>NC_134713.1:148669163-149014163 GCF_049634645.1 Pelodiscus sinensis | reverse complement strand
GATGGAAACATCTAGGTTATTGTCCATGTGTGGGAAGTATTCTGACAAGAGTAAAGAATGTGTGATTGATAGCAAGGTGGACAAACAATCTCCAGGAGGACATGAAGTCCAAAATTAACAGCCTGGAATCTGGCAGGAGTCCAGTAAAAACTACTAGAGATTTTATTTTTGATTTAGAATGGCTTGAGAGAGGAGAAAGTTTGGATTTACATTGTACCAAATCTATTCTCGCACTTTATACGTCAATGAATTTATCCCCATGGCTTTGCCAGTAAATAACATGCCAAATCAAATTTAACATCCATGATAGGAATGGAATGGTTTAATTATTTTCTTTAATATTTCTTGGTTTAATCCTTTCTCTCTAGCTGAAGTTTCTTACGCTTCACTGGACCACCTCTAAGATGGTGTCTTTTCAGCCTTTGTACCGAACAGTCTGCATTCAGGAAAGACATTCTTGGATCAGTTATTCCAACTTTATAGATGACATATTTGACATCAAAATGTTTTACAAATGTTTGGGTATAATATTTAGCAGGACATAGTATGCCTCTTGAAATGAATAGATGCTGAAAAGCTTTTAAAAGTTTGAATTGCAGTTAGTACACTTCACTCTGGGGAAAAAAGTGTTTTCTTTTTTAATATAGCAATCTATAAAAACATCTACAAACATTAAATACGCAGTAATTTTGTGGGGATTTATTACCCCATACCCATTTTAAAACTTTTAGTTCCACACCCTTTCAAAGGGACCTTACTTCAGTCTATAATTTTGGGACTTCAGTTTTGAATTAGCAATCAGTTGTAGGTACAAGTGATAGAATATACATAGCTAACTATTTGAGGATTTAATACAAACCCTAGTTCAGATTAGCAGGATGATTAGAGTGACATTTGTGGTGGTGGTGTTGATCTTCCTTTTGTTGAGAGTCTCACAAATTTCTCCAAAGCAACATTTGGACAAAATCTGGGTTGCAAAACATTTTCCTATCAGAAATAAAACTTTAAGTAAAGAACCTCCAATTTCCATTTAGAAAGATATATAAATAAGATTTTAACCTGGAACTGCCTCTCCTACATGAAATATTTTTAGTCATAATGAGAGGCTTGTTTAAAACAGAATGAAATGTGCACATAGTATTTATTTGACCCATCACTTTTTGGTTTGCTTTATTAATTTTATTGAAAGTCTGTACGCTTCTGAACTTGAATTAGGGTTACAAACACTTCTTTTTAGTGTGTTAATTTGGCTAAGAATATTAACTTTCTTTTGATAATCTTGTAGCTGGGAAGCAGTGGTGACTCTAGTATGAAATAAGCAGGCCAGCATTTAAGTGTGTGTATGCAAATACAGGCAGTCCCCGACTTACGCGGATCCGACTTATGTCGGATCCGCACTTACGAACGGGGCTTTCTCGCCCCGGAGCTCACAGGCAGCGGTCAGCCACCTTGATCTCCGGGGCGAGAAAAACTGCTCCCGGTGCCCCTGGTCTGCTGTGGACCGTCTCCAGCAGACCAGGGACACCGTGAGCAAACCCGCAGCAGAGGCGTGTTCCCCCGCTTCTGAGGCTTTGCCAGAACAAAGCCTCAGAAGCGCGGGACCCCGCCACGGCTACGGGTTTGCTCGCGGTGCCCCTGGTCTGCTGGGGACGGTCTCCAGCAGACCAGGGGCACCGCGAGCAAAGCGGGTTCCGCGCCAGAGCAAAGCCTCAGAGGCGAGGCACCCCGCCGCTGCGGCTTTGCTCCCCGTGTCCCTGGTCTGCTGGGGGGGGGGGGGGGCGCAGCTAGTGTGCCCCCCCCCCCCCAGCAGACCAGACTTTTGTTGTGGACCCTGGGGCAGAGCAGCTGGGGCGCTGCCGGTTAGTCCCGCAGCGCCGCTCTGGGCACTACTGGACCAACCCGGAAGCACCCCAGCCCTCTGCCCCAGGCGTCCTGATTCAGCCGCTGCTGGTCAGTTTCAGCAGCGGCTGAATCAGGACGCCTGGGGCAGAGCAGCTGGGGTGCTGCTGGGTTGGTCCAGTAGCGCCAAGGAGCCGCGCTACTGGAGCAACCCAGCAGCACCCCAGCTGCCCTGCCCCAGGCGTCCTCAAGTCAGCCGTTGCTGAAACTGACCAGCGCTGACTACAGGAAGCCCGAGGCAGAGTTGCTCTGCCCAGGGCTTCCTGGAATCAGCGGCTGATCAGTTTCAGCAGCAGCTGACTTGGGGACTTGGGGTTCTTAAGTTGAATCTGTATGTAAGTCAGAACTGGCGGTCAGTTTCAGCAGCGGCTGAATCTGGACGCCAGTTCCGACTTACATACAGATTCAACTTAAGAACAAACCTACAGTCCCTATCTTGTACGTAACCCGGGGACTGCCTGTATATCTGTTGACCTGAAAATGTTTGTATAATTAGTTTGGTGCGTGTGCAATTAATTTGCTGTAGAATATAATACAGAAGGCTGATTGTGGCATCTTTAGTCCCATTTGAGGTTTATGTTATTTATGAGTTTTCCAACTGGCTTTAGTGAAACTACTCATGAAATAAGATATTATTTAATATGAGTAATCGTGGCAGAATATAGCTCACTGTAAGCATGTTTTCCATCCATTATTACAGACAGCAAGCAGATTCCCTACCCAGATTTACTGACTTCTGTCCCCAAAACCCAGGATGTAAGTTCCCAGTGGCCAAAAGTCTTCCTAAAGCCAGCATAAGCCACATCACAAGAGGCTGAAATCTCAGACAGAGACAGTCTTTTCATTCTCTCTCTCTGTAATATGTTAATACAGTAAGGTCCTTGAAGCATGACCACAATACAAAGAATAACAATAATTATTAAGGAAGGAAGAGATCTCTTTAGTTAAATTGCTTCAAATTGCTGTCCATTTTTGTTTATACAATATCAATTCCTGACCTTTTGGGAGAAAAGCTCTGTGTGAAAAAATTCAGCACTCTTGTCACCTTTAGTTGAGGCTGGAGAGAGTTCTGACCGCAGTTCTCTACTCCTCACAATTCTCCAAGAAATATGGGTAGAGAAAAATTGATATTCTTGGTACTTCTGAGATTATGGGCCTGGGGGGAAAAGGGATAGCAGGAGAAGAGAGAGAGGATTCAGGCCTTTCTTATACATTCTAATGAAGGATGTAAGGCAAAAGCACAATTCCTCTCTCCCTCACCCTGTATCTGAAGATCACTTTTAAGGACCATAATTGACCAGGTTCTCTGTAGTATACCTTATCCAGAAAGTTATATTTACACCTGTAAAAGGTCACCTTAACACAGGGATAAAACCAAGAGCAAATTTGCTTCCCTTCTTAATGTGTGACCAAATAAGAATGCTAGTCTTGTGCACAGAATCAAGGATAAAGAAGGTGCAGCACTAAAAGTTTTAAGAGATCACTGAATTGTCATAAAATGGTTCAACCTGGCTCAGCAGAAGTTTTCTGGGGAGTGGGAGGGTGGAGTAAAACTGATACTTTTTTTTTTTAGTGTAGTCTTTGTTTGGCAAATAATTTGGTTGGTTTCAATTAATACAGTAAATATAAAAAGGGGGTGCCGTAGGGAATCCAGGCTTAGACAGCTATTGATTAGTATGAAAATATAGCCAAAGCAGCACTTCACAAAATCTGTGTACTACTTAAAAAAAAGTTCAGGCTAATCTCTGTTGATGAGAGAGGAGGGAGGTGGTGCTAATTAATTCACGAGCTGTAATGGCTGTTCGTTGTCTTCTGCGTGGACATTTGGAGATTGATTGTCCTATAAAGCCCTAATGGGCTGGGACCATCCAGTTAGAGAGGTTGCCTCTCACCTTGTGGCTTACTGCTGTAGTTTAAACCTGAAGAAACTAGCAAGCTGGAGCTCTTTTAGGATATAGGAGAGGGAGGCTTGCAGGATGGTCCCTGTAATAGCCCTGTCACTTGGAAATTCCCTGCTCAGCTTGATATAAAACATCCTAGAACTAAGGCAGTGCTGCAAAGCCCGTTTTGTTGTGTACGCATTAGGGGAGAATAGAGGTGACAGTGCCTGGGTAAGTGGGTGAGTGTGTTTTTAAAGTTGTGTGTAATGTTTATGCATTGTCTTTGTAAGTGACTGCAAGGATGCCTGGAGGGAACGGATAGGTGTATGTGTGTGTGTGTGTGTGTGTGTGTGTGTGTATTTAAATTTAGTTCAATGAATAATATTTCCTCCTTCCCCAGGTGGCAATATCTAGTTTTACGAGAGTGATTTTGTACTGTGTTTTAAGAGTTTGTTGTGTTTTATATAGTATTATAATTGTTATGCAGGTAATACACTGAGAGTCCTGGCAAGTGTTGCTTTAGAGCCAAAATGTATAACAAAACATTTTTAATGTGAAATTATTTTATAATAAGGTTGGAGCTTATGGAATCTGGATGTCCATCTCGCATTAGATATCCAACTGCCATTGGATACCAACTTCTATAGGCCCCATTGAAAATTCCACCATACTTGCTTGTTGCACTTTCCACTGATGGAGCTCAAAAGCCTTTCAAAGACTACGGTAAAGCTGGGAATTGAAACCATATCTTCTGACTTCCAAATTCTGTCTCCTCCATATAACGCTTACACGGCTTTACCCCTCAGTTTTTCATACTGATCTATCACATATTAACATATGTTCCTATTAACATATTAAAATTTAATTTTGTTCCTCCTCTATGTGACTACTAAATAGTAATAATAATAATGAAGTGAAGACATTTGTCTGCATAAGGAAATATTTCACTATCATTATTCCAGTATAATGTATTTAGAATAACTCTCCAGATACTCTCATTTGGAATAAAAATGCACTTTTATTTTGGAATAGTGATTGTGCTTTGTGAGTGGAACTATTGCAAAATAATAATGACTTTTATTCCAGAAGAGAGTATACATTTGGAGAGCTACTCTACATGAATTTATTCTATCATAGCTGTTCCAGTCAACTTCCTTGTGTAGTTAAGTTCTATTAAAAAAACAAACAAACCTAAATGAATATAGTGACTTCAGGATAAGGGCTCTCTAAAGTTAGATTGGCTAAGGTCTGTCTTCCCTGGGTGGTTGTCTGTGCGGTTTATTGTTGTTGTTGTTTCTGATTTTTAGCCTAATATTAGGCACCGGATTGAACTCCAGATACAGATTCAAATTGTGGATCTTCTACAGAGTTCCTAAATGAACTTGGACAAGTCCTTTTAACCTCTAAAATGTTGATGATAACACTGTTACAAGGCAGGGAGCAGGATGAGGATGAATTCTATGTTTGAAGTATTCAGATGTTGTGATGATGTGTGGCATATAAATACACGAATAAACAACAATGTGAATAGAATGCACACATATCTGGGTACACAGATGTTGGCGATGGAAGAGATACCTACACTTGCCAGTACAAGATGGTTACTTACAGTATATATTAGTAGGCATCCCTAGCGTCTTTGCTTTTCATGGTAAAGTGATCATACTGCCTGGGTAATTACGAAAGATCGACCACAGTAGCTATTTTAAACTGCTAGTAAATGGCAGGATGTAAGGTGGCTTTGAAAAATAACCTTAACCAATTGTATGGTGGTTGCATTGATGGTGAAGTGGTTACTTTTAATTAAAAATTAATATAGTAAATAAGTGCTCTCCTCCCTCCCATTTGGCTTTACCTTCTTTGTCAGTGGTGACTGTAGTTATTTAGGCTAGCTAAGAGTGGGAAGCATAACCATTATGGAGCTGAAATGATTAAAATGAAAGGAATTACCCAATAGGAGGGTTCTCGCTAATGTTTCTGGCACTTCTTCCCATTCACATGCGTTCTAGCTAGTTTGGGCCAGTTTTCAGTAGTGCTGAACACCGGCAGCTCCTGCTGACTTCAGCATCTGGCCTGGGGACAACAAAGATTTAGAACAAGGCTCGATTATAGGTTCTTTAATGGAGGTTAATGGTGGGAGAATTAACACCTCAGAATGAGGCTTGTCAGAATTCAGTTTTTAAAAAAATAATGTTGATGGATAATAAGTTTATTTTTAAGCAGTTTCAATTTTTATCTATTTAAATTTTCACAGCTGTGGAAAATTAGCAGAAAGGAGATACCAGATACCGGGAATGTCCAGGCAAAAAATGTAATGATCACATACGTTGAGATTCCAAAGTGTTAAAGCTTTATAGCCATTAAAACACAAACTGTCAAATCATTTGCCAAAATATAGGGAGTAAATATCCTTAAATCAGACTCTGTGTTCTTAGTCAGCATTTCCTTAGTTTGTTTGTACATTTGGAAAATATATTTCATTGGTCAGTGTGCCTAAGCATCATGAAATCAACATTTCCGAACATTCACTAATAAGAATCTAGTTTTCCAACCCTGCCTATCCAGCAGCTGCTTGTCTGGAGCTCCTCAAAGATTGTCTCTGATATTAAAGTTGTGTTTAAAATGCAATGCCAGAATATAGTTTTGCAAGATTTTGTTTTTTGTTTTTGAGATCTGAAGAAAGTGCTTTGGGATCTATTTTACTTGTCAAGTGGAAGTTTTTCTTTGAGTTCCAACCTGTTAACATTCCAGTGATCTTTAGCATTCCACATTATTAACTATGCTTCGTATTTATATGTTATACAGAGATCCCTTGGATTTGGCCCTGGGCATGGACAACCCTCTCCAGGCTCGAAGGAGAGGACTAACTAGTGGAGTAGCATTCAAGAAAAACCAAAACACGTGCTAAAGCTATCCAAAGCATAACAGGAAGGGGAAGCCTTCCAGCCCAACAACTATGCCTTTTGGGTTGAAATTGCGACGGACCAGGCGCTATAATGTCCTGAGCAAGAACTGTTTTGTGACCCAAATCCGTCTGCTGGACAACAATGTGATTGAGTGCACACTGTCAGTGGAGAGCACAGGCCAGGAGTGTCTGGAAGCTGTGGCCCAGAGACTGGAATTACGGGAGGTAAGGGTTACCTAAGAAAGGCCATCTGTCCAGTGTAATTTTAACATTTTTTTAGCTCAAGCAATTTGTTATTTAGAATCTGTTTATAAAGATCATGTTCTGCTTGTTGGCCTCATGTTATCAGTAACTGGAACTTTGGCATACACATTCTGGTATTAATGAAAACTGAGGACAGCACACTGCCTATACTTTGTTCTGTGATTTACATTCATCCTTGCTGGGAAGAAATCTGCATGATCTGAAAGAGAGCTCTCTTCTCTGCTCATGGAAGTAAGTGTGTGTTTCTCTACCTTTGAGACGGTAACTGATAATTTACACATTTGGGATTCACATCCAAAATGGTTAAAACTCCCACTTGTGGCAAAGGCAGTAAACTAATGTTCTCTTTCTTTTTTGAGACTGTTGAGAAAGGACTAGTAGTTAAGTACCAAAGTACTAATATATGTTGATTTAACTGTGCAATTTATTTGCCAAATCCTAAGATTTTTACAAGCTGGAAATAGTCTTCAGGATTTGTTTCTTTTTAATTATTTAGATCTGTAATGGAATTTATTAATTGATAGCAACCCTACTGTGTATGTATAATTTCGGTACTTGAATTTATTAAAAATTATTATAAAATACATGATATTTGATCATTCCATCAGCTTAGCATAGTGGCATCTCTTTTTGGAACCCATGTTTTGTGGGAAGTTTTAGTCCAAACCAAGTATTATTGAGAAAGTTCAATAGATAACAAAATAAAGTTAGAAGAACTTACAACCTTAACTAGAGCTATGCATTCTTAAGATGCATCTTCCTGCATCAAGCAGTATCTTTGGGCCTGGTTATGTTGGTATTATTTTGACATAATATAATTGATTTTAAGTGACTCCACTCTGCCATCACTGTAAATCAGAATCAGCCCGTTGTCTTTTGAAGTGGGCAGCATATAACACTGTTTTAATATGAAAATAGGTTTTGATAACTGCAGCTTACCTACTTATTAAAATATAGAAGTTATGCCAGGATGGAAACCAATTCTCTGAAATCATGTAGGGCCAAATTCAGATGAACTATAAATAGATGCTATTCATAGATCCCCATTTTACAAGTGACTTGTAAGTTGAATTTTGATTGGTCAAATAATCTATATATTTGACAGAGTTTGTCTGTTTGCTTGTCTGTCTGTTCAAGAACTCCTCCTAAACAGTAAAAGCTAGGACCACCTTCCTCTTGTCACAACCTAAAGTAAGGTCAGAGTTTGGTTGTGCCAGGACAATGGGATGTGCCTGGAATAGGATGGCTTCTCATAAAACCTAACAGAAGAAAGACAGAATCACCAGCCAGGTGAACGGGACTGGCTGGGGGTGTCCCACCCCTCCCAATCAGGGACTGCCCCAGTCCCAAGCCTCCCACCCCATCAAGTGCCCTTTTGGGAAGGCTGGGGGTGGGTGGTGGTGGTGCTGAAGCTCTCCCTCCACCAGATTCATACAAGAACATTGCTGGCTTTTCCCTTTCATCAGGAAGCAAGGGGAAAGTGTGCACTTTGCTGCATTCCTCACTCTGGCTGGGGAGCGCAGGAGGAAGATCAACCTGGGACCTGCCCTGATCTCCTGACCATACCCGCTGGAGCTGCAGCGGTCATGGAGAGGTGCTTCTCACCTGGCCCAAAGCTCTATCCCTAGGGCAGCCTGCAAGCTGAACCCCTCATCCCCAGCCCCACCCCAGGGCAATGATTTCAATGAAGCATGCACATTTTCATTTTATTTTCCAAAAAAACAAAAATTAATTGAGGTAAGCACCTGAGCAACGCTGGGTAAATCTTCTAGTAATGTGTAATATAACATTTAAATAGTCTCTATAAGGTAATTTCAAAACAAAAAACCAAATCATTTCATGCTGAGAATGTCAGAATACCTCAGAACTTTTGCTCTGGTTTTCTTTTGAATTAAGTTCTCACAGTATCATCCCAATTTTGCAAAATGTTTGGATAGAGAGAGTTGCCTTTTTCTACAGAATATGGTTCTGTTATTGTTTCTTTGACCAGCTCTAGTTGCAGCCCAAAACTTACCTACTGCTTCCATTGAACTGTGGGGCAAGGGGAGAATTACTTTTTACTTTTCTCCTAAGCCTTAACAGAACCTTCATACACATTCATGTCTCAGTCTAGGCATGGGAAAATTTTAGGCCAAAGAGCATGCTTGTTTCGTGTCCTGCACCAACTCTGCACAATGTCTCCTCCTTGAAAGTTATCTCTCTCCTTTCTCACTAACCTTGATTCCCACACTCACTTTGCCTTTATCTAGATTATTTTTATAATCCTGTTTTCATCTCCTTTGTTATTTTTTGTGACTGCCTAAAAATCAATAATCTAGACCTTGACTAAGACAGTGATGTTAATTATATGAAAGCTTCTATTAAAATAAACAGCAATTGTGTTTTTAATTTGATAGACTTTTACTGGTTCTATTACAGAACTCACAGGTGTGTTATAAATTGCACCTTCAGGTTCAGAAATAAACACATCTTTCAGTCAAACTGACTTGTAAGGAAAATATTTTGTTAAAAATAAAACTCAGTTTGCTGGAGTTCACTGTGTATTGTTGTGGAAGACCTGTCAATCATTCTACCACACATGACTGAAAAACAGTATTTTATGGGTTATGCATATTTTTATTTGATCTCCAGGGAATGCAGCTCTTTCCTTGACTGAGTCAGGGGTCAAGCATAGGCCAGCTGAAAATGTAACCATGTAACTACTGTAAAATTAGTTTGAATCCTTTGCACTAAGCATCAGCTTGAAGGTTTGATTCATTTTGAGTTGACAGTTATCAGTAGTAATAAGCCTTGTAGGCCTTGATATAATGCTAAAAGTACAAAAGAGTTATCTCCCGCCCACACACGGATCAGGAAAGGAATTTCGCATAATAGGATTTATTCCTCTCCAGTAAAAGAACTGGTGACTCTATATTCACTATTACAAAAGAATTTTGCCATGCTAGCTGTCTATGAAACTTTAGTGTTTGTTGCTTTTTGTTTTCATTAAGGCTCTATACATCAATAATAAACATAGTGCACTTTAAAACCAATTAATAGATTAGCTGATATTAGGTATGTACAGCAAACTTTACCTTGATATTATGCTAGTCTCAGTACCCAGGCATAATGGAGTTGGAGGTACCCTACCATTTTAAGTGACAGTAATGGCACCACTAGCAGCACATGGTGCCACAGAACTTCACATGAATCACTGTTTCAGTCACCAGCATCTCTGACTACAGCACTGTGGCTATACACAACAGGAAGTCTTGCATTCTTTAGCCTTGCTGTCTCTCAAGATAAACAAGATTACACCCTCTGAGTGCATGAAAGAGGGAAACCTCCAAGAACAAGCAGCTGCAGTAAGTTGTGATCTCCCTTTCCAGTATTGAACTGATAGCCCAACATGGGATTCAGGGGATCTCTTTTATTAGAGGCATGCAGATACTTTATGCCTCATCTGTTGTTTAGAATTAATTTATACTTAGGTTTATAGCTGAATACGCCAATAAATGTTGAGTCATTTGTTTCTTTTGATTTAAGTTAATTAATTGAATAAGTGTTATCTGATTTGGCCCCCTCAACCTTCCTCCTCCAGTCATTCCCATGATGCTAACAGGTTAATAGGAATGTCTCTGGAATAGTCTCCAGGATACAGTAGAAGCTCAGACTTATAAACTGACCAGTCAACCACACACCTCCTTTGGAATCCGAAGTACACCATCAGCCAAAGGTAGTGTAATTGACTAACAACTTCTTGAAGCAGCTGCCTGCCTCTCTGCCCCGCCGCTTGCAGGTTTTGCCTCCCTGCAAAACGGCAGAGGGTTCAGCCCTCGCCGCGCTGTTCCCCGCCACCTCCCCATTCATTTCCCCCCCCCCTCCCCGCCCCCGCCAGAGGCAGTAGAGGAAAGATAAATTGCAAGCCCGTCACTTGTGGATCCAGCTGGCGGTAGTATAATTGACTAACAACTTCTTGAAGCAGCTGCCGGAGCACTTCCGGGTTCCAGTTGGTGCCGGACTATCGGGAGTGCCGGACCGCTGGATGCCGGACAATTGGAGTTTTACTGTACCATGTTAAACGTCAACTATTAAAAAAAAGGGAAAGCAGCATTTTTCTTCTGCACAGTGAAGTTGCAAGGCTATATTAAGTCAGTGTTCAGTTGTAAACTTTTGAAAAAACAACCCAAAGGTTTTATTTAGAGTTACAAACAATCTCCATTTCTGAGGCGTTCATTACTCTGAGGTTCTACTGTATAGCAAAGTTTATTACACTGAAATTTGTGGAATTTTTAAGCTTGTACAACAGAGTTTTATATAAATAAACATCTCATTTTTAATTTTAAATTAACTGATTGTTTTCATTCAAAGATATAACAATGTTGAAAATGTTGGAACTCTTTATAACTATTTATTTAAAGAAAAATTCCAACCCCCCTCAAATTCTGCTGAAAAAGTATATTTAAATTAAAATGTATAATAAAATTTCTATTATGGACAAGGCAGTTTGAACATTTTTTACTTCTTCCCTTCTTTGCATTGTTTTTGTTACAGTGAGGCAAAACCCTGTTTTGTTTAAAATGAATGTAGAATTTCTACCAAGGTTTTGAAGTAATAGGCAGCAACAATGCATAAGAAGCAACAATGCATCCCGAAGTATAAATTTAAACCTCTCCCAAGCCCACAGGTAAAACTAATTTCCTGCTACATAATCATTCCACATAGGTAATCATCATCAAATAAATGTTCCTTCCTTACTAATTCATTGCAATATTAGATTAGATTTAGTTGCAGGTGGGAGGAGTGATTGCAAAGAAAAGGAATGTGTGGGAGCAGAAAAAAGTATAGTTATTTGACAACCTTCTAGAAGAAACCATTTAATACATGAACTCTTCAAACTAACTCGTTCACCCTCAACATGAAATGAAATGAGCTGATACTGTACTGAACTTTTAAGTTATTAGAGGGCTTACAGTAATGTCAGTGATCTTAAAGATCTCCCAAAGAGCCAAGATTATTTGTAGTTTAAAATTTACATGAGTTATTCGAAGGCTAGGAAAAATTATAAATACTGTGAGAGGCTTTGAACAGCAGAAGTCATTTTACCCAGGGGATAAAAACTAAGGGACAAAAATCAAACATTTTTAATGACTTGAAATTTACCAAGGTTTCTGGCATGTTCTGTGGGATATAAAAGGCTGTCCAATGACAGTGTCCATGTCAGACAATTCAGTGTGGAAGAAAAGGGAGAAAGAGCAATGGGAATTTAGGGGATATAGAAGTGATACTTCTCTTCCCTGAAAGCATTTAGTGTAATAAATCACCAACTGAAAGGCTTGATACACTTGTGAGTGCACAGAGTTCTTTTCTGTATATGCGATAAACAGCTCATAAAACAGAAGTGCCAGTTAGCTGAATCTCAGCTTAAATGAAAAAAAAGTTCATAAAGACATTAATTCTAACACTTTCAAATATTTTATAATGTTAACAGTTAAACAACCACCACTATCATGCATTCCTGTAGATTAGTGAATTTCTAAATAGCAAGGAAAGTAATTCACTGTCTCTGGGTATTGGCAATGGAATAGAGAGTCTTTCATCTCTAGGTACAGTACATGATTCAGAACCAGCCCAGATATATCATCCCCATAAGTTGGTACTGTTTGATGGCTCTTTGGGTGAAGAAGACTATCTCATTTTACACGGATCATTGGCTAGGTACCTGCTCAAACCCACTGCCACAACCAGAAGAAATTGCAACACTATAGACTGTCTCAGCAAAGAGGTCAGCGACTGAAGTAGCATGTACAATGTACTATACTTTAAAGCAGTGGCTCCCAACTTGTGGTCTCCAAACCCATGGTGATCCCCAATGGTACTGCAGGGGGTCCGTGGAAAGTATAAAAGTAAGGATTGGGCCCACTGCAATCCTTATTTTTCTTTTTCTTTTTCTTTTCTCCTTCGGGGGAGGGGGGGAGGAGGGGAGGGTCCGTGACATTTTAATAGATTGAAAAGGGATCCGTATTCTCAAAAAGGTTAGGAACCACTGCTTTAAAGTTCTACTGTGAGCCCAATAGACTCTATCCCATTTTGTGAATAGGCAGATAACATGTTGCTAGAATTCATTCTGGCACCTTCTACACACAAAGAGCTGTAGGGAAAAAAGTGTGTACAATTTTCTTCCACAGTTTTCTAAAAATTGCCTTATGTTCCTCACAGCACCAGCCTTATGTACATGACATGGGATTTCTAGGAATGTACACTTTGGCTTAGACAGTAGATAGAAATCATAGATGTGTCTGCATGTATAACACGATGGGTTTGGTCACAGAGGTCCCCTGAGGCTGTCGCTTGATGTGCTGAATTACCACTGAGTCTACCTACTTGCCCCTACTCTGGGGCAAAGTTAGGGGTTACTGTCCACAGCAGAGCAGCACAGACACTGAGAGCAGCTTATCTCTGTGAATGAAGGCTCAGTCAAAGGCACTTGACATAGAGCCCAAGTGCCCAGCTCCAATGGGACCAGACCCCAGATAAATCCATCTCATGCTGTATAAAAGTTTTATACAGAGCAAGTTTATACATTGTTCACCCACTTTATCAATGCTTTACCTCTCCCCGCCAGTAACAATTATTTACACTAAGTTTAATAATAAAAAATGTGATTTTATTAAGTATAAAAAGTAGTATTTAAGTTGTTGCAAGTGGTAGCAGACAGATCAAAGTAAGTTACTAATCACAAGAAAACAAAACACACCAGCTTAGCCTAATACACTAAGAATATTTGCTACAAATAATTTATCACTCCATTCCTTATTTCATGTAAAGTCCTCGGCCCAGAGATATCCTTTCTGACATGGTTCCAGAAGTTGTCCACTGCCCCTTTCATTACAGTCCTTTTGTTTCCACGTGTTTTCAGGTATCCCTTGTGGTTAGCTGAAGATTACTATCGTTTACTTCTCTTGCCTTATAGAATTTCCTAGGGTGGGATGCCTTTGTTCAATTCCCTAACACCTCTGTGGAATGGTACAAAATTCAAGATGGATTCCAGCATCCGGTGACATGGACACATGTCTTTATAGCACATCTGTAGGAGGACAGTTCTCTGCCACTCAATTGTCTCTTGCTAATGGACTCTGTGTCTGGCTTCTTTAGTGTTCTTTCTGATGATCATGGACACAATAATAAATCAACAGCAATATTCCTAATTTCAGATACAGAAATGATACATGCATACAAATAGATAGAATTCTATAAATCTCTGGATGTCCGCTTTATATTTACAGGGATATGCATCCATGGATGTGAATGCAAATATCCACAACTTATTTTTGTGAATTCAGATGCAGCTGAATATTTAAACTTTGTGTCTTGAACCCTGCTAATTTGCAGATAGCTGCTTTATAACTCTGGGTATCTGCATCCACATGTGGGGATGTGAATATCCATGGATCATTTTGCAGATGCAGATACAAATTTGGTGTCTACACAGAGCTCCACATATAGAATAGCTACATTCAGTGGATTTACAAACTTGCCAATGATATGTGACATGAAACATTTTGCATAAAGCATATTTGAGCTAAGCATATTTCCAAGGAGAATATGAAATACACTGTTACATATAACCATGATAACATCATACTTTTAAGGGCTTAATACTAGAGCTGGCTGGAAAATACTTGTTTTTGGGGAAAAAATGAACTATTATAATATGTTTTTATATTGATGCAGAACAAATTTGAGACCTTGAAAACTTTTCATAAAAAAAGTCTGAATGCGTATAAAATCTTTACTTGACCCCTAAAGCTCCATGCATAGATTCTTTGTAGCTCATTATGCTAGACTGGGTAGAGGGTGCTACCTCTACACCCTTCTCAGAACCTCTCAGAAGAGAGATTTTTCAGCTTAGCAGTTGGCTTCAACTTTGTCTGCAACAGGTGCACGTCTACACTGCTGCCCTGCTGCCTGAGCCCTGTGAGCCCAAGTCAGCTGACACAGACCAGCTGTGGGTGTTTAATTGGCAGGAAGATGTATCTTTAACATGCAACTCTGTACAGGTTCTGCCTCTCTGGTCCGGACTTCCATAGTCTGGCAACATCTGTGCTGTGCTCAGGTTGGAGCACTCATGGGAAAATGCCAGGCCCCGCACACAGCAACTCCTCCTCCACCCTTCCAGAGCTTCCAAACTGCAACAAATAGCTCATTGGTGGCACTCAAATTCAGGGAGGGGCCGGAACAGAGACAGGGAGGCACTTGGGAACAGGCAGGGTGGATGCGGAACCCCGTGACTAGAGACCAGGAGCACACCCCATTCCCTCAGTTGGTGGTGGGGGTTGGGAGTGCAACCTGGCAGCCTCAGGGAACCACAGACACGCTCTCTTCCCCTGAGTAACCTGCCCCAGACCCCACTCTGGCAAGGCTGGCTCCTCAACTGTCACCAGAACAGCCCAGCAGCTGGTTGCAGCAGAGGCGCTGGTATTGACTTCTCCTGTTCAAGGAGATTTCCTGGTTCAAGAACAGTCAAGTCACAAAGGTGCTGGATCAGGGAGGTACAACCTGTAAAAACTGAAGCAAACAGCACTGTGGTCCTGCATTGTGATATCTGCTGTATTTCAAAGTTATTTTACATCTTCAAGTTAGCCCTAGGAAGCAAAAAAGCAATCAAAAGACAACTTTGGCCTTGCATGTCCGTTGGAAAATCGACACCCTATAGCCTTCCATTCTTATGTGCATTTATGATGACAGTTGAATGTGTGGTCTCAAGAAACTGGCCCAAATAATAAACTGATGCTATTTTACTTCTTTTTCTAGACACACTATTTTGGCCTTTGGTTTCTCAGCAAGAACCAGCATGCACGATGGGTGGAACTGGAGAAACCTCTGAAGAAACAGCTCGACAAATTTGCCAATGAGCCTTTGCTTTTCTTTGGGGTAATGTTCTATGTCCCCAGTGTGTCCCGACTGCAGCAAGAGGTCACAAGGTATGAGAATTTCTCCCGGTTGCGTTGTTGATAGTGAATCTGGGGCATAGCTCTTTGCTTTGGATTTTTAAGAATTGGAGGGTCATCTGTTTTGCCCCCTTCCTTTTCAGTTCCAGGTAAAACCAGGGGGAGAAACCACCATTTGGCACATTCGTTTGAAAAGATTGGCTCTATGTGTTGCATCAGCTAGTGTCCTGCAAAATTGAAGTGATAAAATACACCTTAAAAATGCTGCCCATCTGCCTCAATTGGTGTGGGGACTTGATGGGGCTAGTGGAGAAAAGAGAAAGCTCCAGCACAAGGGAGGGAATTGCTCACTGAGGGAGTCCGTGTAGCTCTACTCCATCCACTGGAGTCTCTGGCACCATGGAGAGCTGGTGGAGAAGAGCACCAATTAGCCTGCACAGCCTAGTGCCTGGGATTTAACGTGGAGCATAGGCCATGTGGGGCCTCTTTCAGCTCTGTTCCTGGAGCCCTGTCCACCCTGAGCTAGAAATGGGAGGCCAGCCTGGCAGATGCTGCGGGTCTGACCAGTCACCTGTTGGGGAATCATGAAGGAATTGGCAGGACCAATTGACAGAAGCCTGGGGAGCATTTTGGCTTTCTTTGCAGCACCTTGGAGTCACAGTGGATTAGTACCTAACTGATATACTTGGTTGTTAATTTGTAGCAACTTACTGCTGGTTTCTGGTGCAGTTAAACGGATACAATGAAGGGGCCCAGAGGAAAAAGACCTGGGATTTTGCTGGTGGGCCTTGGGCTCATGACAGAGGGTCAGATCTTGTGGCCCTTGTAAGCCTAAATCCTTACCCTTTGGCCTCTCTGACTCCTGAGTGCAGGAGGACAGGGGAGAGCTAAGACTCAGAGCAAGCTGAGTTCTGGAGAGTTGGCTGAGGAGCCACATAACCCCTGCAGTGGAACCATTTAAATGTCTGGCTTAGGGAAGTATGGGTCATGCTCTTCCCTTGTATTTAAGTTGCAGTGTGTTGCTTCAGATTAGGGATGTAAAATCAATCCCTTTTTAATTGGTTAACTGGTTAAAGGTAGTGTTTGACTGGCTGTCTGATTAAACGGGGCAGGTGGGGGGGGAGGTGCTCCACACCAGATCAGCTAGAGTGGCCCTCTCCCGCACTCTGCGCTGCAGGCAGGGCCCGCCATGGACAGGGGCTGCTCTGGCTGGTCTGGAGTGCCCCTGTCCACAGCAGGCTTTACACACTCTGCTGCTCCAGCCCCCAGTGGTTAACCAGACCTGGTAAGTATCACCAATTAAGGGTGATGCTTACCGGTTAACATTAGATCCATGTACCTGTGCACATTTCACCTCCATGTCTGGATGAGCTGGAAGGGTAGCATAGTTGCCAGCTATTCAGGTGCTTTTGTGTGTGTTCTTCTCCAAGCCTTACACACATGCCATCTGTTTACATTTTTGGTTTCTATTTCATATTCTTTAATAATTTCTGCTCTAAATAAATCTTTGTTTGTTCTATCAGTATTTTTCTTTCTTGTGGTTTTTTTCTCCTGAAGCTCCTGACAGGATTGCATTGTTGTTTTTAGTTTCAAAGCTTATTTCATATAATTTCATTGTTTGCATATCACTTTCCACCATAACAACAAAATTCAGGAAAGAGTGGCTGGCTTTCGTAGAGCGATTAAGTGAAGGGGGCACGTAAGCCACTGAATTTTACACAGGTTCCGCAGCTTTCTTTACTCTCAGGGGAGTGGAGGATTTAATTTGGGACAGGTTTTTTTTTTTTTTTTTTTTTTTAAGTTAAAAATAGGGCTGTCAGTTGCAGTTAATTCAAGTGATTAACTCAAAACAAATTAACTTGATTAAAAATTAATCACAATTTACTTGCTATTTCAATGACATTAAACGGTAATAGAATTCCAAATAGGACTGGCAGGGACCTCGCGAGGTCATCGAGTCCAGTCCCCTGCCCTCATGGCAGGACCAAGCACTGTCTAGATCATCCCTGACAGGTGTATTCTCACCCACTCTGTTTGCTTTTTTGACTGCCAGTGCACACTGAGTGGATGTTTTCCACTCAAGGAGAGGAAGCTTTAACTCAGGGGCTGGCAGTGAGTGGCTTGTGGGCTCTATGTGATTCACCCAAATTAGCCCCTGGTGGGATACTTTAAGTACCTGACTGTCCACAGGTTTGGCTGCTAACATTGGCTGCTCCTATTGGTTGCGGTTTGCCATTCCCACCCAGTGGGGCTGTAGGAAGTGGCATGGGCCAGGCCACGGACAACAGGAGCTGCAAGAGGACTGCACCTGTGGACATTCAGGTAGATGAAGCATCTGGCAGCTTGCCAAAGGCTAACCTTGGCAAACTGTATCCAGGCCCCAGACCGTTTATTGCCCACCCCTGCTTTAACTTCTAGTCAGTCCTCCACAGGATCAGTGCTAGGCCATGTTCCACATTTTTGTTTACCTGCAAAGTTTTCTCTGCCTCTGTTCTGTAAGATTAGTAAATGTGGTTCTTCAGTGCGATATGAGCCAGATGCCCTGCACAGCTTCCAGGAGTGAAGGGAAAACAAAGATCCCTGATCCTATGTGAGAGGAGCAAATCGTCCCTGGGCTTTGGGCTGTGTGGGTGGAGGGAAAGTGGGATATGGGACTGGCTGTGTGCTTCCTGCACGCTCCCTGTGGCACGTGGATTCAAATAGGTCAGTACTCAATGCATTGTGAAAATACTGGTGCGAGGAAGCCATTCTTGTGACCTTTCGAGGGTCCTTCATATTCTAGTAGTTTAATGTTCTGTGATGACAGAATTTCCATGTCTGGGACACTTTTAAGATGGAATGAGCTTGACTCGATCTAACACTTCCAGATGGGGACCAGTGAACTACACGTCAGCATCTAGTAACTGTGACTTGAGAGTGGGCAAGATCGAAGGGAAAAATGCAAGGATTTAAGAGGAAATCGGTGAATAGTTCCAAGGTATGTGGGCGACTATTAGGTGAGGCAGGAACAAATAGCCACTGTCAAGATTATTTTCCATCTGGTCCACTCAAGATGGCACACCTCAGATATTTACAAGTTAGGTTTTAAAAAGCACTCTGCAGTGGTGTAATTAAGTTGTTTTATCATTGTCATCAATGTAAGCAGAGTTAGGCCAACAGTGAGCACTTCTGGAAAACCCACCTTGTGTTGTTGAAATGCCAGAGGGTAAATTCACTTAATGCAGCATGATATATGAAGGCTGTTATGCCTTTTAACATAAAAATTGTCCATCACTTAAAAAATCCTGGAGGGTGGTGTAGAGACTCTGATGCCCTGCCCTGCCTAGACAGGAGAATTAATAATAAATGACGACAAATAAAGTTATTAGTCTCCAAAATAGGGCCCTATATTTGGGAAGATAGTATTCACTGTTCATCTAAGTTGCGTGAAGTGAGCCCACATAGTGTGGTGATGGTTGCTTTATAAATGCACATCATAACTCATCACTGGATGAGTTTATGAGGTAGGGCTGAGCAAAATATGGTACACAGCCCAGCAGGCACTTCAGGTAGTCTCCCTGCCTGACTCGCCTCTGCACACTGCTCAGAGTAGCCGGCTGCAGATGCCATATGCTTCTCTGATCGCTGGGAGCTCGGATGCAAAGGGGAGAGGGGCTTTATGTGCTGCTCCGCCCACAGCACAATCATGCAGCTCCCATTGGCCAGTCTTCAGCCAATGGAAGCTGCCTGTGCTCTGTGCGCCATGCAGGGGGTGTGGAAGGCAGGGAGCCTGCCTGAGGGATTTGCTGGGCTTATGTCTGGATAAGATCCTCCTAGCCAGAGCCTGTCTCTGGCACCCCCCCCCTCCCTCTACCTAACTCTTTGCCCTGCTCCCCACATAATCCAAACCCTTTGCACCTCCACTCCTGTCCCCATACCTCTTCCGAGACCCTGAACTCCAATCCCCTACCCCAGGTCACAACCCAAATCCCTGGAGCCACTCCTGCCTCAGGTCACAACCTCATCCCAGATCTTGTACCCCAGCCTTTACTGCTACTCCAGGCCAGAATGCTCTTTTGCACCTATACCCCCTCCTGGACTCTGCACCCCCTCCTGCACCTGAATCCTTTGCCCTCTCCTTCACCCAAACTCTCACCCAGATCCCACTTCCTGTACCCCAGTCCCTTATCCTAAACCTCCTACTGTACCCAACCTCCATCAGAGACCTCACACCTCCTCCATTAATATTATGAAGAATGCAGCCCTTGTCTACTTACCAAATTCTTGGAGTAGCCCCCCATCAAAAATTATTGCCCACTCCTGGTATAAGGTGACAGAAAGTCCATAGTGGAAGAAATTCTTGGTAAAAGTTCCCTTCTAGTTCAGAAATTCATAGCAGAGTCTAATATAAGTGCAGGCTCTTTTTGCTGAATAATCAGCAGTAGATTTATTACATAAGTGTTCACATACCGTAAAGTTGTGAGTACAGTGCGCACTTTTTTTCCCGTTTTTTTAATGTCAAAGTCGGGGTGCACATTATCCATAGGAGGTTTTTTTTTAAAAGTTTTAAACTCACCCTCAGCAGGCATGAGCTGGGTGGGGGGGGGGAGTGCAGACATGGGCTGGGCTGGGTTGGGGTGGGGGGGCTGGCAGGCGCAAGCTCTGTGTGCTGGCAGCTAAGCGGGGGATGCTCCCCCGGCAGGCGCGAGCTCAGTGCACAGACAGCTGGACAGAGGAGGCTCCCTCGGCAGGCATGAACTCGATGCGCCGGCAACTGGGCGGGGGAGACCCCCCCCCCCCCAGCAGGCACGAGCTCAGCTGGGCAGGGGGACCCCGCGGCAGGCGCAAGCTCAGCTGGGCAGGGGGACCACGCGGCAGGCGTGAGTTCAGTACACACAAGCTCAGCTGGGCAGGGGGCCCGGCGGCAGGCAGAAGCCCCTTCCTTTCTATGCATACCTTAAAATCTCACGTATAATGGGAGTATGCATTATAGATAATAGTTTAGTTTATTCAAGAATTTTGACCTTTAAAAGACAGATGTGCATTATATATAGGTGCACATTATACGTGAGATTTTATGGTAGGCTAAGTCTACACTGTACTATAAACTTGAAATAAGATACACAATTTGCGCTGTATCTTAATACACAACTATCTATACAGCACCAAATTTTGAAATAAAGTGCTATTTCGAGACATCACTTGACCCTCATGGAATGAGGGTTACTGGGATGCTGAAATAGCATGCCTGTTATTTTGAAAAATATTTCGAAATGATGGGTGGCTTGTGAAGTTGCGGGGTAGCTATTTCAGGATACCTCTGGTATGCCAAAATAACTTTGATGTGTAGACATTCCCATAGTTTTGCTTCCTGGTTTATCTAGGATTTTGCAAACTATCTGCCCTTAATGGCAACTACAGCAGAAGCAATTGGGTTGGGAGTAGAGGTCTTGGCACATTAGCAAAGGATTTTTTCATGGAAGGTGCTATTTCAATTACAGTCTAGTTAAACAACTTTTCCAGTTATCCAGCTGTTCTCTGAGCTACCAGGCATCACAGATGGAGATGCTGTGCCTGTTTAGACATATTTAACGTGCCTTGGATTTGTGTGGTGTCTGATATAAAGCAGTCTTTGTGATGCCCTGCAAAATAGATATTTGCATAGATTAGAAACATAACTGCCTTTTATTTGCTGTTAACTCAGAGGAGGCATCTTTCCAACAATTTGCGCTTAAAAATAAGCCTTTGTATAATGTTCAGAGCAAACCAGCTTGTTCTGTTTTGCAAACAGATCCCATGTGCTCTCATCGCTACTTCTCATGTGGGTGTAATGCTGTTTTCTGCACAAGCATCAGTCCCCAATTTAATTCCAACTGCAATTTCGTTTCCAGATCTTCCCAGTCATCAGGTGTGAGCGTGCATTGTGGAGTGCATCTTGCAGTGTATTTTTTAAAAATCTGCTTTGCAAGAGGTATACTGTACCTTGTAGGATTTAAGCTCATTGTTTCGAGAGGTATTAGATAGTGTTTGTCCACTTGCAGAATTGGGCCTCTGGTGTATCAGTTCTGAGCACCTTTCATTCTCATTGATGTAAGTGGGATTTGAAAGGAGGAATGCATACAGGAGGAATGCTGCACCTTGGAAATTGGGTTTATTGTCTGTGTAGGAAGATCAGAGTACTTTGCATCTTGTAGGAGTTACTCGGCACTGTGGTGGATTGTGCCTTACGTCTGAATCCCACAGCTAGCTCTGCATTTCCTCAGGGAAGGCAATGTACAACTTTTATGCAGGGACCAAATTTGGAAAAGGATGGCCACAACTGCACCTTTCGAAATTGAAAATGAATGTATTTACAGAGGAAAAAGGAGCCTTTGTGGCTGCCAGGAATGCTTTTGTGGAGGCCCTTCAAAAAACTGGCCCTTTTAACTGGATTTACAATCCATTTCTTTTTATATTTTACCTCCACCTCCTTTTGTCTCCCAGCTTTACTGTTCATGAAATGTTTCTTCCTCAGAGCCACTCTCATCCCATTTTATTTTGCTCCATATGCATAGTGAGGAATTGATAATCTACTGTTACCATTAACGTGACAACAGACTATAATGAATGGATGGTTTTGACTTCACTGAAGAATAAGAGCAGGAAAATCTGGGATGCAACCATGGTTCCCTCTAATTTTTTCCATCTGAGTGTTATATGCACCAAGGCATGTGTGGATGTGCACCGCCAGTATCCGCACATACTGCTGGTTGTGAGTGCTCTGCTAATCAGCCGGGCAGCATTTGAATCTCTCCTCATTCGCTGCCCAAGCACTCAACTTACAGGGAACGCTGGTTAGGGGGGAAACACAGAAAATAACTGGTAAAGTCAATCTATTTTGATCTGGGCTCTTTTTTATCTCTCAAATGTTTTTTCATTGAGGAAAAGTCCATCTCTTAAATATCTCTGTTTGTTGATCTTATATTTTCTTTAAATCTGTTTTGCTTTGTCATTATTTTTTATAAATCTAAAGCTAAATAATGACAAATGCTGAGCACTGAGGCTACCGTTTTCATAATTTTAATACGAATACCACCATATTGTTGTTTTCACATTAGTGACTGCTCTTTTTAAGTGGTGCTTTTAATTGCCTTGGTAAGGTTGTATAACACACTGTGGGTATGTCTACACTACCCCGCTAGTTCGAACTAGCGGGGTAATGTAGGCATACCGCACTTGCAAATGAAGCCTGGGATTTGAATTTCCCGGGCTTCATTTGCATAAGTGGGGAGCCGCCATTTTTAAAACCCCGCTGGTTCGAACCCCGTGCAGCGCGGCTACATGGGGCACGAACTAGGTAGTTCGAACTAGGCTTCCTATTCCGAACTACCGGAACGTGGAACGAGGTGTACCGGTAGTTCGGAATAGGAAGCCTAGTTCGAACTACCTAGTTCGAGCCCCGTGTAGCCGCGCTGCACGGGGTTCGAACCAGCGGGGTTTTAAAAATGGCGGCTCCCCGCTTATGCAAATGAAGCCTGGGAAATTCAAATCCCGGGCTTCATTTGCAAGTGCGGTATGCCTACATTACCCCGCTAGTTCGAACTAGGAGGGTAGTGTAGACATACCCTTTTTGTTCCAGTCCCTCTTTGTGGCACGCTCAGTGATGTGGAAGCTTTATGGCTTTTAATGTGGTACAGTACGTAAACTCTTTCTTTTCTGTTTTGATCACATCTGTGCCTTGTGGCCGAGTGTCTCTTTGTCTGCTTCAGAATGTAAAGTGTTTTAATAGTTTGGGGCAATATAGTGACTCCCTTGGCCAAAACAGGTCTTCAGAATCCAGTACGTAGGTCAAGAAAACCATGAGGTATATAGCATAGGATTTATTCAAGACAACTAAGAGTATGCCTGTCTGAAGTAATGGGACATGACAGACTGCATGGCAGTGCTGATTAATTCACACCTTTGGTGTGAAGTCAGGAAAGAGGCAAAAAAGTGCCACTTGCTTGTATCTTACTGAGATTATACAAGAAATGTAGAAAGATAATAATGACTTCTAAAAATTAACATTGTGCAAAACATCATCTGGATTTTTAAATAAAAATAATTTCAAACAAAAAATTGTAAAATAAATCAAATGAAATATTTTATTGCTTGATGGGCTGGAAGAATTGTGCGGGAGCTGGCAGTATGGGGAGACAAAATGTGTGGAAAAGAGATTTAAATACACAAGAGAAGAGTCTGATCTCTCTTATACCAGGATCCACGTTGGTTAATTCCACAGAAGTCATGGCTGTCAATTCATATTGAAACCTCCCACCCTCACAGCCAAGTTCTCGATCATTGGGAACCTGAGGAGGCTGTGCAAATCCTACATTTAATTGTTGAGGTCAGCACTGAAGTATATAAATGGCATGTCAAGTTTCAAATCTTTGCGGCACGGTAGACGTCCTTAATCCGCCCCACCTCACAGAAAGGTACCTGATTTTCACAGGGGGGACTGATGTGGAAGTTTCCAGCATTGTGGCAACAACCTCTCTCTGAAGCAGGCTGTTATTGCACACAAGTGAGCATGCTTTTAATTTTGTCTTTAGTGCAGACTTTAGCCTCCAGTGTGGGAGAAGTGAGGGGCAAAGGAGGCAGTTGCCCGTGTGCCCTTTGATTTAGAATGGTCCAGAGCCACAGGGCCTTTAAATCACCGCTGGAGCCTCATGCGGTGCTGTCTGGTGGGATAAGGGGAGGAAGACAGGAGCACTGAGGGCTAGCTGGGGGAGACATGGCATGGTATGGTCTGGGTGATGCTGAGGGCTAGCTGCCTTTCAGCCCCACCCTTTCTCCCCAAGGCCCCAGAGCCAAGCCATTCCACATTGCCCAGGGCATGACAAAGTTGGTTGCCAGTTTTGTCTATACAGGGAAGCAGGGCTGGTCGGCTGGCCAGGGGAGATCAGGTGGGAGGGGGCCTGGCCGACGGGAAGTGGGGCTGGCTGGGAGAGATCGGGGGGGCCGAAGACCAGCTGGCAGGAAGCGAGGCTGGCTGGGGGGGAGAGAATGGGGGAAGAAAATCAGCTGGCGGGGAGCGGAACTGACCCGGGCGCACACAGTCTCGGGGCACTGCCCGTCCCATGCACAGTCCTGGCGAAGCACAAGCAAGTCCGGCCCTGAGGATTCCATCCCGCCCTGTCCCTGTCCCTGCCCCCCTCCTCTCTACTGCGTAGTTGAGTCGCCTGGCTGGTAGACACATTCACACAGCATGAGCGCGTCTACCAGCCAGGCAGTACGCAACTATGTACTGATACTCCTAATAATAATAAAACTTACCTAATTAGAAAATACCGGATATTTTATGTCCAGTATTTTCTTAATTTTTTTCCCAGACAGAACCCTCAAATACCGGACTGTCTGGTTCAAAGCCGGACACCTGACAACCCTATTATACAACTTCATCTCTCTGGAGTTGTCATCTAGCCATTGGTATCTCTAGATTCTGATGTCTCATGTTCTTTAGATTTTTAGTGCTCTGTTTTATTTTCTGTGGTAATTGTCTCGTAGGTCTTACCTGAAGTATTGATCCCAAGTGCAATAGCCAGGAGCACTGTGATGAAATAAAGAAAAGGAAAAGTTAGACTATCTACCAAAAATAGCTTAGTAATGACATTGGACTGTAACGGAAACTCCCAAAGGAGGCAGTAGAAATGTTAATTATATGAATTCAGAGTGGCCAAAGCAATGAAATTTACCCTAGGGAAGAATCCTGTATTAGACTAGATAATATGAAGTACAGTAAAACTCCAGTTGTCTGGCATCCAATGGTCCGGCACTCCTGATAGTCCGGTACCAACTGGAACTCGGAACTGCTCCGGCTGGACAGACAATTGGAGCTGCTCTGCCCCCGGCTTCTGTAAGTCCGCTGCTGCTGAAACTGATCAGCGGCTGACTTGGGGAAGCCTGGTACAGAGCAGCTGGAGTACTGTCGGTTTGGTCCCGCAGCGCCGCCATCTCCCATGCTGCGCATTTCCCCGCCGACCCCCCCCAGCCCCATCCCAGACCCCTCATACTCCGCCTTCCGGTACTCCGGCATATTTGATAATCCAGCACCCCCTGGGTCCTAAAGGTGCCAGATTATCGGAAGTTTCCTGTATTTTGCTTCTCTCATTTTAGTGTTTCTGTGACATTTTTTTCAAACCACTGGATTTTGTGTAATGCTTATAGTTACTGCAGCACAAAATAGTCACCAGCTTTATTGCCCTTTCCTCCTGTAAACAAAGCAGTGTTCAAACAGCTTTAACATTTTCCTTTTAAAAAATAAGCAAAGTATAAGAGCCTCCCATTGTAATGGGGTGGGTATTTTTTTTTCTTTACCAGTATTCAGTGGATTCTTTCCCCGTGTTTTATGTTCATTACAAATGTTGTATTAATGGCTGGGAAACACTCTTGCAGACTTAAAAATAAGAGCTCCTTCAAGGCAGACTTAAGATTCAGCATTCATTCCTATTTATAAAATAATTTGCTGAGGATGGCAAGCATTTCTCCCTGCTGACTCCCTCTAGTGAATGAGGAGCTTGTTCTCTGTGTGTTGGTTATTGAAAGCTGAGCTTTTTGTGCCAGATATTTTCAGAAGCTTTGACACCCAGATCTAATCTAAAACATTGTACTGTGCTTTCAGCCCAGATAGCGAGTGTGTTTCCATGTGTGTGGTGGGGGTAGGGTGGAGTATATATTTAACCATTCCATGAAATAATGTTAGTGTTAAGATCCAGGCTACTTTAACCAGGAAAAAATGCTAGCTAGTGTGTTTTGAAGTCCAGAAATGTTGTAACAGCCGTGTCCTGTGATGAGAAAGCATAATGTTTTTATGTTGATAGTTAGGAAACATTACTTTATCTTCATTTGGGAGCTTAGTTTCATATTCATGACCCCACTGGGTCTTGTGTACCTTTAAAATCAGCTGGGATTTTGTTCAGTGTCTTATTAAATGTCAGCCTTTCCACAAGGGTTAGGATTTGAGTTCCTAGTCTCCTAAAGTTTTGCATCTTTATCGTAAGATATTTAAAGACATGGGGCCAAACCTTCCTTTGCCGTTTCAGAGGAAAGCAAGTTTTTACTCCCCTGTACCTTCAAGGAGAGCTGTGCTGATGGAACCATTCACTAGTGGAAGAGGGGGGATGGCCTGGCCTGCTCTTTCTTGGCTGATCGAGGGATGTTAAATCCTGGTTAATCAGTTAACTGGTTAAACTTTAGCTTACTGTTTAACTGGTTAATCGACAAAAGCGGGATCCTGGGTTGGGGACTGCTCTAGCCCATCTGGAGCAGCCCCCAGCCTGCAGAGCTCTCAGCCCCCATGCTCGGGCTGGGCTGCTGCCGGCTCCCAGCCCCCACTGAATCAGCCCCTGTCTGCAGCAGGCTCGGACTGTCTGCGGGGAGAGGTTGCTCCGGACCCTGGAGCAGCTCCTGCCTGTGGGGCACCCGGGCTCCCCATGGACAGAGACATCTCCTTGGGAGCAGCCCCTGCCTGCGGGGCACCCAGGCCTGCGGCGGGCAACCTTGCCAGCTCCTGTGATATTTGGTTTCACTTTGGAAGGCTAAGATTCAACATTAATTCCCTGTATGTAAAATTTGCAATGGGTGACAAGCCTCCCCTGCTGACAGGGCCTCCATAAGGGTACGTCTAGACTACATGCCTCTGTCGCCAGAGGCATGTAGATGAGGCTACCAAGCATAGGAAAATGAAGCGGCGATTTAAATAATCGCCGCTTCATTTAAATTTACATGGCTGCCGCGCTGAGCCGATCAGCTGTTTGTCGGCTCAGCGCGGTAGTCTGGACGCGCGGGTGTCGACATCAAAGGCATTTGTCGACCACCCAGGTATGCCTCCTGGGATGAGGTTTACCTGGGTGGTCGACAAATGCCTTTGATGTCGACACCCGCGCGTCCAGACTACCGCGCCGAGCCGACAAACAGCTGATCGGCTCAGCGCGGCAGCCATGTAAATTTAAATGAAGCGGCGATTATTTAAATCGCCGCTTCATTTTCCTATGCTTGGTAGCCTCATCTACATGCGTCTGGCGACAGAGGCATGTAGTCTAGACGTACCCTAAGACTTTTCAAACCTGTTGCTCAGAACACACTGTCATCCTTCCTACTGGCTTGCCTCAGTGAAGATAAGGGTCTGTTGTTTACCCACCAAAAGCAGATTTTTCTCCTTGAGGTCAAGTTGTAGAGATACGTTGTATGGTTGGTACTGTAGGGTCTGGGGTCTGTCCCTGCACACAAAGCATCATCTGTTTATATGTGGCAATGAGTTTGTTGCATGTGCACTGGATGACTTCTTCTTTCTTGCACTTAACTCTGAAGCAGTTGTTGGCAGACAGGGTACTGAAGTAGATGGACAACAAGAATGATCCAGTGTATACATCCTAGATTCCTCTATTTTAAGTATGTTATTTATGGCTGTAGGTATTTCTCCCATTAGATTTTTCCAGTACTGGCCATACATTTTTGAAGAACCTTCCAGCTGAAGTTTGCCTATGTGATCTGAATGTGTTCCTTTGTTTTTGTTTTATGCTTGATTGAGATTGTTTTAAAACCACATTTTGGCACTATTGTAAACTTCCTGTGATGTTCTGCAGCATGCATGAAAATTAAGAATCCCCTCCCCCTTTTGAACTGAAGTGGAAAGTTACGAGTCTAGCTTTGTTTACATGGCACACTATCTTAGGGAAATGAATGGTCTTCTGAATGTGAAAGTTAAAAAACTATAGCCCAAGGATTTCTAGAGGGAAGTGGTCTTTAACAGCAAGTCTAGCTAATCATGTAGCATTTCAGATAACACTTGTTGCATTAAGGTAGGTATTTATTCTTGAAGGCTTTGTCAAAATTGTGGTTTGGTACAGAGCAGGGAGGGGAAACCTCTTATTTGTTTATAAATGCCTTTGTCATGTTTTATTACTGATGTAAGTAGCATTTTCTTTAGAAGTGAAATAAATCTAGTGGACAAAAATCTAGTGTCCAAGTGAACTAAAATAATAACCATGTCACAAATACAGTAGCTTGGCAGCAGGGAGGTGAAGCACTGAATGTGTACCGGAAGTGGATTCCCTTCTTGTCTCTAGAAGTAGATGCTCGAAATCAGCAGAGAGGCATGTTGGTGTGGAAACTAACACTGTTATTGTCTGCAATGGACCTTTTCCATTACTTGAGGATTTAATTCCCTAGGATTGTCTGCCACCTTCCTTAATCATTTATACTTGCTCTCCAAAGATATAAGTTAAAAATTTCATCTTATGTGACATTCATATCTTTCTCTTTCCCGTTCCACAAAGCAGAGGCTAGGGTTTCCAGGTGTTTGGTTTTGAACCGGACAGTCTAGTATTTGAGCTTTCTGTTTGGGAAACAAATTGAGAAAATATAAATGAGAAGACAGAAATATCCTGTATTTTCTAAATAAAATGTAATGTAGATTGTGATGTAATGTCAGGTGTGTCCAGTATTTTTTTTTAAACCATCTGGCAACCCTAGCAGAGGCATAATATAGAATTAAATGACTGTGCTAAAGTCAGCTGAAAATCTAAATCTCTCAATGCATATATGCATGTTGGGCAAATTGTTTTGGGGGACTTGAGCAGAGATACCTACCTGTTTGCTGAGCCTCTCCTCCTTTTTTCTCTTCTTGACTATTGAGAACAGCAATTGAAACTGAAATTTAAAGAGTTGAACTGCTCTAATGGTAACATTACCCCCTCATCATGAGTCCTAGAACATTTCAGGACACCACTCTTGTCTGTCAGTGCAGGAGCAACCATGCTGAATATTTATTTCTGCAGCATGGCCTGTGTGTACTCAGGTATCCCCCGCCCCTGACATTGGTTTAAGTATCAGTGTAGTTAGGGAGGTATAGTTATGGCTAGTCGAGTTCAGATACATCTGAAGGATGCAGGTGTGCACCCAAGTACGTAACCTACACGGCTCTCTGCTCACCCAAGCCAGGCTTTCCTGTTTATATGGCTGTTTACAATATAAAGACAAAACAATTAAGAAGTGGAAAAAAATGAAGTATAGTTGTTTACTGGGGTAGCTTTAAAATTATAATATTCTATATTCTATTTTATATGTATTTTATATTCTATTCTATCTGGTATTAGAGTATCACCAAATGACACTGGGGTCCCACATTACATCCTCATAGGGAGAGATGTTCCTTTCCCCCAACAGCTTGTGATCTAAAAATAGACAAAGAGTGGGTGAATGAAAGTATTATCCCCCTGTGACACATGGGGACTGAGGCATAGTGAGACTGTAATGTACTGTGTCAGAGAGGAAGACTGTTGAATTGAATCTAGATCTCCAGAGTCCCGGTCCAATGCCTTAACCATGAGACCATTGTTTCTGACTAGATATTGTGGGTTGCACATTTATTGTGTTTCAATGAATTCTATATCAATTTTGCTTTTAAATGCCAGTGCTATAAATTCAGGAGGGGGGCTGAAACCCTTGCTTTGTGCATCTCCACAAGTCGTAGAGACAGTGGGGACCAAATGAAGTCCCGTATTTACATCTGTACAAATCCCACTTTCCTCAGATGCTTTGAATGCTGCAGTGTAACTGAACAGTTTGAAGACAATGGTATTGTACAGATGACCCTACCATTGGGAGTTAGATAATGATTCTGTTGATGAATAAGTCACAGAGAATGTACTTCACTTCCTGGATGCGTGCTGGTTTGGTGAAGTAAAGAAGTGACATTTTTTTCATTGCAGATATGACTGAGTTCACATACACTAAAGAAGAATTCCTTGTGGCTTGAAAGCTTGTCTGTCTCACCAACAGAAGTTGGTCCAACAGAAGATAGTATCTCACCTCCTTGTCTCTCTAATACACTGGTCCTGACACAGCTACCCTCCAGCACTCTCTCCCCTTCCTGTTCGCTGCCTCTTCATGACAGGCAGCAAGGAGGGGGAGGAAGCAACTAGATGACTAGTGTGTTGACAATCCAATAAGCTTTTGCTTATCGGATAGTCGATTAGTCGATTGCATCCCTATTCCTGAGCACTGCACACATTTTTGACACAGTTATGTGATTCACCCATAATCATGCAAAAAGTGCCATGCAAAAATTGTGGGCTGGTGCTTTAAAATTCACTGTATGAGAAGTCAAGCAGTGAAAACCTTATTTGCAATAACATATCTAATCTTTATTCAAAGTGGTTGAATTTTGTGGTTGTACTGCAAGATATGGCAACATTTCTCCTTCTCGAAGATGCTTACAAACCATGGACCTAGTTCTAGAAACAGCCTTCTTCTTGAGCCAAATACCTTCGGCATTTTTCCCCTCTTGGCAGGACATAAGACTAAAAAATCTGCAGTTGGATGTCAGTACAGTCCTGGGGACTTTGAATGGATTTAAAAGAAGTGTTTGTGCAGAGGACCTTATTAAAAGCTCAACAAGAATTTGGCAGAAATTCTGACATAGGAAGATGGCAGATTCCTGTGCATTGAGATGTTTACTGGTTCAGAGTTTTATCTTTGGCAACTGGTGTGGCATTTGGTATCTTCAGCTGTTTTTGAAGGTTTTACAGAGAATAATTAGTTAATAAAACATAACCATTTCACCCAGCAGGCAGGGCATTGATTCACATAGGGTGCTGGCAACATCCTGTCCTTAATAGAGCACTGTTCACTAAGGGTATGTCTACACTTGCTCCCTAGTTCGAACTAGGGATGCAAATGTAGCCGACCGAAATTGCTAATGAAGCGGGGATTTAAATATCCTGTGCTTCATTAGCATAATGTTGCCTGCGCGCTATTCTGCTTGCCAGCTGATTCAAACCAGGACGTGCGCTCCAGGCCACGTTAGTTCAAATAAAAAATGAGGAGTAACATTAGTTCGAACCCAGGGGTTTGATTTGAACTAACGCGGCCTGGAGCGCACTTCCTGGTTCGAATCAGCTGGTGAGCGGAATAGCGCGCAGGCGAGATTATGCTAATGAAGCATAGGATATTTAAATGCCCGCTTCATTAGCAATTTCGGTCGGCTAAATTTGCATCCCTAGTTCGAACTAGGGAGCAAGTGTAGACGTACCCTAACACAGGTCATTTTTGCTGAGCAGTTGGAATTTACCTGACCTCCATGCTTTGACACATTGTTTCCTGATAAGTGGGGAATATTTCTATCATATCTACAGAGATGTAAAGGACTCCAAGGTATTTGAAAAAACAATGAAGACAGGGAGTTGGGTTCAGTTTAGTTCTTTCTGCAGGATTGCTAGCCGTTAGTTATCACTGCAAAGGGGCAGGATTTGGGTAATCTTTTCACAGGAATGTACGTTAAGATATACTGGTATTACTGAAGCCAGATAGTTTTATCTCTTTTGTAAAAACTTCTGACGCCTCATCTTTCACTTTAAGCAATATTTTCGTGCAACATTCCAAGACAAGTCAGCGACAAAAACACTGTGCAGAGAATGGGCTAGATTCTGATCTCGCTGCCAGGAAAAAAAATCCCTCCTCCAAAAACAATAGGCTTACTCTGTTCTGAGTTTGGAAGCTGATTTAAAGGCTCTACAGATATCTTCCTTAGGTGGCTGAAGATTGCAATTTTGTGTGTTCCAGCCTTAATGATCGAATTCTTAAATGTACATTTTCAGCTTGGCTTTACATTTTCAGCCTACATTTGTGTAAGAGCAAAATTCTGCTGCCAGTATCAGAGCCTGTAGTTTCCAAGTAACACCTGCATGTGTTCTGTAAAGTTTGAATGTGTACTCGCCCTTTAAATAAACTAGCACCTGAGTACACATTAAGTGTCAGAGCTTGTACCCACAAACTCCTTATTTTGACATTGTGAACTCTGGCATATGCAAGTGCACAGGCGTTGTTGTGGGGTCACAGATGTTTGTACTGCTAAGTGCAGGCACAGTGATGTGTGACTGCAGTGTTACAAAAAAAAGTGGCTGGCCTTTGGAATCAAGAGGTTAGATCTCTTCTAGAGAAAAGTGCTTTTTAAAAACAAATTCTGTAAGTGTTTAATTTGTGCCTATAGAATGAATTAAGAGCAGTTGCAAGCTATTTCTGAACTAAAACCCACTTTTAAAGAGACTTCTTTCCTGTGAAGTTTTTAACCTTCTTGACTACATAACATTAGCTCTAGTCAGTTCACAAAATTGTTTTAGCATGACACTCTAACCTGCTTGACTATTAACCTGGCTGGCTACCAGAAAAATCTTCAAATTGTTGACTCATGTTGCTGCTATATGTAATTTAAGCCAGCTTTTCCCACAGTGATAACTCCTAATGTTAGTTGCACTTACATTTCAGGGCAGGCAACAGCATATTTTGAATGGAGTCAGCCAGTGTTAGTGGAAGAAGTAGGTTGAACTATGGACATCTGTATTTTAGGATAGAATCTAAGGTGGGTTTTTTTTAAGTAGGCTGGGGAGGGATCCAGCCTCTTTGGGCTGGTGCTCTCTTGCCCCTAACGAGATGCATGTTCCTCTGGATACACAGTTGAAGATCATCATTTAGATTTTATACTTATGAAAGTTGAATTGCAGATAGTCATCTTAAACCAGAGGATAATTGATCTGAACAGTCACAAATAACCCATTGTAAACCTACATTTCTCTTGTCACTAACAAACAGAACACAATGGCTGTGTCTAGACTTTCCCTCTTTGTCGACAGAGAGATGTAGATTAGGCACGTCGAAATTGCTAATGAGGCAGGATTTAAATATCCCACACTTCGTTAGCATAAACATGGCTGCCGCTTTTTTTTCTAAACGAAGCTTTTTCGCCAAAATAACGACAGTCTAGACACGGAACTGTCAAAAATAAACCCTTTTTCAAAAGATCCTGTAAACCTCATTTTTTGAGGAATACAGGGTCTTTCAAAAAAGGGTTTATTTTCAACAGTCCCGCATCTAGACTGCCATTTTTTTTTTCGAAAAAGCTTCGTTTAGGAAAAAAAGTGTCAGCCATGTTTATGCTAACGAAGCACGGGATATTTAAATCCCTGCCTCATTAGCAATTTCGACATGCCTAATCTACATCTCTCTCTCAACAGAGAGGTATCGTCTAGATGTACCCAGAGAGAGAGGTTTAGTGAGCAAGAGAGGCAATCGACTGAGATACAAAATGCTCAGATTCATTTCTCCTCTCTGCTGCTGCTTTGCTGGGTGACCCAGGGCAAGTCATGTCCCTTCCTCTCCTGGAGTTGCTAACTTTCTAATTGTACAAAACTGAATGCTCCTGCCCTGCCCTGAGGCCCCACCCCTACTTGCTCCATCTCCTCTCCTTCTGTTGCTTGCTCTTCTCCACCCGCGTGAACTTTCACCAGGCTGGGGCGGGTGTTGGAGGGCTCTGGGATAGGGTGGGGATGTGGTATTCAGGATGTAGGAGGGGGCTACAGCCTGAGGCAGGGGTTTGGTTTGTAGAGTCCTGGTGGCTCTTACCATGGCTCCTAGGAAGCAGCCACCAGGCCCCTGAAGCTCTTAGGTGGAGTCATAGCCAAAGGGTTCTGTGTACTGCCGTTGCATCCAATGGGAGTTGCGGAGCTGACACTTGGGGGAGGGGCAGCGCATGGTACTTCCCTGCATCTAGGAGTTTTGGGGACCTTGCGGCAACTTCTGGGAGCCTTGCAGAACCAGGACAGATAGGGAGCTTGCTTTAATCCCAGGCTCCTGCTGCGCTGCTCACCAGACTTTAAATGGCTTGGTCAGCAGTGCTGACAGGCAGAGCCCTCCCATCCATTGGACAGTTTGGGGCTACTGCCCCAGGCCCAGTGCTTCTAGTGGCCGGAGAAGAGGGAGTTAGCAGAGGACCTGGTGCTAGTAGAAGGGGTGGGCCGCCTCAGAGGGAAGTGGAACAACCAGGCCCTAGCCCACTCCACTCCCCTGGCTCCCAGCCATATCACTCAGGGGAGAGGGTATGGAGAAGTGGTGAAACTGCCTTCCGCACTCACCTGCTGCATGAAGTGGAACAACACATCTGGGGTTCGGCAGAGCAGAGTGGGCTGGGGCTGGTTGCGTTGCTTCCCCCACCTGGTTAAGTACTTTGCTGGATCAGAGCAGCAGACCTTAGCCTGATTTCAAAGGAATATGGTTAACAAAGTGTTAACCTGCAACATCTGCACATCAGCGTTATTTCGGAAAAACTGACGTTATTTCAAAATAACTAAATGCGTGTCTACACAGCAAGCCATTATTTCAAAATAATGTCAACCTAGAGGACTTCTTACTCCGACTCCTGGAACCCTCATTTCACAAGGAGTAAGGGAAGTCAAAAGGAGAGTGTTCTTCCTTTGATTTCCTGCTGTGTAGACAGTGCCAACAGCCGAGTTAAGCTACTTCGACTTCGTCAATTGCATAGATGTAGCTTAATTTGACTTTTGCCCTGCTGTGTAGACTTGCCCCTAATCTTTATCTTAGTGTCTCTTTGTAATAAGCATCAAATGTGCATCAAATACATCAAATTGATTGCTGAGGTGTTTGAAATTTGTGTAACCAATCCAGGTAGAAGAAGTCAAGCTCAGACTGTGTGAAAATTAGGCACTACTATAATGTTCACTTTTAAAAGTGTGCTGGTGTACTGTATTGAATAATATCTCTGGTATTTTGGATTAACCCACATTAAATTATAGGTGATTATTAGGGAGTTTATTGTGCTTATAAATTGCACTTAGGCTCCCTGTAATTTGTTATAATTAATTCAAGAGTTCAAGGGCAGTAAATAAGGATCAGGTTGTGGCATGCCTTTCTCTCTTGCAAAAGCATGCTATTACTGCCCTTTATTATTTATGGTTTAACTTCATACTAAAGAGGTTATTTTAATTTAGTGTATCCAAAAAGTATAACACACAGTTTAAAATAGTGGAGAGTCTAGGTTGGAGGTTATACCTATTGTGGTTGGGGTTTCTTTCTTTTTAAATATTGTAGAAATTGATGGATAGTAAAAGACCAAGACTGTTGGGTAAGTGTTTCAAGAGAAATATGTGTTTTGAAAAGCTTGTAACATGCCTACAGGCCTCAACGGGGCCTCGGCACATGTAACAGCTTGTGGTCTGCAGGAAGAACAAAACACTTATAGAGCATTTTTCATCTGAGCTTGTTTTTCTAGATGTATCTCTTTCTCCCCCTCCCCCAATAAATGTAGTGCTAGTGGAAAGTGCTGAACTAGCAGCCTGAGAGACAAAAGGAGTTATTTGTTAATGAACAGAAAAGGCACATCATGAGCAGCAGGTGTCCAACCTCCCCTACACTGCCATCCCCATGTGCTTCAACCTCCACCAAGAGATAGAAGTCATGGGTCTGAGTTAAGTCTCCAGGCATACTTAGTGCTTGGCCTTTGTGATAATTCATAGATTCTGAGACCAGAATGGACTTCTCAGATAACCCAGGCCATAGAACTTCCCAAAAATAATTCCTAGGGCAGGGCTACGCAACATGTGGCTCATGCCCCATTTGCATGTGGCCCACAGTGTGGTTGAGTTTATCTGTGTCCACAGGGCGAGGTCTCCGCCCCCCAGGCCTCCCCCAGCTTACCTTGAGCTGCTTCCCGGGCTTCCCTCCCGGTGCGTTGCTATACTGATATGCAGTTGCAGCCTGTGGCCTCCAGATGCAGTACCTCCCTGTAAGCGGAGCCGGACCGGCTCTTGCAAGGCCGCCAGTTGGTGCATGTGCAGGAGCCGCCGGCTGGCAGGGGCTCGGCAAGAAGTGACGGTGGAGCTAGGTAGCAAGGCCGGGGCAAGAAAGGTCTGTGCTGGGACTTGGGTTGGGGTGAGAGTCCTAGGGTCCATCCCTCCCTACCCGGTGTTAGGAGGGAGAAGGGAGCGCGGTGTTAGGCTGGGCTGGGCCAAAGACCCAGTGTCCATTTTGTTCAGGGTGTACTCTAGGGAGAACCGTGCAGTGGCGGAAGCCTGCTCTATTGTGCCCCACTGCCCTCTCCCAGGCAGCTATGCTCTGTTTCACTGTTACTGTGGAATGGAGTCGGCTGCTGGGTCACTGCAGCTCTTTCTGGCACAGTGAGTAGAGAGGGCTAACTTTGTTGCTGTCCCCTGCCAGGTCCCCTGGCAATCCCTTGGGCTGTCCTGGGCCCTGTGGGTCCCTTCCAAAAATCTGTTGAGGCAACCGCCCTGAATTCTCATGTCCGCAGGTTGAAACACTCTGACATGGAAACTTTTCTGAGTAAAAATACTCCAAGAAACACACAACCTTTTTTTCCCCTTCACTCAGTGCACAATCATGTTGATAGGTGTTTTAGTAATTAAATTCCTGGACTATTGTGAAGCCAAAACAAAAAAGGAGTCAATATAATGGTCTTCGGTTGATGTGCGTTTTAGTAGTTAAATTCCTGGACGGTCATTGCTCACTAAAAGTGCTGTCATGTGGGTGGAAATCTGGAAAATATTGCATGTTATTAATATCAGCACAACCAACTTAAGGGGCTTGAGTGTTTGCAGTCTTGCTTTAATCTTTGTATTCATGCCTGTCAGTGTGAAAAGTTATTTGCATATATTTGCATATGTATTTGCAATCCCACTTAACTTGCAGCCCTTGGAATGTGCTATGAGTATCATTATGGCCCTGAGGGCTTCCAAAGTTTAGTAACGTGTCCTAGAGTATAGCTTTTAGAAAAACATCCCTGCTTGAATTAAAAATGGTCAGTGATGGAGAATTCATCAAGAACCTTGGTAAGTTGTTCCAGAGGTTAATTACTCTCACTGTTAAAAAGTTGTACCTTATTTCTAGTCAGAATTTGTCTATCTTCCACTCTGTTATATCTTTCCGTGTTAGATTGAAAAGCTCATTATTAGATACTGTTCCCGCATAGACACTTACAGACTGTAATCAAATTGCTCCTTAACCTTCTCTTGTTAAGATAGATTGAGCTCTTAATCACGTAAGGCATGTTTTTTCATCCCTTTAATCATTCTTGTGGTTCTTCTCTTTTCCAATTTACCAACATCCTGTAACAGTTGTAGAACACTAGAACCTGGACATAGAATTCCAGTAGAGGCCTCACCAGAGCCAAACACAAACTTAAAATAACCTCTATTTTTACTCAAGATCCTCCTGTTTATGTATCCTAGGATCTTGGTTAAAGCATCACATTGGGAGATCATGGTCAGCTGATTAACAGCCACAGCCCTCAAATTTTTGTCAAAGTCATTGCTTCCTAGGATAGATTCTCCCATCCTATATACAAGGCCTATATTCATGGTTCCCAAAAGTATACTTTTACTTTTAGCCATATTAAGATACATATTATTTGCATGCATCCAGTTTACAAAGTGACTTATATCACCCTGATTCAGTTATATGTCCTCTTTATTATTTATTACTCTCACTATTTTAATGTTATCTTCAAACTTTACTACTGATGATTTTGTTTTCTTCCAAATCATTGATAAAGCTATTAGATAGCACAGAGCCAAGAAACAATTCCTGCAGGCTTCATTGGAAACAGACCCACTCTGCCAATTCCCTGTTTAGTTTTATTTTGAGACCTATCAGTTAGCTAGTTTTTTATCCACGTAATGCGTGTTAATTTTATATTTAGTTTTTTAATCAAAATGTCCTGTTGTACTAAGTCAAACACTTTACAGAAGTCTTTATATTATGCCAACACTATTAATTGTAATAAAATTGTAATCTCATCAAAATCATTAGTTTGACAGGTTATATTTTCCATAAATAAATTTTCATTAATTATCGTGTCCCTTTTTAATTCTTGATTAATCAAGTCTCATATCAGCTTTTCCCTTATTTTATCTGGACTCAAGGTAAGTCCTATAATTACCCAATTAGTCTTGTTTACACTTTTAAAAAATTATCACATTTATTTCCCTCCAGTTTCCTGAAATTTCCTTTGTGTGCCGAGACTTTTTGAAAATCAACTTTAATTGTTCAGTAAGCTCTTCAGTCAGCTCTTATAAAACTCTTGTAGCAAGTTATCTGGACCTGCTCATTTAAAAATGTCTAACTTAAATAGCTTCTGTTTAATACACTCCAGAAATACTACAGATATGGAAGGTATACATATGAGACTACATCATATTTTTCCTCCCAAATAGAGAACACAAATATTTATTGAGTACCTGCCTTTTGTGCATTATTATTGCTAGTGCTACCGTTTCCATATAGTAACTGACCAGAATACAATTGTCAGAATACTTTTTATTCCTTATATATTTTAAACAGTTATTATGCCTGACTCTGCTGGCTATAGATTTCTCCTTGTGTCTCTTGGCTTCCCTTTTGAATTTTCTACAATTCCTTTTTTTTTATTTATACTCATCATTATCGATTTCTCCTTTCTTCCATTCATTCTTTTTTAAAAAAAATATTTGCTAGCTTCACTTCCCCTCTAAACAAGGTTGATTTTTAAACTAGCACAGCTTTCTTCCTTGGTTGTGGTTTTTGAGCAGGTAGTAAGTGGCACTTTTAAAGGATGCCAGTTATCATTCACATTTTTCTAATTTATTTATTTCTCCCAGTTGATTTGGTTCATAATTGTTATTTGCTCTGTTAAAGTGTCCCTATTAAAACAACAATTATTGTAGATAATTGATCTGGAATTTATTCTGCTTCCACATTATAAAATGTGATCAAGTCAAGATCACTACTACCTTAAGTACCATGATCAGTTCTTCTTTATTTATTAAGAAAGGGTCCTGTTATCAGTCCCTTGAGCCATCCAATTCCAAATCCCAATATCTATTCTTTTTTTTCTTTCTTGAATGCCTGATTCTCTTCTCATTCATACCAATTTGAATCCACTGAATTGCCTAGAATTCTTATATACTCCAGTAAGAGAGTACAATTGGGCCCACAATGTCTGAAATGAACGTTTTTGTTTGTAAAGTGATGGTAAGTATGTGTAGCATGGAACAAAATAGATCAGAAATTTTGATTGGCAATTCTTTAGAGATTGCATAAATAAGAACAACTTTTAAGTAGTAAATTGGGCAAATGGGGCTTGCAAGTTACATAAGGAATGCAGCATTATTTTATTATATATATCTTTAATTGTACTAGAGTTTCCATATTCTACTGCCTTTAGGAAAGTGTTTTTATTGTAGCTGGGCCTCAATTTGAAAAAAAAGTGTTTCTTTTTTGGGAACTTGAATCATTTTGGTCTGGTAACTTGCCTTTGCATATACTTCTTATTGCTAATGACAATCTGAGCAGGTCAGCTAACAGTGCATATTATTTGAACATACACCCACAAAATGCCAATGAAATGAATGGAATGTGGCTTTCTGTGAAGTTGGCATCTCTGTCATCGTTCACCTTCTGCTATCCCCCTGTTGCCGGCAGAGAGTGCCCGAGGGAGGCAACAGCCGGGTTCGTTGCCCGGTGTGCGCGCTCCAATAAACACACCGGTGTGGAGAAGCAAAAAAAAGTTTATTTGAACGCTCAAATAGGTGCCAGGAGACTAGACATCTCAGATCAAACACACCAACGTAAGCAGTTTTTCCTCCTTATATACCCAGGTTGTTTACTTGCAAGAAAATAGTGAACTGTAGCAAGGTTCCCATGCTGGGACTTGCTGCCTCCTCCTCCCCTCTACAGAGACACATCGGAATTCTTCTTCTATACCACTGATAGTAACTAGGCAACCTCAAGGTCTGTCTGTCTTGCTGTTCCCAGCGATTAGCGAGCCAGAGAAAAGTTATGCCTGGGGGCGGGGAGAGGGCGGAAGGGGGGAGGGGAGTGCTTTTAGGGTGCTTGGGCCTAGAGCGGGGGGGCTTCATCGATCCTTGTGATCTTCCACTCCCCCGAGTTACCTAGGATCATGCCCAGTGACCTCAACAGCTCCCTCCTTTGAGAATACTCAACAAACTTTTGTCTGAGTTTTCTCATATTCTGAGGACAAAAGCTGATTAAGTGCTAAGGAACTGGGGTCATTTATGAGAGGGTATAGTGGGGTTCCCAGGGAATGGGAAGTACAGATTTTATGTAGGAGCGCTTTACAGCAAGTGATCAAGAGGAGAGAGACGAGACATAGTACAAGACCTGTAAGCAGGAGGCGAACAATACCTCCCCCCAGTCCTCCGAGGCTAGATAGCCAGTTCCAGAGGGAATCAAAAATTGTAGGGTCTTGCTCTTGGGCTTTCCACTGATTAAAAGCCTGTTCAGCTGACAGGCATGGCGGTTCTGGAGGGACAGTAACCGCAGTTGGTAAAGCTCTGAGTTAAGGCTTTTCTCTGTGGCCAAGGTGTCATTGGCGAACTTAGTGAGGAACACAGAGAGTCGCCGATAAAGCTGGGCCAGTCGTGCCACCCCATAGGATGGGAGCAGGATCATCCCAAGCCTGTCCCCTTCACCAATGGGCTCAGGAGTGGCATGTAGAGACTTAGTACTCCTGGGGCGACCAGGCGGGAGTTGGGCTAAAACGTGAAGAGGAGGGGTAAGGTATCCTATATAGCAGCTTCCGTTCCATCGATGGGGCAGCCACTTATAGGCATAAGTTCCACATATATAAAAGGACTGGCCATTTGCCCCCATGCCATTATAGCCCTGTAAGTCATGCAGAGCAGTGCGGCGCGAGTAAAATTGCAAGCCCTCACCGGAATCTTGACCTTGCCAGTATTGGGGACAAATAATACTGGCAAGTGCTATTACTAGCAAAAACACCTGTGTGTTTTTCTGTGGCAGATTGCTGGCAACAGAGGAGCCCTGGGGGAACAGAGTGTAGTCTATTGGGCGATGGGAGATGCGTGCTGTTCCAATAGGGATGCCAGGACTCATTACTTAAAGCATATTTTTGCTCTTGGGTACAATTTCGGGTTAAGGTTGGCCAGCCTGGGGGAATTCCAGGGATAGACATTTTGAACCTGGACTTAGAAGAGTTCGAGGTGGCAAGCACCTCTTGACAGAAGTCAGACCAATTCGGGGGAACCGCTCTCCAAGGTAACCCTGCTGCATGGTGAGGGATTTGAGAACACACCCAGCAGTTGGAGAGATTAAATTCGCGGGCGAAGGCAACCTTTAGGGCTTCATATGTGTTAGTAGCCAAGTTTGCAGAGGCCCTTTCCCATCCTGCATGCGTGGAGGGTGACATGGGAGACAACAAGAGACTGGCACCTGTGGCCAAAAGTATTAGTAGGGCAAACTCTGCATTAGAACCCATGGTGAGTCTACTGGACAGGGCAGCTATGTTCCCAACAGAACCCCTAACTCCTCAGCGCTTTTTAAACAACAACTTAAGTCCCAGAGCGTCAGTGGATGATGCTCTGGCGGGCTGGGCGGTCCACTGTTCTGCTGGCGGCGATGTGGGCACTGCTTTCAGACGCGAGTGATGAATCCAGTTTTTGTGTTCCTCAACCTTTGCTGCCGTGTGGGAAACCAGCAGGACGGTGTGGGGTCCCTTCCACATCTCCCGGAGAGGCTCGTCCTTCCAGGTAGCACGGAGTCTCCTGGCTGCAAGCAGTGGACAGGGGCATCCTGCGGAAGAAGCTGTGAGTCTTTGGTGTACCTGTGAAGAGAAGAGAGAGCAGCAGACAGAGAGCACATATACTGAGATAAAAAGCCGCATCCCAGTTCCCACTCCCCTGCCAGAGCCGGTGTCCCATTCATAGGCCATGCCCTTCCAAACATAATTTCAAAGGGGCTAAGCCCTAATCTACCCTTTGGGAGAGCGCGGATGCGGAGCAAAACAATGGGAAAAGCATCAGGCCTCCGTAAGGAGGCTTCTTGACAGATTTTCGAGAGGTGACGCTTAAGGATCTGATTTGTGCATTCCACCGCTCCACTGGCCTGCGGTCTCCATGGCATGTGGAGCTTCCATGGGATTTGTAGGGCGGCTGCTATGTGGTGGACAACCTTGGATGCAAAGTGGGTTCCCTTGTCAGATTCCATCCACTGCGACAGCCCGAAGTGGGGGATGAGTTCCTTGACAAACTTGAGAGCCACAGTCTTGGCTGTACAGTTATGGCACGGGAAGGATTCAGGCCATCCGCTAAATCGATCCACCAGGACGAGGAGGTATTTGAACCCTTGAGTCCGTGGGAGCACAGTGAAATCTGTCTGCCAAACCAATCCCAGGCCTGGGGTGGGTCCCAGAGTAGCTGGTGGTACTGAAAATCCTGGTCGAGGGTTGTTCTTTTGACAGACCAGACAGTTGGCCTGTATCTGAGATGCTAGGGGCTAAAGTCCAGAGGTTAAGAAGTATTTATTCATAAGCTGGGTTAGAGCCTCTTTGCCGGCGTGAGTGGTTTGATGTAGTCTCTGCAGCACTGGTCGGACTAGGTCCTTCGATAGGAGGATCTTTCCTTCTGTGGAGTGGAGCCATCCCTCCTTTTCCCGGAGCCCGAGTTTGGCGGCCAGGTTTCTTTCTTCAGGTGAGTACTGAGGAGTCGGGAGCTCCCCCACGGATGGGATGAGGGCCTGCATATAGGCGTTCTCTGCTTCCAGTGGTTGCAGTGTGGCAGCCCGCTTAGCTTCCCTGTCTGCCTGGGCATTTCCCTTTGCCACGTCTTGGTCGTCCCTCTGATGAGCCTTGCAGTGTACCACCGCCACTGCCGAGGGGAGTTGCACTGCTTCCAGGAGCCGAAGAATGTGGGCCCCATGCTTGACCGGGCAGCCTTGGACTGTCAGCATGCCCCTCTGCTTCCACAGACCAGCATGAGCATGTAGTACTCCAAAAGCATATCTGGAGTCAGTAAAGATGTTGACCCGTTTTCCCTCTGACAGTTCGAGCGCATGGGTCAGGGCTACCAGTTCAGCAAGCTGGGCAAATGTCCCAGCAGGCAAACCCTCGGCTTCCACGGTATCGTGGAGGGTCATGACAGCGTAGCCCGCCCTCCTTTGCCCGTCTACCACAACACTACTACCATCAGTGTACCACTCACAATCCGCATTAGGGAGCGGTTGATCCTTTAAGTCCAGACGGCTGGAATATTGGGCATCTATTATCTCCAAGCAGTCGTGCTCCTGCTGCTCTGTCGCCGGTAAAAGAATGGCCGGGTTAAGGGAGGGACAGGTTAGCAAGGTCACTTCGGGGTTTTCTAAAAGCTTAGCGTGATACCAAGCTACCCGAGCCTGGGTGAGCCAAAGACCACCCTTAGCATCCAGCAGGGTTTGGACCATATGGGGAGTATACACTTGCATGACCCCCCCCCCCCCCCCCAACGTCAGCTTTTCGGCTTCTTCAAGTACTAAGGCTGTTGCTGAGACCGCCCGTAAACATGCCGGCCAGCCCTTGGCTACTTGATCGAGTTGTTTGGAAAAGTAGGCCATGGGACGCCTCCAGGAGCCTAATAACTGAGTAAGCACTCCCAAGGCCACCCCTTTTCGTTCATGTACATACAGTTGAAATGGCTTGGAGAGGTCTGGCAGACCCAGGGCTGGGGCTTCCATCAGTTTTCTTTTTAAAGCAGGTTTCTTTTCATATATTACAACAATCGCTTAATTCCTTCTACACTTCCACAGAGTCCATTTTTCACCTTCACATACCCTCAAATCACTTGCTTCGTCTTTCCAAAGAAAACGTTTCTCATTCCTATTAATTTAACTTTCTAATGACTATATTCTTACTTTCCTTATTCCTTCCACTATGCCCATAGGGCTCCAAACCTTTTGCCTTCCCCTTTCACATGCTTTTTCCTTCTCTCCCTCTCTCAGGGTATGTCTACACTACAAAGTTAATTCGAACTAACAGACGTTAGTTCGAATTAACTTTGCTAGGCGCTACACTAGCGCTCCGCTAGTTCGAACTTAATTCGAACTAACGGAGCGCTTAGTTCGAACTAGGTAAACCTCATTTTACGAGGACTAACGCCTAGTTCGAACTTACTAGTTCGAACTAAGGGCTGTGTAGCCCTTTAGTTCGAACTAGTGGGACGCTAGCCCTTCCCAGGTTCCCCCTGATGGCCTCTCTGGGCACAACCAGGAAAACTCCTCTCCTCTCCCCCAGCCCTGGGCCCTTAAAGGGGTAGACTCTGGCCAGACGGCACTTTGCAGAAACAGCCCTGCCAGCAGTCTCTGCCCCTGACCCAGTGGCCGCAGGATGAGCCAGGCAGCCAGTGGCAGTGACGTGTCCCCCGCCCAATCCCCCAGCACCCAGGAGCCAGCCAGGGGCCATAGACGGCGCGCAGCCTCCTGGACTAGCGCAGACGTCATGGACCTCATTGAGGTTTGGGGGCAGGCCCCCAACCTCCATGATCTCCGCACTAGGAGGAGGAACGCGGCTGTCTACAGCCGCATAGCAGCCACCATGGCCTGAAAGGGACACAGGCGCACCCAGGAGCAGGTGCCCCTGAAAGTCAAGCAGCTTTGTCAGGCATACGCCAGGGCCACCAGGGGCGGCGCCGCAGCAGGGGCTGCCACCTGCCCCTACTTCCCTGCCCTCAACCGACTCTTGGGGGGGGCGGGGCAGTCCGTGCCAGCCCGGGGGACAGCGAGCCGGGACCGGAGGGCCCTGACCCGGGCACACCGGAGGGGCCACCGCAGGATGTCCCAGCACCGGAGTCGGCAGGGTCGTCCAGGGAGACCGTACTGGGTAAGTAGTTTGAATTAAGTAGTTCGGGGGGGGGGGGAGAAGCGGGAAGCGGGAAGGAGACCAGAGACCGTGCGCGTGGGCCATGCCTTCCACGGATCATGCAGACACCTGTGCATGTGCGATCACGTGCCATGCCACCCTTGGGCAGGTGGCTCCAGCTGCGTGACACCCAGGGGCCATGGCCCAATAGGCACATGCTTGTGCAAAGAGACCTGACACACTCCCGACCCCGGGGCGGGACCCAGAAGGATGCTTTCCCTTCATGTGTCCCCTCTACACAGAGGCAGGGGACGTCTCCCCCTCCCCCCCGCTGCCCCGGCCAAACTATACATGGCACAGGGACATGGGTGCGGTCTTGGGGCAGCTCCCAGTCCCGGGGAGAGCCAGACATCCTGACCATGGCCTCTGTACAAGCACAGTGGCTCTGATGGTGCAGGACACAGTCACCCTCACGTTGCGGGGTGAGGGAGAGGGCTGGGCATCATCCTCTGTGTCCCCAGGGAGAACTGACCACTTCTCTTCTTTCTCTACAGCTGCACCAGCTGCTCGTGCAGGGCGCACCACCTCGCCCGGGACATGCTCCCGCACCTGCGGCCTGCTCCGGACCGCCAGCACGGAGCAGGAGTACTGAGACCAGCACCTGGGGGCCCTGCGAGCCGTGCACCGCACACTGGAGGCCTGGATGCGGGCAGACCTCCAGCTCCGCCAGGAGCAGCTGGCTGAGGTCCGAGGGCTGAGCACAAACCTGCAGGTCCTGCTGCAGAGCATGGTGCCCCGTGCCAGTCCTGCGCCTGCTGCCCCCCCAACTGCTGTCCCTCCTCCCACTCCTGCCTCCCCTCCCACCTCTTCCTCCTCAACCCCCACACCCTCCTCCTCAATGTCCACACCCCCCACCTCAACCTCCGCACCCTCCACCCCATCCCCCTGGGGACGCCGAGGCCCCCTCCCTCGCCGTGCTGGGAGGCGGTTGGCCCGGCGAGACCCCCACCCCTGATCCCTGAGTTTCCCCACCCCCTCCTTTCCCTTGCTTCCCCTTCCAGCTCCCTCCTCCCAGTTTTCCCCCTCCCCTCTCCCACCCTCTCTGGGTATGTCTACATTACAACATTAATTCAAACTAACTTAGTTCGAATTAGTTAATTCAAACTAACGCATCCAGACTAAAAAACTAGTTCGAATTAACGTTTTGCTAATTCAAACTAGCATGTCCACATTAAGTGGACCCTGAACCGGGCTTAAGGCTGGCCGGAAGCAGTGCCGGCAGGACATCAGAGGAGGACTTGGAGCGTGGAGATGCTGTCTCAGGCTAGCCGAGGGCTGTGCTTAAAGGGTCCCGACCCCCACCCCAGATAGACAGTTCTCAGGGGTGCCCCGCTTGCAAAGCAGTCCTGGCTTGGATTGCCCGGACTACCCACACTGGGCACATCACAGCACTCGGCCATCAGCCCGACTGCACTAACCGCAGGCTGCCATCTGGGGAGAGGAGGCAATTGGGGGGCTGCAGGAGAGCTTCCACCCCCAGAAGCCCGCAGAGCCAGCCCAGTCTTCCCCATCGGGGGCTCGTGCCCCATTCCTCCCTCACCTCCTTCCACTTACCCTTCCCTAGCCCCTCTTCTTGATGTACAAAATAAAGATAACGTGTCTTCCAAAATGGAATCTGTCTTTATTGAACAAAACTGGGGGAGACTGGGAAAAGGAGGTGGGAGAGGGGAAGAGAGAGGGTGGGAGAGGGGAGGGCAACTAAAATGATCAGGGGTTGGGAACAGGTCCCATATGAAGAGAAGCTAAAAAGATTGGGACTTTTCAGCTTAGAAAAGAGGAGACGGAGGGGGGACAGGATAGAGGTCTCTAAAAGCATGAGTGGGGTGGAGAGGGTGCATACGGAAAAGTTCTTCATTAGTTCCCATAAAGAAGGACTAGAGGACACCAAAGGAAAGGAATGGGTAGCAGGCTTCAAACTAGTAACAGAAAGTTCTTTTCACAAAGCAAAGAGTCAACCTGTGGAACTCCTTACTGCAGGAGGCTGTGAAGGCTAGAACTAGAACAGAGTTTAAAGGGAAGTGAGATCAAGTCATGGAGGCTGGGTCTATGGAGTGGTATTAGCCAGGGGGTAGGAGTGGTGTCCCTGCCCAAGGTTTGTGGAAGGCTGGAGAGGGATGGCACGAGACAAATGGCTTGGTCACTGTCTTCGGTCCATCCCCTCCAGGATCCCTAGGGTTGGCCGCTGTCGGCAGACAGGCTACTGGGCTAGATGGACCTTTGGTCTGACCCAGGACTGCCATTGTAAGCTCAGGGCTCAGGGTTGGGGGTCTCAGTGGACCCCCTTGATTCTCTTGCACACCTGCTCCTGGGTGGCCAGGCTGGCAGCTCTCCTGCCCTAGACTACCACTTTCCTGTGCCTAGTGCGGAGATCGTGGACGAGGTCCATGATGTCTGCACTAGCCCAGGCGGGTGCCCGCCTCTTGAGGTCCCAGGCAAGCTCCCGGGAGCTGCCAGCCTGGTCCCAGGAAGAGGGGGAGGGCTGGGGGGCATCGGGTGGGTGGCGCAATCTGTGCCAGGTGCAGGGTCTGCTGGCTGGGTGCTGGCAGGCTTGCACCTGGCACGGGCACCGTAGTCAGCCCGTGCCCCTTTAAGGGGTCCGGGGCCGGGGGGGGGGGGGGGACAGACGAGTTTCCCTGGTGTTGGCCAGAGTGGCCACCAGGGAAAGCTGGGGAGGGCTAGCCTCCCACTAGTTCGAATTAAGGGGCTACACACCCCTTAATTCGAACTAGCTAGTTCGAACTAGGCTTAATCCTCGTAAAATGAGGTTTTCCTAGTTCTAACTAAGCGCTCCGCTAGTTCGATTTCAATTCGAACTAACGGAGCGCTAGTGTAGCGCCTATGAAAGTTAGTTCGAACTAACTTTGTAGTGTAGACATACCCTCTCTTCCCCTCTCCCACCTCCTTTTCCCAGTCTCCCCAAGTTTTGTGGAATAAAGAGAGTTTCTATTTTTGAACACATGTGTCCTTTATTTTGTACATCAGGAAGGGGGGGCTAGAGAGGGGTAAGTGGAAGGAGGTGATGGAGGAATGGGGTACGAGCCCCCGATGGGGAGGACTGGGGTGGCTCTGCAGGCTCCTCGGGGTGGAAGCTCTCCTGCAGCCCCCGAATTGACCCTCCTCCCCTCCCCGGATGGCAGCCTGCGGCAAGTGCAGCCGGGCTGATGTCCGAGTGCTGTGATGTGCCCAGTGTGGATACTCCGGGCAATCCAAGCCAGGACTGCTTTGCAAGCGGGGCACCCCTGAGAACTGTCTGTCCGGGGTGGGGGTCGGGACCCTTTAAGCACAGCCCTTGGCTAGCCTGAGGCAGCAGCTCCATGCTCTAAGTCCTCATCTGGTGCCCTGCTGGCACCGCTTCTGGCCATCCTTAACCTCAGTTCAGGGCCCACTTAGTGTGGACATGCTAGTTTGAATTAGCAAAACGCTAATTCGAACTAGTTTTTAAGTCTAGATGCGCTAATTCGAATTAGCTTAGTTTGAATTAACTAATTCAAACTAAGTTAGTTCGAATTAGTGCTGTAGTGTAGACATACCCTCAGGGAATAAGCCCTATTAGCAGTTTCCAGAATCTGTGGCATGGACATGCCCATTAAGTCCTCCTTTTTCTGTAATTTCCTTTTAATATCAGGGGCTGAACGGCTGGTAAAGATCCCCTTTATAATTGCCTCAGTTACCTGGTCATTGGGATTTGTGTTAGTATTTTGCCGGATGGCATCCCGAATCCGCTGCAAAAAGGCAACCAGACTTTCCTTTTGTTCCTGTATTAACTCATATGGTTTTGCCCAGTTGTTATGTCGGACAGCCGAGTGCCGGAGACCATGTAAAAGCAACTCCTTGTAGGAGGTGAGACGGGTGTACTGCAAGGGGTCATTAGGATTCCACCTAGGATCTGCTAAGGGAACCATGTCTGCAGGCTCAGGGAGGTTTTGTGGATCCCTTTCATGTCTCCGCTGTGCCTCCTCCCTTGCTTTGGCTATAACCTGATTCTGCTCCACCTCAGACAATAGGGTCCTCATGAGGATATTACAGTCATCCCAGTCAGGCTTGTGGCTAGCCAGACACCCCTCGAACACTGAGATAAACCGGCTTGGGTTCGTGGAGAATTCCCCAGCCTGTACTTTAAAGGCTGCTAGGTCCGCTGGGTTAAAAGGCACATGGGTGTAAACTTGCATAGTAGTGGCCTGCCGCCCCTCGGCTCCTTGGCGGGCTACCACAGTCTCGGTAATCAGTGGGCAGAATCCCACAGAGGGGGCAACCTCTGGGACCTGAGGCACCTGTTCCTTATATAGTGGGGGTGCTGAAGCCGAAGGGGACACTGAATCTGCCATTACAGCTGTAGGAGAGCTCTGGGGGCTCACATTAGTTACTACTGCACCCGACGGAGTTAAATTACACTGTTGCAAAATATCTGTTCTATTTCTTAAAGCCATAAACAACTGTGCATATAAATGTTCATGCCATTTACCCGTTCGCTGACAAAACAGGAGTAATTGGAGGATCGTGTTATAATTGATTGATCCTTCCAGTGGCCACCTTTCCTGGTCCTCTAGCTGATATTGAGGCCAGTCTACTGTACAGAACCTTTTCAGTTTACTTTTAGTCATGGGATCTGATCCAAACACTTTCCAGTTCACTAGAATGCATTCTAAAGGTGTACAGCATGCCCTGCCTGTCGCCTGCCCCATAACCTCAGGAGACACTGGGCGTCCCCAGGTCTTAACAGGCGAAAGTCCACCCCACTGGACTGTTCCTACCTTATCCACGGGACCGGTTCCGCACTGTCGCCTGCAACTACTTCTCCACTATTTGAGCGCGTTGCACCATTGTGCCCTCCGGGGTTGATCAAACTGTGTCTTCGCTGAGGCCCCCGATAAAGTCACCGGTGCGCGCTGCGTGTCAGTCGTTGCCACAATCCATCGACCACCGGGAGGGGTCCAGGCAAGGCTAAATTTCAGCCTCGAGTCCCATCTGGGTCGCCAAGAACTGTTGCCGGCAGAGAGTGCCTGAGGGAAGCAACAGCCAGGTTCGTTGCCCGGTGTGCGCGCTCCAATAAACACACCGGTGTGGAGAAGCAAAAAAAAAATTTATTTGAACGCTCAAAAAGGTGCCAGGAGACTAGACATCTCAGATCAAGCACACCAACGTAAGCAGTTTTTCCTCCTTGTATACCCAGGTTGTTTACTTGCAAGAAAATAGTGAACTGTAGCAAGGTTCCCACGCTGGGACATGCTGCCTCCTCCTCCCCTCTACAGAGACACATCGGAATTCTTCTATACCACTGATAGTAACTAGGCAACCTCAAGGTCTGTCTGTCTTGCTGTTCCCGGCTATTAGTGAGCCAGAGAAAAGTTATGCCTGGGGGGGGGGGAGTGCTTTTAGGGTGCTTGGGCCTAGAGCGGGGGGGCTTCATCGATCCTTGTGATCTTCCACTCCCCCGAGTTACCTAGGATCGTGCCCAGTGACCCCAACACCCCCACACAAACTAAGGATGTAAAGGGGTAAGCATGGCTACCCTGTCTGGCCCAGCTGAAACACATCCAGAACCAGAAATCTTAACATGAGAGTAACACCGTTTATGCCATTATACTGAAGGTTGAATCTGGATGGATGCCTGAAAAGACTGAGCATTCACCTTTTTCTATTATTATTTCAAAACCTATCTAGGTCTGCAGTGAGAAAAAGTTACTGTTCTCTTGGATGCTGTTGGCTTACCCATTTGAAATGCGTTTGTGGTATCACCTCAGAGATTCACCAATTCAGTCAGTACGAAAGCAGCACCTTCATTTGCACTCACAAAACATAGGCAATGATTGAATCAACATGGAAGGTGAAAATATAAAAGATGAATTTAAAAGGAGAGAAATGACATACTTAAAAAACCACAAACTGTGGAACTCCCCTCACAAGAATGTCAAGAGCATAGCAGGACTTTAAAAAAAAAAAAAGATTTAAATTGTATGGACAAGACTATCCATATTGGAGATGCTGATGTTTAAAAAATAGTTCTACTAAGGAGTGTGTTTTTAAGGAGAAACTTCCATAAAGGCAAGCTATTCCATGATTGCCCACTGTAGAGTTTCTTCTTTCTCTGAAGAAGGTGATATCTGCCACTGTCAGACAGAATCCTCAGCTAGCTAAACCAGTGTTTTGATACAGTGGCATTTGTGATGTTACTAATTTAATAGGTTTATATTATGATCTACTCACTTCTTCTATTTCACCATTTTTTAAAAAGTAAAAAAGAGCTAAAGGATTGAAAGTTAAAATCCTGTAGTGGGCCTCTGATTGTCAAACTATCTCTCTTCCATGTTCTTAATTACTTTGATTGTTTCTGTGTAACATTACAGCTGTTCTCTTCTTTCCTCCGTTAACAACAAAACTACGTAATGTAGTAGTTACCCAGTAGATCAGTTTGGCTGCAAAGGGTTACTGAATGAGTTCTGAAAAACTGCTAGTTAATCCAGTAATTACATCATTAGGGACAATTCTAAAGGCGTTGTACCGCTTGAGTAACTAATGAACATTTTGTAAACTACTACCAAGAACTTGTGGTTGTTTCTCAAATGTAATCATGTTTTTAAAATCTTTATTCTTAAAATATACTCTTAATGTATATTTGTGTTTGCTGAGCGGAATTGTGGAAAATTATATCCTTGTAATTATGGTTTTGTTCAGACTTGTTATCCACTCCCATCCCCCTTGGAATTAGCTACAGGCTGGCAAAGAGCGGTAGCCTTTACTATATTCAATATAGAAAAACTGTGCTAAAAAATGTTAACTCAAAATGAGCAAAGAAGATTGAACTTCAGTTCTAAACGCATTTGGTTATTTTAATTCTCTCTGCTTTCCCCGTAGTCCTGTGAATTAGGGCTACATAACTGAAATTACTCATTGATGCCATCTTGTGTAACAATTTGTAGCAATGCGCAAACATTATTTGTCTATTAGATTTGCTTATTTCTCCAAAATATATAAGGGGCAGTGCCCCCTGCTCGCTATGCTTGCCATCACCATTGTCTTTGAGGATAGGCAGCCCTGGTTCCCCCTGGCTGCCAGGTGAAGGCCAGGCCAGCCCCAGCTCTCCCCCTGGCCGTTGGGCAGGGCCGATGCCAGGCCAGGCCAGCTCTGGCGCTGCACCCCCACTTCACAACCTATACTTAATTTTGATCCCCTTGCCTCCATTTCTGCACTCACCATCCTCCCTAGCCCCTCCCCCTCCACACCACACTGCCCATCCCTACCCTTACCTCCTTCTTCCATTCCCACACCCCTCCTTCCCTAATCCCTCCCAACTCTCACACTGCCCATCCCCCCAACTCCATTCCTATATCCCCCCTCATCCCTACCATCCTGTCCATCCCCACATACACCCTGTTCCCCTTCATCTGTTCCTACTTACACTCTGCCCCCTCCCATGAATTTGTCGAGCTGCGTGCCCCACCCCCAGGAGCACCACTGGGCCAGGCAGCACAGCCCTGGCCACTGCAGCAGGAACCATAGCCCGCCCCCAGCCCAGCCTTTCCACACAGGCCTGTTGGGGCAGCTTTGCTCTGTGGGAGGCCCAGGAAGCCCGGAGTGCAGAGCGGCCGCTCTGGAGGGCTGGAGATGCGGCCAAGTGTGAGACCTGCCCAGCTCACAGCGGGCCTGAGAGAGTGCGCCTGAGCCTGGACTGCACAGAGCCAAGCAGCGTGGCAGGCACGTGGGCCAGGCAGGTGGGGGCTGGGCCCAGAGGCTGGCAGATACTGCTCCACGGGGCGCATGGAGATGGAGCTCCTGGGAGAGTGCACTGGCCCGAGTCACTGACATATGCCAGAGCCGCTTGCTCAGGGGCAAGACCTGCATCACGGCCCCCGAGCGCTGTGGCTGGGCTGGGCTGGGCTGGGCTCGGCTGGGCTGCACAGAGAAAAGCCGTAAGGCAGGTGCATGGGCCGGGCAGGCTGGGGGCGGGCCCCAGGGGCAGGTGGGTGCTGCTCCAGGGGCCACCCTCCCCATTTTACTGAGTGGTCATGTAGTCAGGGCTCCTGGGGACACAGAGTGACGTGATGATGTCACTTTGTCATCCCACAGGAAATGACAGAGAGAAAACATTGAAAGATTATAAAAAATGTTTTATTCATCCAAGATTCTAAGTAAATATTTCAGTTAAAACAAAAAAATCACTGGAGCTGGTGATTCACAAGAGCCTGGAGCTCCTTTCACAAAAGTGGTAGCGGCTAGAGCCCCAGGTCTTTTAAATTGTGCTGTGCACTCTGGAAGGCTCTGAGAGCTGGCCCCTTCCACACAAGGTCCCGCCACTTCTGGGAGCACAGAGCTGTGTCTTTCTTCCTCCCTCCCCCCTCACACACTTACACATACTTTGCCCAGGGCCCTGTCAAGTTTCTCACAACCCTAGAAGGCTTCTAAATTTTATTTTGCTCTAATGAGGCTACAGGTTTTGACTGTATCTTTGGAGGCGTTGTGCAAGCAGACATTTTCAGTTGTAACAGAGAATGCTGTGTTTATACCTTTTCTCTAATTTCAGATAGACATTTATTTTCATGGCAGTTTTTATGATATCCCCCCCCCCCCCAACAATCAACCCCTTTTAAAAACAACCACCACCACCACCACCAAAAAACTCCACCAACAACCACATTTATGGTCTGAAATCACTGTTTATATTCCTTTAAAATAGTTCAAAAAGCAGGTATGACAGACATGTGGGTTTTTTTTTACAGTTTTGGAATGGTAACCATCCACAGCCAGTTAATTTTTTAAGTAAAAGAATGATTGACTGAAACTTGTCCTGGCAGATCTTTTGTGTTGTCCATATAAGCAAATAATTTATAAATAATTTGCTCCAGATTGGACCCACAGCACATGTTTATGATAGGGATGCCAACTTTCTAATACTATAGAACTGAACCTTCTAGTCCAGGGCTACTCAGCATGTGGCCTGCGGGCTGCATGAGGGCCGCAGCCAGTTAGGGTTTACACAGGGCTCAACATGCAGCCCCTGGGTGGGAGCCAAAACACAAAAGGAGTCAATATAATGGTCCTCTGTTGATATGCATTCAGTAGTTAAATTCTTGGCCTGTCATTGTTCATTAAAAGTGCTGTCATATGGATGGAAATTGGGTAAGTACTGCATGTTGTTAATATCAGCAGAACTGACTTAAATGGGGCCTGCATGTTGTGTAGTCTTGCCTTAATCTTTGTATTCACTCCCGTCAGGGTGAAATAATCCATTTGCATATATTTGCATGTATATGCAACCACACTTACGTTGCCACCCTCGGTATGTGCTGTGAATATCATTGTGGCCGCCGGGGCTTCCAAAGTGGGTAACCCTGCTCTAGTCTGCCCTTTCTCCAAGGCTATGCTCCTATCCTGCTCCTGCTTTGAGGCTCCGCCCCCACTCACTATATTCCCACTCCCTTGGTTGCTCGTTCTCCTCCACCCTCACTCACTTTCACTGGACTGTGCCGGGGTTGGAGTGCGGGAAGGGGTGAGGGCTCTAACTGGGAGTGCAGGCTCTGGGATTGGGCCAGAAACAAGGGGTTCAGGATGCAGGAGGGGGCTCTGGACTGGGGCAGCAGATTAGGATGCAGGGGCATTGAGGGGTCTGGATGGGAGTTCAGGCTCTGGGGTGGGCCTAGGGATGAGGGATTGGTGGTGCCAGAGGGGACTTTAGGTTTCAGGGGTGCTAGGGTTGGGTCAGGGGGTTGGTAGGTCGGCTTACTTCAGGTGGCTCCCGGTCAGCAATACAGCAAGGCTAAGGCAGGCTCCCTACCTGTCCTGACTGTTGCACCCCAGAAACAGCCAGCAGGTCTGGCATTGGATGAGGGATGTTAGGAGGCTGCATGCACTGCTTTCACCTACGAACATTGTCCCCAGATCTCATTGTCCAGTTCCTATTCGAAGAGCACATGGAGCCCCAAGTCTCTCCCCACCTTTCATGCTGAACAGTTCCTGGGCTCAGTGCCAGGACAGGTGGGGACTAGCTTGCCTTAGCTCTGCAGCACCAACGATTGGACTTGTAGTAGCCCAGTCAGCAGTGCTGACTGGAACTGCCAATGTCCCTTCTGGACAGGGCATTCTGGTCGAAAACCAGAAGTTAGAAATCTGAAAATTTGGGGAACATTTTTTGGTTTGGGGGTTGCTGACCCATAGAAAAATCAGTTGGGGGCTGCACACAAGTGAGAAGCAAAAGAAAAAAAAACCTCACTAGCATGGCACCTGACTGAGAAACAGAAAGACACTCCCTATGTTCCCCTCACACACCACAGCCTAGGGCACCCAGGCTAGTGGATCTTGTGTGTTCCCGCCCCATGGTGGGGCAATAGGAGAAGGAGGGCTGGAGCACCAGCGTGGAGTCCCCATGTTTGGGGAAGAGCCCAGAGCCTTGAGGGCCAGATCCGGCCCCTGGGCCTTAGGTTCCCCACCCCTGACCTAGTACAGGTTGGACCAGGGCTAGGTAAAATATGGCCCAGGGGCTGAATATGGCCTGCCAAGCCACCAGATCTGGCCTACAGCCCACCCTGCTGGGACCAGCTGTGATTTGAAACAGTGTTTCTCAACCTTTTTTTTTATTATTATTATTTTATAAAGTACCCTTTTTCCAAAAAAAAAAAAAAAAAAAAAGTACCCCCAGTACCTATAGTTTTCAGACACACACAATTTTTTTCTACCACTGCAACACATTTGTTTAAACAACTTAATTGATGCTGGGCAGGCGATGAAATTTTTGGGAGTAAAAAGTACAAAAATAATAAAACACTGTAAAACTCAAAACAAACATTCAGTTTTCTCCAAATTTTAGTTCTGTTGATGTACCCCCTAGACTTCTCTTGAGTACCCCTAAGGGTACTCGTACCCCTGGTTGAGAAACATTGGTTTAAAACACAGTCCCTGTAGCTCTCTGCTCTGCAGGTAGGGAGGGCTTCGTGCGATCTTCCCGCCCGCAGATCAATTCACAGCTCCTATTGGTCAGAAACAACCGGCCAATAAGAACTGACCTCAGCTAATCTCTCAACTCCCATTGACTGGAAACAGCCAGCTAATCAAAGCTGAGAGATTAGTCTGAGAGCAGCCTGCATTTTCAAGTGGGCTGGGACTGCAGCAGGCAGGGAACCCAGCCTGCCTTGGGGGTGCTGCAGCCTGCAGGCCAGGAGACATTTAGATAAACTGCTGCCTGCCAGCACTTTCCTCTGGCATCCCAAGCCCTCTTGCACCCCAGCTCCCTCCCCCAGATCATCATCCAAACCTTCTGCACCTCCTTGCCCCAGGTGACAACTCCCTTCTATACCCCTCCCCTAGGCCAGAATCTTCTACTGCACCCAAACACCCTCCCTGACCCTACACCCCAAACCCCTAATCCAGGTCACAACCTCCTCCTCCACCCAAACACCCTCTCAGACCCCACACCCTCTCCTGCACCCCACATCCTTATCCCATGCGCCCTTCTGCACCCAACTCCGTCCTAGACCCCGCACCTCCTCCATAGAAAAGTATGGTGTGGCCCTTGACCACTTACCAAATCATGGAGTGGCCCCCCACCAAAAATGATTATCCGCCCTTGGACCTTCCTTGTCCTGGACCTGAGTGGTCCTGAGCAATGGAGTTTGCCGGATGAGGGTAGGTCAAGGCTCTCTACTCCAGCTGTAAGCTGTGCTTCCGGGTGGGGCTGCTCTCCCTGCCGCTGCCTCCAGTCCCACCCTGTGCCATGCCTGGCCTCAGCTGTATCCCCCACCGCACCAGTCCCAGACAGGGCCCAGCACCACTGCCTCCAGTCCCAGGTAGGGATGAGCTCCCTGCCGTTCCCCCTAGCCATGGGCTTCTGCACAGCGCCAGCCCCTATTAACGCTGTGCTTCGCACAACGCCAGCCCCGACTGGGACTGCACTCCTGGCCACCAGCCCCATTACCTCCATCCCTGGCTGGGGCTGAGCTCCTTGTCATCAGCCCTGGCAAGTACTGTGCTTTCCCCAGCGTGGGCTATGATTCTGAACCTGGCCAGCTGGGGCTCTCTGGTTCAGCAATATCCGTGGTCTGGCGAGACTACTAGAATACTAGAACTGGAAGGGACCTCCAGATGTCATCAAGTCCAGAGTTGTGAAATTTGGGATTGGAAGCATAAAGGGCCAGCAGAGAGACTGTGTTATTTTCAGTGGCTCATGCTTTCCTGTATCACAATCAAATTGTTCAAAGTACATTGAAATTAATGGTAGTCTTTATGTGCATGCCCAAGCTAAATTTATAAAATTAAATCAGTTTTGAGTTACCAGAGCACAAGAAAATATGTAACAACATCGTAAATCGAAAATATGTAACAACTTTGTAAAAGTCTAGTAACCCACAATTATCTGCAAAGGGTTTCTTCCAACTTTGTCCAAAATTCAACTTTGGGCTTTCTGTAAATTTGAAAAATTTTAGTTTGAAGGGAAATTTCTCTAATTTGAAGAAAATGAAAATGGGCATTAGTATTGCTATAATTGCTGTAACCCTTAGAATGTCGGTCTGGTCAGAACTTTGGTGCTGGAAGGGGACAAGGAGTCCCCAGCATGTGCCTCCTCTGGGGACTCCTAACATCCTCCATCCCCCCTGCAAAGGAGGGAAGCCTCGGCATGCACCTCCTCTGGTGACTTCTAAACCCTCCCCCCCGCAGAGAAGGGAAGCCCCGGTGCGCGCCGCGCCACGCCTTCTCCCAGGACTCCTCTCCCCTCTCTCCCCCGACGCAGAGGAGGGAACCCCGGTGCACACCTCCTCCTGGAACTCCTAAACCCTCCCCACCCCTCTCCTCCCTCCCCCCCCCCCCCCGGCATAGCAAGTCCCCCGGTGCTCCACAGACCAGGGTTGTGGCAGCATGCCGCCTGTTTGGAGGATAGCCAGCACACTTCCTGAAACCCTGGAAGTGACGCACAGCTGCTGGACTTCCTTCCACCCCACAGAAAGCCAGCATTACCTCCATTGTCGCTGGAGGTAGGTTGTGGGGCTTCTAGGTAATGGGGGGGCCCAGAACACCTCACAATCTACTGGTCGGGTCCTCCCGATCGAGCAGTTGATTGCGATCGACAGGTTGGTGACCACGGCTGTAGAAGAATAAGTAAGGTTTTATTAAATTAATGACCATGCAGAAATGGTGGATGACACTTTGAGCTATTTGCTCTTATCATTTGAACAAGGATTTTTTTCTAATACTGTTAGGATTTGTCTATACCAACAATTTTTTACTGCTAAATAGTAAAGCAGTAGAATTCTCCTAGTGTGGATGCATTTATACATGCACAACTTCTTGTACAGGAAGAGAAATAAGCTGTACCAGTACAAGGCACTGTTAGGAAAGGATGTCCAAATTTTAACTATTTTTAGTAAAAATCACACCCCTAACTGAAACAGCAATACGGGTACAAAATCTGTATAGAAAGCGTAAACCAGGCCTAATTTCATTTCCTGTTATCCTGCATATTCTGTTTGTGCCTTCATCTCAGATTATTTTTTTTCTGTTGCTTGTGATCTGTGAATGCCAGGATGTATGTTCAGAGAGAGAAACTTTCAAGCTTATACAGAACACTTTGCTTGAAAGCTTGTCTGTCTCACCAGCAGTAGCTGGTTGAATAAAAGATCTTACCTCAACTGCCTTGTCTCTCTAACAACCTGGGACCAACATGGCTACAACACTACTGCATACAAGGATATATTCCTCAATTACACCTACAGAATTTGTGGTTGGATGAAATTCCAGAAACTGCCACTCTTGTAGTGTGGTCCACTGAGTGCCCAATGGAATTCTGATGTCTTTTCTTTTTGGACAGATGGGAGCATTGGTCCTCATGAGGGTCACACTGATGATTCTAGCCTATATATTTAAAGTAAATTAAGATTGCATATGCGGTCTCTGCAGCACCAAACATACACAGTGCAATTGTATACAATCTATGCAAAATATTGTATCTTCAGCAATCTTCATTTTGTAGAGAATATACAAGTATGTCTTGTTTTGTTTCACTTACTTACAGGTATCAGTATTACCTACAAGTGAAAAAAGATGTTCTTGATGGTCGATTACGTTCTTCATTGGATCAGGGGATCCGGTTGGCTGGCTTAGCTGTGCAAGGTAAAGTTTAATTAGTTGCTAGTCCTCTTCCAACTTTGCTCTCTACAGTTAATTCTAAGTATTTATTTGACACTAATTAAGCCCAGTCCAATACATGTTAATTATCATTAGTCTTTCCATTGATTTCAGTAGGAGTAGAATTGAATTTTAGATGATGAATTACTTGTACTCTCAGGTGTTGAATGATTGGATCATAAGTACATGTAAACGTTTTTCAGCTCCAACACTGGATTTTCTGAATTAACAACCAACAAATCTAGATTCTTCTTTCAGTAATAGTTGACTACTTTGCAGAAAAGATGGGAGCTGACTGTTTTTCAAATTCTATTTTCAGAGTAATTCCATTTTCAGCCAAACTAGAAGTTTTAATTTTGCTTTGAATTTAAAATTCACTTTGCCTCACTTACTATTAGAAGTACTACAGAGTACGTAATAGTGGTTTTTGTTAAGTGGATTATTGTTAATTTACAGCTGACTATTGGCTGATTTTACTCTGGGCCTAGCAAGGAGAGAGAGAAAAAGAATACCTACAATATGGAAAAATAAATATGTTTTAAGTTATAATGTCTCTCAGACTGTCTAGTTCAAAATTAACCTTAATGATACAATGTCATAACCTGATGCATCTGATGTACTTGCTGAAAGGAATTCAGATGTAAATGTTAAAATCAGGTAATTGTATATACAGTAGCTAAGACACAGTTACTGGCTTTTCATAAATGAAAGATTTTTTGTGGTACAATGGGTCCCTATTTGAACATGTGATCATCCCATTTCTACTGACTTGTGAAGCATTCTGTTGCTGAGATGAAATTTTCTAGAGCTTAATTTATGACCTGGAACTTCCACTTCTGCATGGTCTAGTGATTAGAACAAGGACCTGGCAGTAGAGAACATGTGTATTACCTCATCTGATAGCCACTCAGTTGCCTAAAGGCCTTTGTAAGTCTCTTCGCGACTGATTTTCAGAGCTACTGAGCATCTTTCATCCCTACTGAAATCAGTGAGAACTGTGGAGTCTCATCACCTTGAACACCAGGTCATTAACTTACTCTTTGCCTTAGGGTAGGAATACTGGTATCCACCTGTGTAGGACATTCTGAGAGCCCAGGATGAAAGCTGTGGAATAGGTAAAGAGTAGTAATATTGAGGAAGTTAATATTTTTACAAATCCTGGTAGAAATACTATTGTAATGCCCTATTGGGTGTTCAGAAGCAAATCCTAATCTTTTCTATTGACCATTGGGCTGAAATATATGTTCATCCTGAGCTTTGCAGTGTGGTTTAAGTGGTTTTTCCTACAGTGTAAGGTGAAGAATTGGTGATGGACAGACACAAAATCAAATTCCACTGTCTCAGTTTGGGGCCTTTCCAGTGGCTCTGTGCAGGCATCTCTTACCATACAATTGTCCATTCTCCTGTTTCTATAAATGGTTTGAGTAATAATCACTTATTTTGCTTTGAATTTTCTGCAAAATCTGTTATTATGATTGATAGCTGTGTTGGACATTTATTCTAGTTTTTGTTGTTTTACTCCTAACACTGTAGTGCTGTCTTTGATCTTTTGCATGATCCACTAAAGAGACTTGGCGGACACACCGTTATTTTTAACTGCATATTTTGTATTTTAATGTCCATTTTAATTCCCTGTTTCTGAAACATAACTCTGTGAGGTAAAAAAAATGAAAATGCATCTTTGCCATTACATGAAATTGTCTAAAAGCTTTGCAAAAATGTTTTTCTAATGTGATTTATGGTAGGGATTTCCAGCTTCTAAAATACTAGATTTTGTAAATGATGTTTGATCTGGTTCAGTTAAAATAAAATAACCTTCCAGCAAGTTCATTCTTTAGTTATAAGCTGTTGTGTGTTTAACAAATAGATAAATATAGACATGATTTTTGTGTATGTTAGAAAAAGCATTTTAATTTTTAGGAAGCACTTTCAAAACTGCACTATTTTAAGAACATTTGAACAATAATTATCTTTTGGGTGTTGCCTGTACATGACTAAGAGCAATGCTGTGAGTGCCAAGATTGTTTCAGCTCCCTAATGGATAGACGGTGAGAGGGGGCAAATGAGAGGGAAGTACTAGCATAAGAAAATAAAGTGTTGGACCAGCTTTTGGCAAGCCCTGCTTCATGGAGTGGGGCACTTCAATTGAGGCTGGCCCTGGAATGGCAAGACAAAAGGGGAAGCTGCTTGTGTCAGGCCCTCTGCTCCTTCCTCTTGTCAATCTAGCCTATATAGCTTCAGCTATGCCAGTAATACTGCTTAAGTCAGCATACTTACCGCAGTGTCTTCCATGTGGTAAGATAAGCAGGGGCTGCTTTCCTGTCGACTCCAGCTACACTTCTCGTCCTATCGGAGTCGACGGGAGAGCTCTTGGCGGTCGATTTATCATGTCTAAGCAGACAAGATAAATTGCCCTTTGATGGATCGATTGCTGCACCATCAATCCACCAGGTAGTAAAGACAAATCCTAATTATGCACAGGTCAGTCTTTAACTGTCCTTAGGCCCTTATCTCAGGCCTGGACATGGGGGAAAAAAAGATTTTTTTTAAACTGTTGTTCAAGACCTCAATTCTATAAACACTTGATTTCTGTGGGACAATTCACATACTTAAAGTTAAGCATGTGAATCAAAGGTTCATAAGGTCCAGGTTTTAATATCCATGGAAAGTGCTATGTAATATGAGTAAATGTGGTGTTGTTTTTCCAGCGGATTTTGGTGACTGTAATCAGTTTGAATCTCATGATTTCCTCCGCGAATATGTCCTGTTTCCTATGGTGAGTTACTTTTTTCCTCTCTTATTTCATAGTCTCCTATGAGTAATTCCTCCATCCCGTAGAAATGGCATTGTTGATAGGGCAATGAAAAGTTAGTGCTAATTTTTTAAATGAGTAAAATAAGCTTTGCTTCCGAAAAGATTGTGTTTCATATGGTTTTAGCTAAATTACTATAAGAAGCACAAGTTTAACTCTTTATGAGCTCTATTTATGCTTATTATTTTTCCCATAGGGCTAGCTTTCAGCAGAAGAAATATATTTACTTAAACTAAGTAAAAGTTATACAATATTTAACATATTAACATAATATACAATATTTAACATATTCCTGATGCGGGTGGTAGGGATGTAAGCAAGTAGTCGACTATTCAACTATTCTCCTTCCCCCTCCCCCTTACCGCTGCCTCTGTATCAGGCTTAAAAACCGGTTCCCCCTAGCACTGTCTCTGCAGTGCTGCCTGCCTCCCCACTGCTGCCTCTATCTGGCAGCAGCCCCTGTTTGTGACCCTGAGCAGTCCCCGCTCAGTCCCGGCTTGTGCTGAGTCCGGGACCTACCTCCACTGCAGCTTAAATGTAGTAGGAGCTGGGCTGCCTGCACATCTGGCTCTTACTACATTTAAACTGTGCAGCTGCAGCAGCCTTCCCTTACTGATTAATCATGTAGTCTATAAAATTGTTATTGACTACACAATTAGGGGATTACCCCGCCTCTTAACATCCCTATTTACTGCAATAAAAACAGTAAATAATCATGGAATGTGCAGACTGGCTCATATGACAAATGCAGTCTTGCAGTCCTTATTTAAGAAAAAATTCCACCAAAATGGATCAGCCTTTAGCCCGACTAACAGGTCAAACAGGGCTTCAAGGTTTGGTCACAGTGAGTGTGCAGTAAAAGTTATTCATTTTTAGTCTGAAGGTATCAGGTCTTTCCAATAGTTAAAGAACTATTTTCTTGTCCACTGAGAAATTCTGTGGAGAAATGTAAAACTGCCACCATAACAGAGAATGAAGTAAAAGATACCAGCTACTTTGATACCATAGCAATGAACAGCTGCTGGGTGAATGGATAACTTGAAGAAGTCATGAAGCTAAGCTGGGCTTTAACTAAGACCAGCAACCTCACATCTACGAAACTTAAGCTTAACTTTTGTAAAATTTCAGTGATCAGGCCCTGATCTTGAAATTCTTTCTGAGCTGAAATTAAATGTGTAGGAATTGTAAAACTATGGGCATTTTCTCTGACCGCCTTAGAGGCTGAGAAAGGAAATTTGAGTATCAGTCACATGTACTGGGAATTCGGAAGTATCTGAGAGAAAACTGCAGCAGGGGGAGGGGGGCGGGAATGAGTTGACATAAGTGTAAGAAGCCATATGTTGCATATGCCATGGCAGATGCTATTTAACTTTCGCTAAGCAACACACATGTGTGACTAGCAGAGTTCTTGTTTCCATGAGGCCTTTTTTCACATTTACTACAAGCTATTTTGGGATTTCTCCATGATGAGTGTTGTGTGTCATATTGTAGGTGATCACCTGAGCTGAGATTATGACTGCACTGTTGACAGAGAGATGTGCAGTGAATTTACCATTATGTGTCTACATTTCAAAGGACTGCATTCCCACTGAGCTTTTACAATAGATAGCATTTAGTTTTCTGTCAGTAGTAAAAATACAGAGGGATCTGAGAAGTTTGGCTCCATAGTTTGAGAGAGTTTGAATCCAGTGTTCTGGATTGGGCCTATTTGTTAATACTTTTTTTTTTCTGTTCCTGCCCTCTGTTGTTGTTCAGACTGTGTTATCTGATTTCTGCTTTGGACCGATCATCACACTGTCTCTTACCACCTCTTAATGTTATTACTGTTACTACTATTATCTCTCTCTCGATACAAATAACCTTTTCCTGCCAGGCAACAGAATGATGTCATCACGCTCTTACAGACTCTGGCTGCAAAAGTCACCGGGGGGGAGTGGCGGGGCGGGAAGAGGGGGCTTGGTGAGCCTGCGGTGCAGCCTGCTTGTATTTATCTTTAGATGTAATCCCATTGTGCCTAGAAGCCTAGTCAAGGACTAGGGGCGCCATTGTTCTAGGTGCTGCATAAGCACAGACATGCTCCAAAGATCTGTAGTGTTGCTGCCACTGCCAGCCGAAGCAGCAGTTCTTGAAGCATGTTGTCCTCTAGCTTTGAGTCGCCTCCTATTCATCTCCGTCCCTTCCTTGGGGCAGGTTTAGGTAACGAAATAGTAAAATCACTCGTGCTGTTATCATTGCTAACTGTTGTAGAGCTGCCCCAGTGCTAGAGCAGTGGTGGGAGGATTTGCTTGTTTTGCTGAAAAAATGCACAATTTCAGTGAGCTGGTGAATGGGGGGGGAGGGGCAGCAGCACAGGGACTGTATTTGCTCTTGTGAGGCTTCATTAGGTGTCAACCGGCATTTTTTCAGGGAAAAGAACAATTATGTATACAGGACAGCTCACAGGTGTGTGGCTGTGTACAGGCACGTATTGTGCCATTGATCAGTACCATGCTACCACTTGCACATTTTTCTGTGGTAGGAACAAATATCACAGGGAGGCCTTCAGTGAGCAAGAAACAAGCCGTTTAGCCAAATACAATATGCACAGCTTTGAGGCATGTTTTTATATTAATATAATCTCTTAGAGGTTTTTCTAGATAACTTTTTCATTTTCCCTTTTTTGCTTTGATTTTATGACCAGACTGCCTTTATTTTCTTGCCCCAATTGATTTCAGAATTAATCCTACCACACACATAGTTCCACATTACAAAATGTACAACAATTTGCTCATCAATGTGTGTTGAAAACACATGGCTAACTTAACTATACATATAAAAGAAGAGCAAAGCTTTTGATCTTACTTTTTGAAACACTTTGTAAAAGCAAAGATAGAGGTCTTTCTGTTCTGTATTTGGGGAGAAATTTCTGGCCATTTTTTTGTTTTGAATTAACAATCTCCTTAACATTTTCAATCCTCCCCACCTACAAATTTTCTCAAAAAGTCTGGTATTTTACCCGTAGGAAAAAATGATAATAGCAAATTAATCCTAATTTCCATTAATATTAGGCATTCTCACTGTCCTGCAAGCTTAAAGACATGTGAGAACCCTAAAACTTACAACATTACAATGAGGAGTCCTGTGGCACTTTAAAGACTAACAGATATATTTGGGCATGAGCTTTCATGGTCTGTTCTGTGTTTTGTTTTGGTTCTTTCCTGACCAATATCCCACAATAAACAGTGCGCTCTTGTTTGTATTTTTACAGGACTGGACTCAAGATGAAGCAGTCCTGGAAGATCTGACTCAAAAGGTAGCTCAGGAACATAAAACTCACAGGTGAGCCCCAAAATGTTAAGATACTGGTATGTTCTGTTTTTACTGACTGTGGGAAATTGGTCCATGTGGTTATTCTTCTACTACTTTAAGTTGGGTTTTAATTTAGTCTATACACAAATTTAATCAGCTTTTCACAAAACTTTACAAATATAAAATAGTCCTGGTCACCAGCCTGTTTGAAACATTGGAGTACAAATGCCTCTCTGTCACCTACGTTGCTCCTTTCTAGATTTGGACAACAGTGCAAATGAAAATATAGAGAATGTCCTACTATGTCCTACTAATGACAGTATAGAGAATGTCAAGCTAAAATATCTAATCCCATCTTGGTAGTACAAGTAATGATCTGTTTTAATTATATTGTAGACTCTCTTCAGAATCTCAGTAATATCTAAAGTGAGTTGATCCAGATTATTCTGGATCTGCGATTTTTTTTTCTAGGACCTTTAATACGACTTGTTACCCTGAACAATTTCTTGCTATTTTGTATTATTTTAACTGTAGTGGCATACCAGCAGCAGAAGCTGAACTTATGTACATCAGTGAAGTAGAACGCCTTGAAGGGTTTGGACAGGAAAGTTTCCCTGTGAAGGTATGGGGCTGTATTATTTCTTAAAATGCCATTTAAAAAAGACAATATAGGGGTAGACAGTGATTTGTGTATAACTCATGTTATTGTAAACATTTTGTGTACATCCAAATGAAGAACGACCTCTTTCATATATCAGAATATATAGAGAGGAATTATTTTCTGATAGAGGACATCTTAGGCATGGTTGTTCACTGTCTAGCACCTTGCGTATGGCTGTGTAAAGTCGTTGAAGGGCATTACCAAATTGGAATGGTAGTGTTTTAGATCCATTTTGCCCTGGGGTAGTTGACTACATTAGATGTACAGCAGTGGAGAATCAGGACACCTGATTTTATCCCAGCACTGACGTGCTGAGTTACTCTTGGAAAAAGTCACTTAACCACTGTATCTCACTTTCCCGATTTGTGAAATGACCATAACGACATTGTTCACCTCACTCGACAGTAGCTAAGATAGGATGTTTAGATGCTTGCATATATGACTGTGCCAAGTTCTGTCAACTGAACAGAAGCAAAGTAACAGAATAACAACTGGGGCCGGTGGTCCAGTTTTGTTCTACTAGAAGATTTACCCAGCGTTGCTTGGGTCCTTAACTCAATATTTGTACTTTAGAAAACAAAATGAAAATATACATGCTGTATTTAAATCATGGCTCTGGACTGGGTATGAGGGGTTCAGTATGCAGGCTGCCCCAGCCCTCTCTCGCCCCAGCAGCTTGGGGCCAGGTAAGAAACGCCTCTCCATGACCGTTGCATCTTCAGCGAGCACAGCCATGGGAGGAGTGCATGTCCGCCAGCTGGGGAAAGTCCAGGTTCATCTGCCCCTGCACTTCCCAGCCAGAGAGGAATGCAGCAAAGTGTCACTTTCCCCTCACTTCCTGGCAAAGGGAAACAGACGGTGAAGTTCTCAGACAAATTGGAATGGAGTTGAGGGGAGCTTTAGCCTCCCTCACTCTTCTTAACAGCTGCCTATGGGGTGGGAAGCTCGGGGCTGGGACAGTTGTGGATAAGGGAAGTGCACCACCAGCCAGCCAATTCACCTGTGTGGTGATTCTGTCTCTTTTTTGTATGGTTTTATGGAAAACTCATATATTTAGCAGATTGCTGTCCTTTTCTCCATCTGTCATCCTGCTGCCCCATTGGGGTTATAGCTGTCCCAATCCTCCCTCTCTGGCCCCTTGCTGCCCCTCTGTGGTCATTATACAGTATAGCTAGTCACAGAAGAGTAGTCGTGTTAGTCTGTAACAAAAAAAAAAAGAGTAGTCCTTTAGCACTTTAAAGACTAACAAAAACAAGACTATTTTTTTAGCCTCGAGGGTGCTACAGGACTACCCTGGTTTTTTTTTCCACAATATAACTGTCTGTGCTTTCCATCCCATATCCCTGCTGCCTTCATGTGGCTGCCCCTTTCCGTTTTATGAGACACAATCCCATTCTTGGCATATCCCATTTTCCTGGCACAACCAAATCCTGACCTTGCTTTAAGTTATGATAAGAGGAAGCTGCATGCCAAATTTGATGGTCCTAGTAGACAGATGTTCTTAGACATACAGACAGATGCACAGACAGACAAACTCAAATATATAGTAGATTTATGATTCTTCATTCCTTTGAATTTTAAATCAGTTTTCCTTATCATAATCCTTGATGCTGTCATCTGCAACCTTGTTAAGTATGAACAGAGTATGTCATCATGATCCACTAGGAGGCTGAACATTTGAAGATTATGAGCCCATTCTGCAATGGCAAACACATTTTCTTTGTGCTGGTTTGGATGGTTATTTGTTATAAATACTGGATTGTTCAACAGTTCCCCTTATCACCTACCCCAGGCACTTTCCAGTAAAAGTGTTTTTCTGCATCTGCTGCTACTGAGATTAAAAAAACACACACACCTGAAGTTTGCCTGAAGGGACACAAATACCCAAACATATTGGCTTATTGCACTTTTGGATCTAGTGATGTCCTCCATTGAAGTTAATGGCTTTTTCACTGGAAGGTAGAAATTATGTGGTCTTCTGATGTCAAACCTTTATGCGTCTAAAAGAAATCAAAGGTTTGGTCTGGAATAAATTTACACTACAACACTTTACTATAGCAATTTATGTCCTTCATTGATTTTTTCATTCTTCCTGATTGTTGGTAGTGGTTGTTGGATGAAGTACCAATAGCATGCTCACATACTGCAAGAGAGAGAAAAAACACATCACTACCACCCCGGAGAGCAGAGAACATTCAATCCACAGTAGATTTGGAGTAAAGTGTAAAGAGTTCTGGTGTGTGCAGTGTTGTGAATCAGTGCATGTTCAGGGCTTGAAAATTGTACCAGACCCCACCTGATTGGGGGATTAGCCCTTGCTAGGAAGAAAGAGATACAAAATGCATCTGTGGGGCATTCTACCGCAAATCTTTGGGGCAAAATTTAGACCCCTGCTCATCTACAGAGCCTCAGAATAAGAAGGCATCTAGGATTTCTAACAGGGTATTGTCTTGGATACTGTGAAAGAAATTCATCTTTTTGTTTTCCTCTGTTGGTAATAGGCATCTGATTAATTTGAAGCTTTACCACTTCCAGATGCTATAGGTCATATATGATTGTCCCTCTTCTTAAAACAGCAATCAATGGAGAGAGAGAGTGTGGACCTCCCTAACCTGTCTCTTTTCTAATATGGCCTGAATGGCTTGAGGGTGTAGGTGAACAGAAGGGAATCTCCACTGTCCCTTCCCCTTCCATCTGTTTCAGTTCCTTTGGCCCAAATACTGCACGTATCTCAGCAGCAGCCTATACAATTTTCCAATAGCACCAGCAGCAGAGTGATAGTATCACTGTTGTCCATCTGGCACTAAAAGTCTTATTAATTTCATGTTCTGAAACTTTGCAAACCAATGAGCAGCGGCTAAAGCACTGGGTCTAGCTGCCCACAGACTCAGGAAGACTATACTGCATCAGTTTACATTTGGCTTATGTTTGGATGTGTCTCTTGGCTCTCATCAGATTTATAGACAAATTTCTTTTGTGTACAATTTTCAGAAATTTTACAACAGGCTTTCCCCCTTGGTACTGCGAAGTGCATTTTTTCAGGCTTTATATATAGAATGTCTTTGTTTGGCTATTGCATGCCATTTTGGACCATATTAGATAAGAAGCACAAAGCGCTCATTACTGCATAAAATAGAAAACACACAATTTTTTTTTGTCTTAAAGAACTAAATTCACGTTCTCTTCGGTGTATGAAGGTAATACTGCTTTTTTTGTAAAAACAATTCTTGATATGTTAGAAGCACCATATAAATAGCCCTGTGAGGTAAATAAGTATTACTTCTTTTAGAGAAGGATAAATGGAGTCACAGAGGGCCAGATTCGCAAATATAGGTCTTCTGTTTTGCTTCCACAGATTTGTAGGAATAGTTCTTTTCTGTTGCAATTTCTCATTCAAATAAATTTCTGCATACGTGATTGTATCCTTGAATCAGATGTGTAAACATCTAAGCTGCCTAAATTGTTTTCCCAGGTATTTGTACTTATCAAAATGGAGGCTCTTTTTAGACCAGTCTGAAAATCTGGTTCCAGGGGTCAAGTGAATGGTCCAGATCCATACAGTATGAATTAAAATGCAGGAATTTCAGACTCTGTCTACTGTTTATTCTGCTAGAACACATTAATTTCCCTTATGCTGTACCATGCAGTATCATAGAACCATAGAGCTGGAAGAGACCTCAGAAGGTCATCAAGTCCAGCCCCCTGCTCTAGGCAGGACCAGTCCCAACTAAATCAACCCAGCCAGGGCTTTGTCAAGCCGAGACGTAAACACCTCTAGGGATGGAGACTCCACTACTTCCCTAGGTAACCCATTCCAGTGCTTCACCAGTCTCCTAGTGAAATAGTTTTTCCTAATATCCAACCTGGACCTCTCCCACCACAACTTGAGATCATTGCTCCTTGTTCTGCCATCTGTCACTACTGAGAACAGCCTCTCTCCATCCTCTTTGGAACCTCCCTTCAGGAAGTTGAAGGCTGCTATCAAATCCCCCCTCACTCTTCGCTTCTGCAGACTAAACAGACCCAACTCCCTCAGCCTCTCGTCATAGGTCATATGCTCCAGCCCCCTAATCATTTTGGTTGCCCAACGCTGGACCCTCTCCAATCTTTCCTTTTTGTAGTGGGTTGCCCAGAATTGGACACAATATTCCAGATGTGGCCTCACCAAAGCCGAATAAAGGGGAATAATGACATCTCTGGATCTGCTGGCAATGCTCCTCTTAATGCAACCTAATATGCCATTAGCTTTCTTGACTACAAGGGCACACTGTTGACTCATATCCAGTTTCTCATCCACTGTAACCCCCAGGTCCTTGTCTGCAGAACTACTACTTAACTGGTTGGTCCCCAGCTTGGAACTATGCTTGGATTCTTCCGTCCCAAGTGCAGGACTCTGCACTTGTCCTTGTTGAACCTCATCAGATTTCTTGTGGCCCAATCCTCCAATTTGTCTAAGTCACTCTGGACCCTATCTCTACCCTCAAGCATATCTACCTCTCCCCCTAGCTTAGTGTCATCTGCAAACTTGCTGAGGGTGCAATCCATCCCCTCATCCAGGTCATTAATAAAGATAATGAACAAAACCGGTCCTAGAACCAAACCTTGGGGCACTCCGCTAGAAACCGACTGCCATCCTGACATTGAGCCACTACCCGCTGGGCCCAGCCTTCTATCCATCTTTCTATCCATCTTACTGTCCATTTATCCAATCCACATTCCCTTAACTTGCTGGCAAGAATATTGTGGGAGACCATATCAAAAGCCTTGTTAAAGTCAAGGTATATCATATCCACTGACTTTCCCACGTCCACAGATCCAGTTACCTCATCATAAAAGCTAATCAGATTTGTCAGGCATGACTTGCCCTTTGTGAATCCGTGCTGACTATTCCTAATCACTTTCCTCTCTTCCTCTCTTCCAAGTGCATCAAAATGGATTCCTTAAGGATCCCTTCCATGATTTTTCCAGGAACCGAGGTAAGACTGACCGGCCTATAGTTTCCTGGATCATCCTTCTTCCCTCTTTTGAAGATGGGCACTAAATTTGCCTTTTCCAGTCATCCGGGATTTCTCCTGATCTCCACGACTTTTCAGAGATAATGGCCAAAGGCTCCTCAATGACATTTGCCAACTCCCTCAGTACCCTCAGATGCATTAAGTCCGGACCCATGGATTTGTGTACGTTTAGCTTTTCTAAATAGTTCCTAAACTGTTCTTTACCCACTAAGGGCTGTCCATCTTCATCCCATCTTGCGTCACTTAGCGCATTAGTCAGGGTGATTAAAGTCCCCCACAAGAACCAGGGCTTGCGATCTGGAAGTTTCTCTGAGTTGTCCGAAGAAAACCTCATCTACCTCATCCACCTGATTCGGTGGCCTGTAGCAAACACCAACCACAACATCACTGCTGTAGTTTGCTCCTCTAAACCTAACCCATAGACTCTCAACAGGTTTTTCTCCCTCTTTATACTGGAGTTCAGAGCAATCGTAGTGCTCTCTTACATATAGTGCAACTCTTCTTCCTTTTCTCCCCTGCTTGTTCTTCCTGATCAGTCTATACCCTTCCAAGACAGCGCTCCAATCATGCGAGTCATCCCACCAAGTCTCTGTTATCCCAATTAAATCATATTTCTTGGACTGGGCCAGGGCCTCCAGTTTTTCCTGTTTGTTGCCCAGGCTTCTCGCATTAGTGTACAAACACCTCAGGTAACCAGTTGATCGCCCTATCTTCTCCATTCGAATCAGGGATCCTCCTTTCTTGTTCGTTCCTCTCTCGGTATCTGACTTTCCCACTCCCCTCAGGGTTTTGGTCACCGTCCCCCGACGAACCTAGTTTAAAGCCCTCCTCACTAGGTTTGCAAGCCTGCCCGTGAAGATGCTCCTTCCTCTCTTCATTAGGTGGATCCCATCTCTTCCTAACAATCCTTGTGCCCGAAATAGAATCCCATGGTCAAAGAAACCAAAGCCCTCTCTGCGACACTACCTGCGCAACCACGCATTTACGTCCTCAATTCGACGATCCCTGCCCAGCCCTTTCCCGATGGACGAGAAAACCACTTGCGCTCCGAATTTTTGGATCCTTCTTCGCAGCACTGCATAATCCGCAGTAACCTGCTCAAGGTCATTCTTGGCCGTATCGTTAGTACCCGCGTGGAGAAGCAGGAAGGGTGATCCGAAGGTTTGATCAGTTTGGTAAGCCTCTCAGTAACATCCTGAATTCGAGCTCCCGGCAAGCAGCACACCTCTCGAGATTCCAGGTCCGGACGGCAGATGGATCGCTCAGTCCCTCTTAGGAGGCAGTCCCCGACCACCACCACCTGTCGTTTTCGTTTGGGTGTGGTGGCGGCCATGGAACCCCCGTCCCTAGGACTATGCATCCCATGCCTTCCAGTAGATGGTGTTCCCTTCTGGTTTTTTCCTTGTGAGGCCCCTTCCAAAGCATTCAGCACTGCAGAGCCTGTGGAGAGAGCCTGAAAGCGATTACTTACCTCTATAGCATTGGGGGATTCCCATGCTGGTCTTTTTCCCCTTCTAGAAGTTACATGCTGCCAGTTCTCTTCCTGGTCACATACTGCCCTCTCTGGCTCCTCCGCCTGCCGTGCTTGAAGGATTAAATGCTGTCGTCTATCGAGGAAGTCTTCATCCTCTCTGATCGAGCGTAGGGTCGACACTTGGGCCTCCAGTCCTCTAACTTTTTCTTCCAAAATATCAACCAGCTTGCACTTCGTGCAGATGAAATCTGTTCTTTCTTCCAGGGGGAAGACAAACATGGCACAAGCCGTGCAGGTAACAACAGCAGACCTATCACCATCCATCACTGTTGTCCTGTTCGCAATAATCCTTTAGTTTCATGGCTTATATGCATATGACATTTATTTTGAATTATTGTGCAAATACCTTGTTAATAAGAAGCAATCACTACATAGACTGGGACTTTTTTTTATTTAGTTAACCTACACATAAACTGAACGCCTGATGTGCTGTATATTTTAGGATATTATTTTGATTAAACATTTTACTGTAGTTCTATGACATTTTTCATATCAAACCAGTTCCTGTGTTAACTAACTAAACGTTTACGTGGCTTTTGTGCAGGACAATCATGGAAATGATTTGCATCTTGGCATTTTCTTCATGGGAATCTTCATAAAAAACAGAATTGGAAGGCCAACAGTGATATACAGGTACCATCAAGAGAATTCTGCCTTTATAGTCAATTCCTTTTTTATGGAAAGCAGTGCTTTACCCCTCCCCCGCCAGTGACATAGGCCTCAAATGTGGGTTAAGTGTGACTATTTGTGTGAATAAAGGAGTACTTGCATGAGTAGGGATTAAAACCTATGTAGTAAAAGATGGTTTGTGAATGGGCTATATGGCTAGAGAGACAAGGGACTATCTTGTACCCTTGAATTCCTTTTGAGATGTCCTTTTTCCCCTTGACTTTTAGGGTAAGCTTATGCATAAATCACTTCTTTTCTTGCATCAGAAAGCAAATACATTAGACTTCAGTGGGGACTGCTGCATGGGCCCCACTTCCATAGATGCGGGAAGAAGAATCCTGCAGCACCACTTGGCTTGAAGTGGTTTCCATGGTATATAGTTATAGTTTGGTTCAATGGCTCTCAGCACTCCCATTATACAAATAAGGTCAAGTGTCTCAATAAGGATAATGAAGCTGAATGTTAGGCTCATTTTTGAAACTCAAGGCCAATGTCTTATTTATATGTGTGGCACTATGCTCATTTACAGAGCTATTTAGATAATTATGTGACAACTGCTCAAGAGAAACTAGGTTGAAACTAACTTATTTTGCATAGGACACTGAACGGTCTTTAGATCAACAGCTTCTGAGATCAGAATCGGGTAAAGCCATGTCTGAATTTAAATCTGGCCCTTGGTTTTGTTATTGTGGGATTGCCCAGTGGTGCTAATGCAGAATAGGAACATCTGGCCAAATGATTGTTTTATCAGTTTCAATTATTGTTTAAATTTTATGATCTTTGTTACTCTACCAAAAAAAAGAAAAAAAAGTAGAGAAAATACGTAAAACAAAGCTTTGAGTCAAATTCCTGCCCCTTTGAAGATAGTAGCAAAACTCCCATTGATTTTAGTGGAGGCAGGATTTCACCCTTTTTTATTGTGTTGCTGTGGTTTTATGGGCTATTTTTGCTTATTACATTATTTTAGAATGATAAACCACAATCTATAGGATTGTTTCTGACCTGTGCTCTTGCTGTGTGAATGTTTCAATAGAGCTCAAGGTATAAAACAGGTGTCTTTATGAGTCACACTGTAGTTTTAAGCCAGCAGTGGGAGCTCTTTTTTAAACACATTAGTGTTTATTTGAAAGGGTTTAGATTATTTTTTTCACCATTCCCAAGACTTGAAAATATAGCTTACAAAAGTGAGACAACACTCAGCTTTTTTTTAAAGAGTAGGTGTTCTCAGAAAATGCTGGCATCCTTGTTTGTTCTGTTTCAGCATGCATTCCTGAGCATGTAATGACAGGATGTAGCCAAGTACATTTTTCAGAAGAGCAAGTCATTTCCATTCCATAAGCTTGTATGTCATGGACACACAGTTCTGATATTGAGCAGCCTGATAGTCACTGGAGGAAAGAATGAGTTAACACATGGCAAAAAATTAGGAGCATAAAGCACACAATAGTAAATGGTATCTATTGCTTGTATAAAACACTAATGGGTAAGGGCTTGTCTACCAAAATACTAATTTCTGGCAAACTGGTCTGTAAATTTACCGTGGATTAGCCTGCTGTGAACTGTCTGTGTGCGCCCTGCTGACGTTAGTGTGAGCTGATCAAAGCACATTAACAAACTGTAGTGTTTTAGTGTAGATATTACCTATGCTGACAGGAGGGATTTTTCTGATGGAATAGGTAATTCACATCCCGAAGAAGCAGTAACTAGGTCTGTGCAGTAATTTAGTTTGGTTGCTATCTACAGCAGGAATTTACATTGGCTTAACTATGCTGCTCAGAGTAAGGACTTTTCACCCAAGCTAGCAAAGTTAACTTGATCTAATTTTCTGGTATACACTAAGCCTTCAATCTAAGAAATTTAGAAAGAGTTTTTTTTTGGGGGGGGGGGGGGATCCACCAAGAACTCTACATATTTCCCTGCCAACTAGTCACAGTCACACCAAAATTAAATTGTGACACAATGGAGTTCAGTTTACAATTAAGCATTCATATACAGGTTGGACCTCTCTGGTCTGGCACCCTCAGGACCTGACTGGTCCCAAATGAGAGAATTTGCTGGACCAGAGGAGGTCCCCTGTTACCGGCTCCCCAGACCACTTTCTCTCCCTACTGCCAGCGTTAGCCACCCCCCGCTGGGCTGCTGTGCTACTACAGCAGCCTGGACTGCCCCAACCCCAGCCCTGCTATTGGGGCTGCCGTAGCTGCTGCATCTTTGGCCTCAGCCCCCACTGTCGGGCTGCTCGGCTGCTGTGACTCTAGCCCTGCTAGGCTCCGAGCCGCCAGCTGTCTTGCCACCAGGACTCCCAGCCAGGACTCGCTAGTCCAGGAATACAAATAGTTCTGCTGGTCCACAGATGTTGCTGGATGAGGGAGTCCCAGTTCTGGGAGATCCAACCTGTATTTCCAATCATATATTTTATTGTAACCCTTAACATTGCTGTTTTTGAAAAATAAATGGCTTTTCCTTTAATCACAGCACATTATTTTATTTTATTTTATTTTATTTTATTTTATTTTATTTTATTTTATTTTTGCTGGCTGTGTTTCTTCTCATAAAATAGCTAAGGAACCTTTTCTCACATAATCTGATCCTGCACATAAACTGATACATTCTTACCATGTATGTGAAATGTTTGACTGTATGTCTTGGCAAAGTCAACTGCATTTCTTTTCTGCAGGTGGAATGATATTGGGAATATAATACATAACAAGTCTTCAATCATCGTGGAGTTGATCAACAAAGAAGAAACCGTGCTCTTTCACACAGTAAGCAAAGTGGCTACACCATAGCCACTTCACAGTATAACAGACTGAACTTGAAGTCACACTGTCTTCATAGAGATGATGCATAGAGCTGTCATCTCACTCACCTCATTTGGAGGGTGTCAGTCACACATGCAGTCTTGTCACCTGCTCATGCTTACTAACATGCCCATTACCTGTATTTGAAGGGTGAACACAATTAATTTTTTACCTTGAGATGTATGGACTACCTTCTCGACAGCCTAAAATCTACTGTTTTGGGAGCACTGTGGACTGCTTTTTGGATGGCCACACTTTGTGCTGTCATAGCTGCAGCAGCCTAAGCAATGGTGGAGCCTGTATATCAGGGTTGGGGAAGCTTTGCCCTCACACACCAGAGCTTAGGGGGCCCCAGACTAGTACATTTTGTGGCCTCCGTTCACTGCACTGAGGGCAAAAATGAGCACTTGAGTTTGTGGGAGGGGGCTGGCAGGAAGCGGGCTTGAGGTGTAGGGTCTGGGTAGGAGAGTGCAGGAGTGGGTTGGGGTTGTTGGATCTGGGAAGGTGTAACGGGACAGGAGCGGGCTGGGGTTGCAGGAAGTAGGGTGCAGGACAGAGTGAAGGTGTGAGGTCTGGGAGGGAGGGAGGACACAGGGCTGGAGTCCCAACTCCCCGAAGCTGGGGGGGAGGCACAAGCCTAGGGGGGCAGATCTAGCTCCCGAGAACATAGGTTCCCCACCACTGCTTAGGGATGGGAAGGACGAATTGATTATCCGATAAGAAAGTGCTTATCAGGTAGTCGACAAGCTTGTTGACTAGTTGCTCCTTCCTCTCCCCCCTGCCTCCCTTTGCTGCCTCTATCAGAAAGAAGCAGCAAGGTAGGGGGGAGGAGAAAAGAGGGGGTACTTCAAAGCTGATCCCGGGCTCCATGTGGCACTCCCAATTTGAAACTTCGTGAGGAGCTGTCTCCAGGCTCCCACAGCGTTTCAAAGCAGCAGTGGGCTGACCCTGGGCTCCACGCGCTGCTTTTGCCTTTAAAGTGTAGCAACAGCCTTAGGGCTGTTCCTACTCTTCAAAGGCGGAGATGCCCTATCGACTAGTTGAATAGTCAGTTACCCGTAATTTAACATCCCGAGCCCTGCTGTACATGCTCTTTGGAGATCTAGGCAGCGCCGTAACTAGGTATTTTTGCACCCGGGGCAAAATATGAGTTATGTGCCCCCTTCTTCTTAGGCTAACATGCGTTGCACTCTTTACTTTTGCAGCTTATTATTTTTACTTATTGCGTCTTTGCACCACTGGTTATGATGCGCTTAGGAAGAGTGCCCTGCTTGCCCCACTCTTGTTACGGCTCTGGCTCTAGGAGGCAGTGTGCTGTGATCTGAGGAAACTGCAACGCCACATACCCCCAATGTGATGCTAGTGTATAAATTCTGCAACCTGGCTCCAACATTTTTCTTAGTTTTGTTCTGTTTCACTGTGATTAGCAGCAAAGTGGCAGCATGTAAGGACATGCTAATGCATCTCAGTGATCTAAGGTTTGAGGGCACTGCACATATTCTTAGCAGTTGACTTTGTTTGTGTGGCATTCCTTAAAGGGCATTATTGCTGTTGAATATTTAGAACACTTTTGGTTGCTGAAATCAATTCACTGTAACAGCAGCAGAATGACTAATCAGATGGCTTTTTCTAATTTTTCTTCTTGTGTTTTAAAGGATGATATTGAAAATGCAAAATATATTTCACGGCTGTTTGCTGCAAGGCATAAGTTTTACAAACACAATAAAATCTGCACAGAGTGAGTATGCATACTTCAGATTTTTTTTCCAATACACTGCTTTGAAAGTGCTCTGATTTTTGGGTTGTCTCTCACTTAAAAATAATTGCGTCAATTACTCTTCACCAGCAATGGAATAATTCTTGTGCTATATGAGGCCTGTGTATCACTGTATACTCCTTGGCTGCATCTAGACTGGCAAGTTTTTCCGCAAAAGTGTCCGCCTTTGCGGAAAAACTTGCCAGCTGTCTACACTGGCCACTTTGAATTTGTGCAAGAACACTGGCGATCTAATGTAAGATTGTCAGTGTTCTTCCGCAAATACAATGACTCTCCCGTTCGGGGAAAAAGCCCTCTTGCACAAATGCTTTTGCGCAAGAGGGCCAGTGTAGACAGCTGAGAACCATTTTGCGCAAAAAAGCCCCGATGGCGATCGGGGCTTTCTTGGTCAAAACCGCGTCTAGATGGGCACGGATACTTTTCCGCAAAAAGTGCTTTTGCGCAAAAGCGTCCGTGCCAATCTAGACGCTCTTTTCTGCAAATGCTTTTAACGGAAAAACTTTTCCATTAAAAGCATTTGCGGAAAATCATGCCAGTCTAGACGTAGTCCTTAAGTCTATTTTGAGCACTTAGTAATACATAGGCTTTGAACTGGTCTTCTGCACAAGGGGGGATTTCACTCTGATGGAAGAGGAATGGGAGAAGTTTAGATTGTATAGTTTAGGGAGAGGACAAAGGCCAGTTTATTAGCTGAAAATCTCTTTCAGCATAGATTACCTACTGGAGTGGGAGCTGTGATTTTATATTTTGACATTTTCAGAATATTGCTGGGTTATATAGCAATGACACACACAGAGCGAATTCCTTGTAAAGTATTCAACACATTAGTTAACTGTAAAGCTGAGAAGAAGCTCCATTCATCATCACCACCATCAGTTCTGTTTTCCCAGATGGACATCCATCTGTTCTGTTGCATGTTGTCATGTATTGGAAATGGAAGGCCACAATAATGGAAAGCAAGACAGGAAAGTGTGTGTGTGGAGGGGATGCACACACATGCATGAGCATAAAATACATTTTAAAATGGGATGAGTGAGCGGAGGACTGATGGAGGGAACTCTAAGTGTGACCACTGCCTTATCACCAAATGAAAAAGTTTGAAATTGATCAGATTTCAAATGTTATCGACTGTCCTTGAGAGATGGATATATTTTCATTCATTCATTCATTCATTCATTCATTCATTCATTCACAAAACAATATGATGGGTAAAAGATTTAAAAAAAAAACCCACCCAACTTTGAGCAGAACCCAAAGAGAAGCATATTTCTACTTTGACACTATATACCAGGGTCAGCACAGGAGACTCTCCTATTATAGTAAAGGCTGCATAATTGCAGACTTGATGAGCAGAGATGTTTGCACAAGTTATATATCCCTTGACACAGAGAGGATAGGTGCTCAGATACCGTAACTCTAGTATAAGCAGACACTTCAAATGAATAACACCCTAAAAACACATGCATTTTTCTATCCTCAGATAAAAATAAGTTGCAAAATTAAGTTGCTGAGAGAAATAAATAAGACTAAAATTCAATTACTAAGCAAATTGTCCTTGTCCTTGAAGGAGTCTCCTCTGCTACCACTATTTGTGTGTTACAAGTATTAATAGCAAGCGACATATTCCAGTGTGTTTTCTAACTGAAAATGTTTCCAAATCTCTTTGTTAAAAAGATTGTGTTGTTTGTATTTCCTTTGTCTGCATTTCCTCTAATCGCATATAACATCATTCACCAGATCAGAAATTGTAAGAGGAGAATTTTCACCTTTCCTCTCTACACGTAAGCACTGACTTTCTGACTCCTCAATGCTTCTTTTTTCCCTCTTTACTATTCCCACTATATCCGGCTAGTCCAACATTTACCTGGCTCTGCTAGCATTGTCCTTCAGCAGCTCTTTTGTCTCTTGGTTGGTGTGCACTGCCTTTTAGTGATTTGCTGTGACCTCTATAAGTTGCTGCTGCTGTTTTTTCTGTTCACCTGTATCATCTTGAGACCTGCCCGATGCTTCCTTAACAGACTTCTGCTTTTTACATTTGCCATTTTTAAACCAGAGTTTATTTTCTTTCTCTCGTTTCCAATTAGGCCATCTAGGATAATGGCCAGATAATAAGTTTAATTTGGAATAAAAATATGTCTATACATAGAGAAGGAACTTAATTTTTCCCTCTGTTAATATAATATATATACTCATATATATAATCTGCTCATATATATAAGTAATAAAATCATCAAGAGGGAATATCTTTCACTATTTTAGGCTCTTACTTTCCTCAGCCAGTCTTGAACCAGAATTTAAACTGTGTAGTAAGACCAGTTCCTAATATCTCTCCACTTTTCTCCATAGGCAATCAAGTTCTCCTCCCCCTATCCGACGACGGCCCACCTGGAGTAGGTCATCCTTGGTATGTACTATAATGGGGACTTTAAGAATAATGCTGGTATTGCTGAGACCGGGACGGGGCAATTCGTGAGATAGGATATTTGCTGAAGTTCACATATGTTAAATGATTAGACATCGGCATTTTTGAAACTCATTCCTGCCATATCACTTATAGGAAGTGTGTTAATTTAAAGGGAAAGTATTAATTTAAAGGGAAAGTATTATTACTCTTGATTTTAAGCGTTGAGGCCTTAATGTTTCTATTTGTCCTGCAAAAATGGAAGGACTTTACTGCAGGAATGTGGAGATGTGCAATGGGATTTGTCCTGCAGAATAAAAATCTCCTGCAGATTGGGTAGAATTTGAAAGATCTATTACTGTATAATAATAGAACCTGAAAACATAAATAGGCCAAAACTGAATCATTGCATAATTTTACAGTGTGTAACTCTTAAGCATCCCTCCATGCTTTCTTTTTTGTCATCCTAAGGTGTCAAGTCTGTATTCAGATTGTGAGCTCTTTGTTGTCAGAACTTTATCTCTTTATGTGTTACTGTGAAGTGCCTAATGTTTCTGAGTAAAACTGTTACAATCAGTACATGGTTGTTTGAGTCAATATTTTCCTTTTTGGTAAATTTGCTTATAATTTTGACTACATTTTTTCATTGACATTTTCACAAAATGATATAAAGTTTTGATGCAATTTTTTTGGCAAACATGTCCTATTTTTCAACCATTTTTTGCTGCTGCATCTTTCTCTCAGCAGCCTTGGACTATCCCAAGAAATATCAAATTTCACAGGACAACAAAGTGGGAATGCCCTTCTGCAAAGGGCAAATGGATTGTATAAAATGGCTTGCTTGTGAAACAGAATAAGATAGACTTCCTTCTTGGCTTATCCCAGGCCCAGTGATGAAGAATAGTTTTCTCACCTTGTAGCACCTTCTTGAAGTAATGAATCTTATTAGCATATGACTCTGTGACAGTGTTAGTAGCTCTGCTTTTAACACCTCTTATCCATGCACGGCAGCTGTCTGGTTTTAAGATTGCCATTCCCTGTGTTTTAATAAAATCTGACCATTTATTAATTCTGGTCTTTCTATAAATCTGTTGTAGTCCATTTTATCTCAGTGGTATTAAAAATTGTCATATTTTCCTCTCCAAAAGCTGCAAATAGCTTTCACATGTTGGCAGGTATCTATATTTTAAACTAGTAGTCCTGCCCAGTTTTCTTTCCAACACTGCCTGTCATTTTTAATTTACTTCCAGAAAGCCGTTGGTTAGCAGACATTGCTTACATTCTTTAAAACACAAAATTCTTATAATCTGTTCCTTTGCTTTATTAGCTCTGTGGTGAAATATCTAATGTAAGGAAATGAATGGGTGCTTGAATTCCTTATGATCTAATGAGCCTCATCTTTACTGAAAAGAAAGCAAGACCCTCATCCTATCAGATATGAAAAATGGAAGCCTATATTTTAACAGGAAAAATGAGTCATGCCTCCTCAGATTCTATGTGTAAACATTTGACAAATGAGAATGTGGATTGGAAGCAAGGAGAAGAGGAATAGCTCATTCTCCTTAAAACATACTGGTTTCCTCTCTGTTCAAATGAACCTCCACATGCTTTTGTTGTTGTTGTTTATTATTAATAGTTTTGCTCACTTGTTAGAGTAGTTATTCTGTATAGTAATTAGCTTTGCAGACAGCCTCCTTGTGCTGTATACAGCAGTGCTAGATCGCATTATCACTACTCCTTCGTCTTATACAGTAGCACTATAATAAATCGGTAGGCAAAAGTGGGATAATGAAGTGGAGTATCTGGTGTGCCTCTTTCGAGCAGACTATTTTGCCTGATCTCTCAAATAACTCCTGCTTTTCCCAGAAGTGCCCTTGCAGACCAGTCCCACAATAATATGTGGGATTCAGCTTGTTTCCTATATTTGGGGGAAGGGGACAACAACTTCTGCGGGTCCCTGGGTAAGGTGGAGGGCCCCCCCGCCAACTCTCAGTGATGCCCGAAACGTGCGATACCCACGCCTCTCCAGGCAGTCACCTGGAGTATTCCATTTGGTGCTCCAGTGGCAATGTAAGGGCCTGGAGCTTTGGCTGCTGCCACAGTAGCAGCAGCTGCCAAGAGTCCTTTGAATCACTGGGCCCCAGGGCAATCTCCCCTCCCCCCCATACCGTTGTTGTGCTGGCCTATATTCTCTAATATCCATGATACAGGCTTAGACCCCCTTCTCTTGCTGAAGGCTTTTTTTCTGGCTCACATCTTTGGAGGCTCCTTCAGTTCTTGCCAGACTAAGTCCAGCTGCTCAAACTGCCAACAGAACCATTCTTCTGCTGACTGGAGCCATGTTCTTCGGAGCATCCTCATCTGTAATTGGATCCCATGGGAATATTTCCTGTTTTCCTCTGGTTCTGGCTTCACCCTTTCCTTGCCAGATTGCATGCAAGGATTGAAATGCCTTTATCACTGTCTCTTTTGCTTCTTTTCTATCTCCCCGATCCCATAAAAATGTAGGTGTAAGCCAAGCCCACTTCCTTTTTGACCATTCAGAGCTTAGCCTTCACTGTGACCCTTTGTCTCTGCACAAAGGCGAACTGTGCCTCTTCTCCCTGGAAGCCATGCACTCACTCAGTATTTTGCTCGCCTTGAACTGGCCTGTGCGACAGATCCCTCTGAGAAGGTTCTTCGGGTATACTTGCTCAGAGTCGGGACAGTTTGCCTCTTTCTGAACATACCAGTGTGTGTTTCCATAAACTTCTCAACTTAATCACACCTACACTCAAGGTGACTGCAATCCTATCCTCCAGCCTCTAAATTCTTCATGTATCAATGGGCAAAACTGACCTTGATGTCATCCATACTTTGTATTGTTACCTGTAAAAAATCCCACTGATTTAATGTTAATATGTCCCTGCCACTGAGTCCTATCCTATCACAATGCTAGCTACAATATTTATCAGTTAGGGGTTTGCCCACTGAAATTCTGCATTCAAGAGACCCATGTGACTCTTCTGAGCCACCTCAGACTGCTTTGCCCTCCCACCTACTACTGCTTTTGTTTTTGTCTCTCCTTGTTTTTGTCAGAGCCTAAAATTCTTCAGGGGCAAAGACTCTGGGTGAAAATGTTAAAAAAGTAAAGTGAGTGAGGAGCCTTACTCCTGTTTTCAGAAGTTACTTGAGTTGAAGTCCCAGTAATTCTCAATAAGAACCAGGCTCCTAAGTAGTTATGCCACTTTTGGAAATGAGATCTAGGCATATAGGCCCTTTTGAACTTACTGTCCTATGGGCTTGTTTTTTATGAAGCTCTATGCACATCTTCAGAACTTGTAGGGCAAGGCTGGGGAACCTAAGGCTTTTGGGTCTGATTAGTCTATTGCTTGCTCCACTGTGGTGGGGGGAAACCCCAAGCCTCGGCATCCCCCCACCCTCACACCTCCCAGTGCTGAAGCCACAAGCACTGGCTCATACACTGCAGGGGGGAAGCCCTGAGCCCCAGTACAGGCTGTGCCCTGTGATTGCTTTTTTCCATGGGTCAAAGGCCCTTGACAGAAAAAAGTTTCCCCTCTTCTGCTGTAAGGAAATGTTCTATGTCGTGGAAATAGCCTAGAGTAATGTCTTTTGCGCTTCAGCTTCAAAAACTGTGGCAAATGTCATTGGCACAAACAGTTTGCTGAGGTTATTCATGTTTCCCTTTTCATTTCAGCCAAGACAGCATCCATTTATAATGCCTCCTATGCATGTCCAGTGCGGAGAACACTACACTGAAACACACAACTCTCAAGGTATTTAGGGTGTGCCTTTTTCCTTTCAGAGATCTGCAGCTTAGCATGCCAGCAAAGGGACTCTTGTTCATCAGAGCTTGATTTCTAGAATGGTGTCCTGGTCCAATGGGAGTTAGTATCCTTCCTCTACAGTACCTTCAGAATTAGGGCTGCAGTAACGGTTCTATTTAAAGCTCAATTTTCAAACGTCTCTAAAACACACATGCACCGTTACAGGGACTTTGAATGTGGCATGCCTGTACAGCGCAATGGGTAGAGTTTATAGGGCATGTTTGGGATCATTTTGTCAAGGGGTTGCTAAGTTACAAGTCTCCAATCGGGGTCTGATTTTAAAATAGCAGTTTTCTAGTTGTGCCTTTTTATCTGTAGATCCAGTGAAAAGGGGGAGGTGGGGGAGTAGATCCACACAACTTACATATTCTTTAATGGCTTTTTCTCTGTTCTAATGCCTGGCACCAGGATCAAGCTTCAGAAGTGTGAATAAAAAGTTGAGATTCTCACAAAAAATATCCTATAGCCTAGTGCATTGGTCTGGGCATGAGGAGACCATAAGTTCTTCTGACATCTGTGCACTGTTACTGACACAGCTCCACACTAGGGAGATGCAACTACTGTTTCTTCCTATCCCTTTGCTCCCCCTTTTCACTGGCAGATAAGATGATGGGGATGCTGCACCAAGTCATTTCCACCAGAGCAGGTGGCAGGGCCCAGACCTCTACTGTGGCAGACTCACCTCTCATTCACTGAACCACACTACCTTTTTAAATGATTTTCTCAGAGCTATGCCTGCATGCTGTGAGAGACACAGCTGAAGAACCCTAGCTACTCGTCACACATGATGGGATCTTACTGTTGTGATGGTGTCTCAGGAATGGGGCAAGGGCTGTAGAAAAGAATGGATTGGGGACAATATTAGCAGGACTGAATATTACCACAGACTTCTGGTATAATGTGGGATAACTGCTTGCATTATTGGAGAGGCCATCCTTCTGGGTCAGTGAGATTTAGGAGGAAGGATATTCCCATGGTTAAAGTACTCAGCTGTGACTCAAGATCTGATTTTTTTTTTATTTCTGCCTGTGCCACAGTCCCCCTTGGTGACCTTGGCCCAATAATTTAATTTCTTTATCCCAGTTATCTGATCAGTAGGCTCTTTTGGTTCTTTGGAGGGCATGATCAGCATGCTTTGGCCTGCTTAGAGTCCTGGAGACAACAGATTAATCTGAAGTTGAGAAATCTGCTACAGCCCTGGAAGGACCTCCCCTTTCACCATCTCTACCAGTTTGGGGAGTGAGGGAAGTACACCAAGAGGAGATCTAAGCAAATGTTGACTGGGACTGTAGCTCTGGGGCCTACAGCTGCCAATGATGTGATATATCTTTAGTTATAAGCAGCTGTGAACCTGCTGTGCTCCAAATGAGTGGAGGGGGGAAGGGGATAAAGGAGAATTCCACAACCACTTCCTTCCCCTTAAGAACCTGTGGGAGGGTCTGGATCTGAACTGTTTCAAAGCCTGCGCATGATTTGGATCTAAGATTTAGTTCGCCGGTTATACAGACAGGGTTCAACCGCCAAATGTTCCAGAATTACAGGAGTGTTTGGATCTGGAGTTTTGTTTTGATCCTATTTTTGACACAATTATCAAACTACAGCATGTAGGTACTTTGAGGGGGAGGGTATGGAAAAAAGCACAAAGGATTCTGAAATATGAGGCAAGGGAGAGAAAAGCTTGAGGTATTGGTAAAATAAACAATCTGAAAGGCCACTCCTGAAATCGTGTATCCTGCAAAGATGTACACAAGACATCATCACTGGTCCAGAATGCATTTGAAGTTTTGTGGTTTTATGTAGGCATGATTTTGAGGATCACGGCATTGCACGTTCCCTTGTCAGTTAAAGTGTCTTTTTCTTTCCCTCTACTGTGCACAGACAGCATTTTCCATGGAAATGAAGAAACATTCTATTGTAGATCTCAGACCAGCTTGGACAGGTGTCCAGTGGACTTCAGCTACTTAAATGGTAATGGGCCAAATGGCAGTATGTGCAGCGCCCACAGCATGAACTCCCTCAACCGTTCACAGAACTTTGTCCAGGCGTCTCCAATGTCCTCCAATCTCAGCATCCCAGGAAGTGATATCATGAGGGCAGACTACATCCCCAGCCATAGACACAGTGCAATCATAGTGCCATCCTACAGGCCAACACCAGACTATGAAACTGTTATGAGGCAAATGAAGAGAGGGGTTATTCACATGGATAGCCAAAGTCAGTCTTTAAGAAACCTCAATATTGGAAACACACATGCATACAACCAGCCAGAAGATCTGGTTTACAGCCAACCTGAGATTCGAGAGAGACATCCCTATACTGTTCCCTATGGGCCGCACGGCAGTTATAACAAACCCGTTGCCCCATCTGACCAAATGAACGCTAATAATGCTGTGCAGAATAAGACAGCAGCTAGTGCCATATCCCACACTGTTAGCACACCAGAACTAGCTAACATGCAGCTGCAGAGCAGTCAAAGCTATAGTACTGCCCATATGTTAAAGAACTATCTCTTTAGGCCACCACCTCCATATCCATGTCCGCGTCCTGCCACCAGCACGCCTGACCTAGCAAGCCACCGTCATAAATATGTCAGTGGCAGTAGCCCTGATTTGGTTACTCGGAAGGTCCAGCTCTCAGTGAAGACATTCCAAGAGGACAGCTTGCCCGTGGTTCATCAGTCTCTCCAGGAGGTTAGTGAGCCCCTCTTGGCAGTCAAACATCATGCAGCTTTAAACAAGCGCCATAGTTTGGAGGTCATCAGCAACATGGTACGTGGTATAGAAGCTATGGCATTAAAGACTTTAAATGCCCCTCTGCCACGTAGAAACACCTTGCGAGAGCAGGTGCAGCCAGAAGAGGCAATGCAGGTGGAACATGCGGTTCAGCAGCTCCCTTGTTACCATCACAAGAAGACGTTATCCACTGCCACAATGCTGATACACAGCAGTGAAAGCGAAGAGGAAGGAGAAGCTGCAGAGTCTGTGTCACAGATAGCACCACTCCATGAAAATGTGGAATATAGTGCTCAGTTGCAAGCTGCTTTGGCTAGAATACCAAACAAACCTCCTCCTGAGTATCCTGGACCAAGGAAAAGTGTTAGCAATGGAGCCCTGAGGCAGGACCAAGCAAGCATTTCAGTGGCTGTAGCTAGGGCCAAGGCCATGAGGCCAGGGCCTACCAAGGCCATTAGTGTGTCTCGAACTGATCAAATGTCAATAAACGGGTCCTCACTTGGACCCTCTATCTCAGAGCCTGATCTCACCAGTGTAAAAGAGAGGGTCAAGAAAGAACCAGTGAAGGAAAGGCCTGTGTCCGAAATGTTTTCTATCGAGGACAGCATTATAGAAAGAGAAATGATGATGAGGGTAAGTATCTTTCTCTAATGCAGAAGTTTCTTTGAACAAAGGAAGCAACCTGGGTTTTTTTTTTTTAATATCCAAAAATACAAATTGAAAAATGTTATATCCCTGAAAAATGAGGAATGTAAAACAGCCTTATGGGGGGAGAAAAAGAGTTTTTGACAATCGTAGGATTGGCTGAAAGCTAAGAGTGAGTGAAAAATAAGGGGCCTGATTGTCCATTGCCTGACTGCTTGTGCAGTCATTTGATCCTGTGTAGTTTGGATGGGTTTGAAGTGCCATCACAACGTCAGTTTTCAGATGAATGTACCAGCTCACAACTCTGTTAATGAATTATGCACATACCTGGTGAGCACAGTGTTTTAGGAGATTAAACTGGCAAGAGTGACTAACTGTGAAATACTGTTTTTTTTAACAACTTGAGTTAGACATCCTGCAATAGACATGCCTTTTTGAAGATACATATCATCAAATTTCCCATCTCTTCTGTTTGTAGTAGGAATACATAATATGTTTCCTAAAATATAATATAATAAATGTACATATACAAAGCCTTGTCTTTCATAGACCTAAATGATAGCCATGAGGGTATCAAAATATAAAGACTTAGTCATGTGCTTAACTTTAGAGACCGAATAGTCCTATTGTAGTCGAGTTAAACTAGTGCATATTTCTTTTTCGGGATGGGCCTGAAAGCAGAAGAAACATTGAATCCATGTATATTAGTGTGATGTCTAAGTGATCTGGGGGTAGTTAGAAAATAATACTAGTTTTGCCATTAATATTCGTCATGGCAAGACTATTAGTAAAGAAAATCCTATGGGATTTTTCAAGCTTGTTTAGAAAGTTGCCACTTTGTTGTTGCTGATTTTTGCATTTGAAGTAATGATTTAGAATAAGCGTGAATAAAATTGCTAGCCTGAAAGTTGATAAGCTTTCTGTTTCCTTTGAGTTCTGCTAGAAGAAATGCAATCTCTCATTCTGAAAAGAGAATGGATCTCTCATTCTGAAAACTGTCAATTCTAGATCATTGGTTCTGATTCTTGGAGTCAAGCTCTCAAGATAGATCACAAAGCTGTATGTTAGCGGTTATGTTATTCCCTACAGAATCTAAGCTTTTATTTAACTCGAAAAAGGTATTTCTAACCTTTTAGCTTGCAAAATATAATCTCTCACATATAAACACTGCAGTGGTAAGGCTTATTAAATGGATAGCATCCCAGAAGCTACAGACAGCCTAAGGAATGCAAAACAAACTAGTGAGTGAATGAGTAAGTTAGTTAGTTACAGCATTTTGGACAGAACCAAAGAAGCACAAAGGATTGTGAGACTGGACACACAGGATTCTAGAATGAGAGGCAAGGTAGAGGAAAACTTTGTGGTTTTGGGGCCAAGAGTGGTAAAATAATCTAAGAAACTTTGTTCTGGATAAACAGTGAGAAGTCCTGTGGCATCTTATAGACTAACGGATTTATTGGAGCATAAGCTTTCGTGGGCAAAGACCCACTTCATCAGATGCATCTAACGAAATGGGTCTTTGTCCACAAAAGCTTATGCTCCAATAAATCCGTTAGTCTATATGGTGCCACAGGACTTCTCGTTGTTTATGCAGATTCAGACTAACACAGCTACCCCTCTGATTCTGGTTCTGGATAGTCATTCTGTACTAGATCAACTTTGTTCACCCCATCAACGCCCCATGTGCACATGTGCTGGAGTTGAAGCCTTTCACCTAGTAGATGTACCACCTCCCATTAGCCACAGAATGAAATTGGAATTCAAACTCTTCATATAGCAGTGTAATGTGCTGCATGAATATGATGTAAAGCAGGTTCTATGCATTGCATGGTATTAAAATCTGTTTTAAAACACCATCTAGTATATAGCAGGCACCATTATCAGCTGGATATTTACCAGACATGCTAGTTTAAATTTCCCAAGCTATTTCCCATTCTAAACATTAAATAAACATCCCAGAAAAGATAAAATATGCAGTGGAGCAAGTAGTGCATATTTTTCATGGTTGTCTGCCGCAGTAAATGGTATTGAACACCGTTTAAAATCAGTATAGGATAGGTTTGCATAGCTACAGCCATCACAACATGTTGGGGTGATTCTTTATGTCCTGCTAGCAATTTACAATTACAGGAGGGATGCCTGAGATTTGTATTTGCAAGTCTTCTGCTAGCAAGTAAGCTATATTTTACCTTTGGATTGTTTCCTGAAATTAAAATTCTGTGCTCATGTAGAAGCAAGCCCCTGGGGAATAACAGGGAGAATGGAGGTGGTATTTGAATTTACTCGGTTAATGGTGATCATCTGCACTCCTTGGCCAGAGAGTTGCAAATTTTGAAGATTAAAAAAACATTCCAGTGTTTTACTGGCGTTATAGATAACAACACAGAGATGAAAACATGCCTTTTTTTGCCAAAAAGAATCTAGAGAAGCAGAAGATGGCAGGCCTGGAGGCCCAGAAGAGGCCCTTGATGTTGGCAGCATTAAATGGACTTTCAGTTGCTAGAGTTCCAGTGCCTGAGGATAGCCAGGATGAAGGAGCCAAGGTGCCAATGGATGAAAGGGTAAGAGAACGGTTCACAACGTGCTGTTGATTCCATTGTTCCCAGCACTGTGAGTTTTTGAGATTTTAAGTACTGAAAACTGTTCCTCGTGGCCATATTGAGAGTACCATCCGTGATGGAATTCTTTGAATCGTATAGTTGCTGTTTTGGGAAGGCCAAAAATGATTGTAAGAGTTCCAAATACCCTTGTTGCCTTCTGAAGTCAGTGAAAATTGAAGATGCTTAACACCTCGAGGAGTGTTCAGCATCTCGCAGAATCAAACCCTAAATCTAAAATATCACACGTCTCCTCTTGACTAGCTAGACGGGTTGATGCAGCAGTCACTCTATGTGGTAACATAACTTGCTGAATGGTGAATGTAGGTTGCTGAGAAGAGTCCTGGTTGCATTCCAAGAGGTTTTGTATGTTCATAGACATGGCAATGTACAAATTAAGGCCATGTTTTGAAAATGTGGACCTAAATTCATTGCAAGAGTAGCTATTTTTAAAGAGAATTTTTTCAAAAATATACTTGAGATAAGGCCATGTATAGAAACAGAATTGTAACTAAAAGGTTTTTGCTTTATCTAGCACCAGAATCTGTAACTATAAAAAGGTATTAGAAACATAATGTTTTTTCTGATTTAACTCCATTGCTGTAGATTGACCTATGCATTCTCAGACAACATAAAACTGTGTGTATTAGCCATTTAGCTCCAAGCAAAGGCCAAGAGCATCCCAGTGTGATTCATTATGTGCTGAGATGAAATACTGCTCTGTGATACTTTTGCCATAGTTCTGTCTAGAAAAATTAATTGATGATAGTATTCCTTTCCTTCTCTTAAATCACAGTGCAAAATCTTGAAGAGGAAGTTGGAAGAGGGAATGGTATTCACCGAATATGAGCAAATTCAAAAAAAAAAGGCAGATGGGATCTTCACCACTGCAGCATTGCCTGAAAATGCTGAGCGCAACCGCATCAGGGAAGTTGTTCCTTATGAGGAGAACAGAGTAGAACTGGTACCAACTAAAGAAAACAATACAGGCTACATAAATGCCTCACACATAAAGGTAGAGGCTTTTGAAGCATCACATGACACATAAAGAAATGTTAGGGGAGTGGGTATGTTGTTACAGGTATGAGCAGTGTTTTCTAACATAAGATGACTCGCAAAAAGTCAGGGTATGTCTACACTGCCACTCTAGTTCGAACTGGGGTGGCTAATGTAGGCATTGCACTGTGATTTAAATATCCCGGGCTTCATTTGCATCTTGCCGGGCGCCGCCATTTTTAAATCCCCGTTAGTGCGGACTCCGTGCCCGCGGCTATACGCGGCACGGAGTAGGTAGTTCGAATTACGCTCTCTAATTCGAACTACCGGTACACTTCGTTCCACAAATTTAGAGAGCCTAATTCGAACTACCTACTCCGTGTAGACATACCCTCATTTACTCACATCTACCTAGGTTTCTTTAAAAAAAAAATGAGCAGGTGGTTTTACCTTGGGTGTGAGTGTCACTATATCACATAATTTCAGGGCTCACTGAACAATCATGAATTGATGTATTTATTACATTTCAGGGACCTACAGATCATTTTACAGAAATATCCTTATCTTTTGCAATGTTGTGTAGATTGGGCTGAATGCTTGCATTAAGCTGAAAGAGACACTCAGCGTATCTTAAATTTAACTAATGGGCTAGCGATACCCATATTATTTCAGAACAGTATAATTTCTATCAACCTGACACTGCAGGAGCAGCTGGGCTAGTGGGGATTTCCCCTCAGAGTAGGGAAGGGGAATAGGCAGGGCTCCAGCAGGGGAAACATTGGACTGCTTGGGAGAAGCACTGAATCATCAAAAGATCTGGACATAAGGTTCTATCTTAATTTTAAAATGTGTGTAAGTTGATTTTTAAAATGTAGGGGTATTAGCTGCGTGTTTGTCCTTTGAACAAATCAAGTACTCCAGTGGTCTGGTAGGAGAGACTCCTAAAGTAATGATTCTTACACTTAGACTAGCCATATGAGCATTCATATTACCTGGTTTCAAATGGGAGTTTTGTAAAAGGAAGTTACATTGCTGTTCAAAAATTTATTGTATGAATGGTTTAGATACTGACTCTATATGCTCCTTATATGCCTTGGCTACATCTAGACAGACATGATTTTCTGCAAATGCTTTTAACGGAAAAGTTTTCTGTTAAAAGCATTTGCGGAAAAGAGCATCTAGATTGGCACGGACGCTTTTCCGCAAAACAAATCTGAGCTGTCTACACTGGCCCATTTGTGCAAAAGGACTTTTGCCCGAACGGGAGCAACATAGTATTTCCGCAAGAAGCACTGATTTCAGAGAGTAGGAAGTCAGTGTTCTTGCAGAAATTCAAGCGGCCAGTGTAGACAGCTGGCAAGTTTTTCCGCAAGAGCAGCTGCTTTTGCGGAAAAACTTGCCAGTCTAGACACAGCCCTTCTGTATAGTCATTTTCAGCAGTAATCTGCCCAGAGTGTCTGCAAATTAATTTTTAGCTTCTCAGCTTCCGGTAACACTGTGTCGTGTAGTTCAGTTTATTTTAGATCCGAGGGAAACCAGGACACTCCAGAGAGACTTAACTACTTTGGGTATGTCTACACTACCCCCCTAGTTCGAACTAGGGTGGGTAATGTAGTCATACGGAGTTGCAAATGAAGCCCGGGATTTGAATTTCCCGGGCTTCATTTGCATAAAGCCGGCCGGCGCCATTTTTAAATGCCGGCTAGTTCGGACCCCGTGCCGCGCGGCTACACGCGGCACGGACTAGCTAGTTCGGATTAGGCTTCCCAATCCAAACTAGCTGTACGCCTCGTGGAACAAGGTGTACAGCTAGTTTGGATTAGGAAGCCTAATCCGAACTAGCTAGTCCGTGCCGCGTGTAGCCGCGCGGCATGGGGTCCGAACTAGGCGGCATTTAAAAATGGCGCCGGCCGGCTTTATGCAAATGAAGCCCGGGAAATTCAAATCCCGGGCTTCATTTGCAACTCCGTGTGACTACATTACCCCCCCTAGTTCGAACTAGGGGGGTAGTATAGACATACCCTTTCTTATTTATTGCAAGCCTTTAAGCAGTTAATACACATTTTAAGTCTTAAATACAATCACTAAACTTATCAAGCCTTAGATACAATTAATACTGTTAATAAGCCTTGTTTACTTATAGTTCATCCGTGTGCAACCTTACAGTGCCAGACAGGAGGTTGTTGTCTCTTTAATTCCCATGCTTCAAGACTCCTTGCAAATGCCTCTGTCGGAATGAACGGTCTTTACTTCTAGTTACAACTAGCTGGATCTGTGGGGCAATCCTGCTCCCCACCTCCCAGCTGTGTTTTTGTGAAGCCTCTTTTTATAACAAAGCTGGACTTGGTCGTTACACCCGTAATTGCCACATACTTTTGTAGCTAAAGTTAGTTCCCTGTGCTTCAAACTATTACTATGCTGGCTTTTTTACCTTATCTTTCCAGGCACTAACATGCGCAGTTATCTTAAGTTTGCTTACCCCTTTGTGGCAGGCATTTCTGAGAAATGCAAGGTGTGTCCATTATTTTGCTCCCTGTTTCCGCAAGCTGTATCAAAATCTCAGAAAGTTTCAGCCATGCTTTTTATTTATGGTCACACTTAGCAGTTTCAGCGTTTGCTCTTTATTTATGGTCAGGTCTTACCCAATGGCCTAGGGCAAGAGATTATGTTTCCACATCCTTGCTTTTCCTGGGGTCCACCTGTGTGCACAGTTGCACCAGGCTTTAGCAGGGCCTTGGGCTTACAGGGCTGTATGGTCAAGCCTTTGGTCAAGACTTTAGTCAAGGCAAGTCCGTTCGGACTACTCCACAAGCTGTTTCCATGCCACCTTTGTGATTACAGTCTGTCCTGATAGAAGTAGTGGTACTTACTTCATGTCAGGCTGGCACATGATATGACGGGGCTGTCTTCTCCCATTGTCAAAAATAAAATAGAAAAAAATCAAATTATAACAATAAATAAAACATTCTGTTCATTTACATCTTTATGGAAGAAGGGCCTCTAAGTCCAAAGAGAACAATTAGTCACAATTTCCAATATTAAATCCTGTTGATTCAAAACACCTTTCTAAACCAGGATGCTGGTGGATTATCACTTTTCTACTGGAGTCTTGGTGGGTAGCAGATACTGGTTTTGGGGCTCATCTGCCATTGCTAAAATGCTGGATTATTGAATCAATTTTTTTCATCTAAATTATGGGAGAAAAAAATTCTTACCAATATACATTATGTTCATAGGGTGCAATCAGCCAGAAAAATAATTTTCCCTAGACAGTGTTAAGAGTTCACATTTCATCTACTTTTGGACATGCACACATTTGAGAGCTAGAGAGCATGCAGGAACATGTACTAATGTTTTAGTATATGACACTCTGGCTCTCGCCAGCATTTTCTTGTTGAACTCCAAGTGGCTGTTAACAGAAGCCAAGCAGACAATCTTTTTGCTTAGATGGTGAAATCACAGCTGTGAAGTTTACCTCTGCAGTACAAAGTGTGTGCTTGCCGCCCAGGACTCCGTTTTTAATAACCTGCAGTCAGGGCATTAGAATGCAGTAAACATTCCAGGCAGCACTTTCCCTCCAGGCTATTTATGGTTCTATCATCTCAGATGCCAGGAGGCTGGATATTTGGACCAGAAGTCATCAGACAAAGAAAACTCCTATATCATTTTGATAAGATCCATGCCTGGAGGAGCATGACTCCCACCACTAAGTCTGTAGTCCCTGTGGCTTGTCAGCACTTCTCTGCTTAGTTAACACTAGACTATTTTATCAAGATGTTCAGCATGGTCTGAATACAGAGACAAAAATCAAAATTTAAGTTACGGCTTTAAAAAAAAATCTTATTTTTTGTTGCACGTATGGCATAATCCAAAGATCACTGAAAACAATGGGAAAAATTGTCATTGACTTCAGTGGACTTTGAATCAGGTTCACATGCAATCAAATTAAAGAAAGCACACACACACAGAGAGAGAGAGAGAGAGAGACAGAGACAGAGAGAGCGTGCCATCTATACAAATACAGGGCCAGATGTAGAACATGAGAGATTTCAATTGATTTTAAGCACTGTTCATCAATTATCTGGATTTGGCCCATAGACTGTACTTACTATACATATTGGAGAGTGGTGGATATGATTTAACAGGAACCAAAACAAGGGATTCAATTTAAGGGGAAAAACATTTTTTGAATATTAAAAAAAATACACTTACCACAATGAGAAGAGTTGTATTTATGTAAGTGCAAAAGCCAAAGATCTAAGTGTTGTGCTATTTCAGTATTAAGAGCTAAGCTGACAGTCCTTTTTAAAAATTTATATAAAGACTTAAATCTCAAGTATAGTACACACCCTGTTCTCTCACAGTTATTGATTGTTCTTTATAGCATTGGCTGCCTGATTCTTGATATTTATGATGCTGTCAGCACTTACCATATAAATCTTTTTCTGTGTGATTTATAATTTTGTCCATAAAAAGTTGTGTTCGGCTGAAATTTGGAATTAGCGGCCCCCGTGTAAGAAACAGGAAAAAATACATACATATACAGTATAAAAATAGTGTCAAAATAATGGGTTCACCTTATTTTATTTTTAAGCTGCTAAAAGTATTTTTAATTAGTTTAGTGACTTTAAATGTTCTTGTGTATTTCTTTTTACCTGTAGAATTGAAAAATAGCTTATATGTGGAAAAAAAGTGAAATTTAGTAGATGATATGTGTAAAAATCTGCCATTTTGCAAGTCCACAGTGTCGACCATGCCAGCCATTAGCCACATGTGGCTGTTTGGCCTGTTGAGTGTGGCTAGTTGGCTTGAACAATGTAGGTAGTTGGCCATTTAAGTGTGGCTAGTTCACTGTAGTGGCCACGATAGTGGCTACTGCTTTGGAACTGATTGGACACCACAGATAAGTCTTTTAGAATATTTACTTCATAGGAGGATAACAAATAATCTGTTTTAAATGGAAATTTTCAAAGTGAGCTATCAGTTCTTTGTAGGGTTGTGAATGGTTAGCCAGTAAGCCACACTCTTAACAGGTGAGGTTTACAGGTTCCAGAGAACTGGTGGGGGATGGAACAGCTTCCTGCCAGCTGCAGACAGGAGGTTGCTCCAGCCCTGCAGGGTCTGTCCGGAGCAGGCCCTGTCAGCTGCAGGCAGGCCCAGGTATGCCGCAGGCAGAGGCACTCTAGACTGGCCAGAGCAGTCCCTGTCCATGGCAGGAGGGACCACTCCATCTTGGTTCAGCTGCTCCCCTCCCCCCAGGCAACCTCCTTTGAATCAGTTAACTGGTTAAACAATCCCTAGTTTGTTGTCATTATTGCACAGTATAGAGCATGTATGTCTTGTTTCATTTGTATGTTGCAGGTTAGAAAGACCAAATGTATTTTTGCAAGATCTGTTGGGTCTATTACATGTACTAGGAAAGGATTTCCATAATTTATTCTTGAAAAACTGTTACATGCACCATATTTATTATAGGACAGATTGCAACCACTGAACTGAAAATACAAATGGGTAGAGGAAGAGAAATTCAAGGCAAATTCTGACATTCAGTGTGTTACATGTGGGTGTCTTTTACCCTGGCCCTTGTGCTCAGAGAGAGGATAAGAGACGAGTCATGCTCCCAAGGATTAATTTTTTGCTGGTATGCTATGGGATGGATTAGTGTGGAAATTTAAGAATAAAATGTTTTCTTACATATAATTACAGTTAAAATACAGTATTAGAACAGCCACTATGGAAAAGATTGGCATTCATTGTATTTTTTTTGACTCCTAGGTTACTGTAGGTGGAGAGGAATGGCACTATATAGCCACACAAGGGCCTCTGTCACACACATGCCATGACTTCTGGCAGATGGTGTGGGAACAGGGGGTGAATGTGATAGCCATGGTCACAGCCGAAGAGGTATGTAAAGTTACACAGAACATTTTTTCCTAAATGTGGGCAACTCTACCATTGTCACTGCTTTCCTTTCCAATAATCTGTTTTTCTTGAGCAGCTTTTTATTTTCTCCTTTTTGTTCCCTTGAACTTGTCTGGAGATAATCTGCGTCTGTGACCTTGTCTTTTATAGCTCTCTAGCATATAGCTTGCCATTTACTAAAATAAAAAATAACCACCACCACGCTTCAGTTCAGTTGCAAGACTTTGATTTGCCAAACAAAGCAAAGATGTTTCCATTGGAATCTTGGTTGAAATCATATTCATCCCTATCCTATCCAAGGCCAGCTCTGCATGCCATCATTCTTATCACTGAAAAGAGACCAGAAGCTGTTGTTCCTGGAAAAGTGTCCATTTAAAAAATATTTTTATTCCTCTGCCAAGCAAAATAGTTATTTTTATTGTAATCCAAGATCCGTGTGCTCGGTTATAAAAAAATGGCACGTTGCCAACTAACACTAGATCTAGCTTTGAGCCCTTCTGCCTATTAGGACATCAGAATTACAATACAGATTGAACCTCTGTAGTCTGGCACCTTCCGGATCTGACCGGCACCGAACCAGAGAATTTGCCAAACCAGAGGAGGTCAGTATTGTATAGCAGCTTGACCAGCACTTGCCCTGCTTGCTGGGCTCTTAAAAAGACACTTAAGGGTAAATTAGAGCTAAATAACAACACAGAACACTGAGAGTCAGAACTGGTGGCTGTAAACAAACTTTATGGGACTGTGAGAAACTTGGCCACACCCATTATAAGTGGACATCCGGATAACTAAAATCATGCCGGACCATGGATGATGTTGGACTAGAGAGGTTCAACCTCTATCACATTCACCCAGTGTTTTGACTAGTCTACTATTGCAGACCAGTACCAGATGGTCAGGTTAGGAGACACAAATCCTCTTAAAAGACAGCTATGAAATAATTTGCCTCTGGGGAAGTTTGTTCCTCACCTGTTATAATCAGAAGTTGACTTATACCCTGAAGGATGAGAGTTTATTCATCCTTAGATTTGTTTTAATTTCTTCAGTGTGACTGTGGATGTTCTCTTTACCCATATCAACCCTTCTAAACTCTTGGACTAAATTTTATTTAATGTCATTGAGATTCTACAGGTTCAATATGCATTTTGGATTTTACATTTAATGCCATTCAGATTTATGGGAAGCACTTGTTCTGCTCTTGCGAGACAAGACAAATAGGAGGACACAGTTCAGTGCACAAGTGGTTCTGTTCATGAGAATTTAATTGTGAGACTGCGAGAATAATGATACTAATATTTTTGCTTTTGGGTTCAGGAAGGAGGAAGAAGCAAGAGTCATCGCTACTGGCCTAAACTGGGCTCAAAGCACAGCTCGGCCACTTACGGGAAGTTTAAAGTGACAACAAAGTTCCGCACGGATTCTGGTTGCTATGCTACCACAGGGCTAAAGGTCAAGCATCTTTTGTCTGGGCAGGAGAAGACAGTGTGGCACTTGCAATATACTGACTGGCCAGATCATGGCTGTCCAGAAGAAGTCCAAGGCTTTTTATGTAAGATTCCTTAATTAATGTGCTCATCTAAGGTTAAGGACCATTTTTAAGAATTGAGGGGGATGCTGCACACTTTCTGTTGGCTGAGCTCACTGCATATGCGAAGGGCTTCTGGCATTCCTCCATTCCACTCCATAAGCTCCGCGTATGCCATCTTCCTATCCCCTGAATTTCAGGGGCTCCCTGTAATTTCTTCACTACCCATTGCCAGTGGTGCGCCTCTCCCCTCCATTTCCACTTCACTCCTCTCTCAGGATTTGTGTACCCTTCTCATTCCATGGTCCCCCATTCTCTCCCTCAAGACAGGAACTCTGTGTGCACCTCCTCCCCCATGCTTTCCTTTTTCCCAGGCCTCCGTCTGGCCCCTTCCCTCCTATGGTAAGCACTGTGTGTAATCCCTGCATCTCTAACAGGATACCCAATTTCTCCTATTGGGTTCTGTGCTACCCCATTCCTCCTGCCCCCTTTTCCTGGAGGATATTTGGAGGATAGCTGGAAGATATTAAACTGTACTGGGAAGATGAGAAGAGATGAGATGGATTGTTATTCTTCTGGAAGGTGTCAATGGGTGTCATCAACTGGCTGTTATCTTTATGCATCTCCCATTTTCCCCCTGCCAGTTTTCCATTTCCCTCCATAACCAATAGGGTTCTAGCCATAAATGCATAAACATTCCCTGACATTTTGAAATTCACTGGGCATGGTGCTCAAAAGTTACCATGTTAAATGTAGATCAGTTCCTAAATATCATCAAGTTGAGTGTAAGGCCTTCACAATCTCTCCAACCGAGGAGGAGATCACATAGGGGAGATAGTCTTCTTGAAGTGCTTGCTCATGTCCATTCCAAATTAGGTATGTGCTGGAAGGCTTTCCCTTAGAAGTTCTCATAGGGAATTGGCTCTTGCTCCCTTTGGAGTGACATCTGTATGGCTGCCATCCCTCCTCCCCCATCCTCCATTCCTTACTGCTGGTGACAGTGCACGGAATGTTCCCTTGCTTCAGTAATTCTCCTTTTACAATTAGTCACTCTGAACCTTCAGTTGTAAACAGTTTTTAGTAACGTGGAGTTTCCTTTGTTACATTATTAGATAGTAAGTGTCCCTGTTGAGACTTAGCCTCAGGTTGGGGCATGCCCTGATCCGAGGGTTTTAAAAACTGTGACTAGTGTAGACAGCCTATGCTGATCAGTGACCCCCATTAATGTCAATGATATTGTTCCATTAATATTTGCCAGGCTTGCATAGTGTTCCTCTCGCAGCTGTCTGGCCATATGGTACAGGTTGAACCTCTCTGGTCTGGCCGGATCACAGATGTTACTGGTCCAGGAGATCAGAGATTCCCCAGGAGACCAGCATCAGGGAACGGAGCTGGCAGCCGGGGCTGGCTACAGAGCCCAGAGCCTTGTGGAGCCCATTGGCCCTGGACTGGCGGCAGAGCCTGGAAGCAGCAGAGCCCCCCGGTGGCCCCAAGGCTGTCCACAGAGCCTGGTGGGGCAGCCAAGCCCTAAGTAAAATGCACTCTTCTTGTATTGAACTGCAAGAATATGCAAAATATGGAATTTTCAGCTTTGCTAAGCAAGTGACTGAGGGTACTGGGGGTTAGCAATGGAGTTTTTACCCACTGCTTTAAGTTGGGCTACTCTATTTCTCCTTGTAGTTCCAAGCTTTTTTTTAAAAAAAAAAAGATGATTCTTCCAACATTCTACCCAGCAATTGGGAAACTGTAAAAATTGGAACCGTAGCTATTCATAGAGGGTATGATTCTCTATTATTGGAATAATGTTCTCCTGCCAAAATAGGTGTAAAATGCCACCTCTCTGATTTCAACCACATTGTATACCCAGTTTGCACTAGTGGGAAGGACATCATATGGTGCAGTGCAATGTTGAATTAGGCCCAGAAACTTAATTTCCATGATTCATTTTATTCCTGCTAGAATAACCTTTGGAGGGACCAATATTTAGGTCAGAACCTGAGTGTCATGGTTGCTATTGTGTTTTCCCAACCTGCTGAGCCACTAGCATGTCAGAGAAGTTTATACTTTAACAAACCAAAAAACTCTACTATTTTGGAGAGCTTTACAGCCAGGCGAAAGCTCCTTATACTTTGCAGTCATGATTTCAGGAAAGCCACAGAGAATTGTTTAAAAAAAAAGTCCCAATTCTTCCTGAAAGACGAACCCCAAAAATTAGAGCCAGGGTTGACATTCTCACTCAATCTGCAAAGGGAAGGAAAGAAAAGGGCAGATGGATGTTCAGTTCCCATCCGCTACTGGCTCTGGCAGGTGGTAGTTTCTAGGGGACCTAGCTGTTGTTTTTGATCCCAGAATGTTAATAGCAGGAATTGCTGTAAGTAATGTCTAGAATCATCTGCTTCAGGGAACTGGGGATTTACAGAGGGGAAAACAGAATTTAATTTTTTAAAAAGAACTATTTAATTTAAGGGACCAAACTCCCAAGTAATAATTGATACCCAGCTGGTACTCCTTGGATTCAGGGCTGTTCAGTGCACAGTAGCCAAATAATTAGTGTCTTGTAGGAACTGTAAATTATTGTCACTTAAAAGAAAATTGACTTTCTCATACATTTTTTAACTTTTATGTGAAGCCATATAGAATTTTACAGCATAATTTGCATTTTATCTTACAGCCTATTTGGAGGAGATACAGTCAGTACGTCGCCATACGAACAGTGTGTTAGATGCTAGCAACAATTGCAATCCGCCAATTGTAGTTCACTGCAGTGCAGGTGTGGGGAGGACAGGGGTGGTTATTCTAACAGAACTGATGATTGGCTGCCTGGAGCATAATGAAGTAAGTAAACTTCCCCCTTAATAATTGCTTTTCTCTGAATAATTTTTTACATTTGTGTGGGGGAAATCTAGTCATAAAATATCATCCATTGCATTAGCGTACCCAGACACAGTGAGCAGAGATTTATCACCAACTTCTCTATAGCTTGGCCATTATGTATGTATGTATTTGTTTTTATTATTTTAATACAGCACTGCTGAGATTGGACACTTTCCTCAAAAAGTTTGCAGTCTAAATTAAGATGTGTCTGTGTCTTAATTAATCAATCTGGAAACAGAACTGTGTAAAAAAAGCAGCTTAAGAGCCACTGAGGTAGTGAGCTGGCTTCTATACTGTTTTGGACAATTGATTTAATTCCCGAGCTTCTATTGTCAGCATCTCTTTGCTCGCTGTGTCTCTCTCTCTCTCTTTCTCTCTGGCTTCCACAATGGAACAAAGCTCAATTGTGAGTCAAAAAAATAGGAAAATAAGATAGATGGGCCACAGCCATTGTTATGAGACCTGTTTCACAGACTGGCCCTGTGACGTAGTGGGGGTACCTGGCTGGTTTCTAGGCTGCTGGCTCTGGGGTAACCCCCACTGGCTGCCGTGGGTACCACGACCCAGCAAAACAGGATGAGTCACTATGCAAACCAGTATGGCCAGACACCCCCCATGGAGAGGAACAAAGGAAGGTGGAGGCTGCCCTGGCTGGGGGGCAGGGCTGGAAGAGAGTGAGTTAGTTGCTGTCTGGAAGCATGGAGGAGACAGCCTAGGGAAAGGGGCTGGAGTTTAGGGGCCCAGTCTCCCCCCATCTCAAGGGGGCCTGAGGCATCCTAGCCCAGCTCTGTGACCAGATTACATCTGTGCTGTGCTGTATCCTGGAGAGGCAATAAACTTCCTCTATTCCACCGGCTGGCGCAGTCTGTTTGTGCCATTTCGGGGTGCAGGAGACGGGGAACCCCCAACACACCGTCACAGGCCCGATGTTAGAGAATCAACCACATAAGAATTCTAGTATGTACCTACTTGTTCTGCTGTGTCCTTTGTCACTGGGGAACAATGCAGCATAAACACTTTGGGTACGTCTAGACTACATGCCTCTGTCGCCAGAGGCATGTAGATTAGGCTACCCGACAGAGTAAAATGAAGCGGCGATTTAAATAATCCTCATCCCAGGAGGCATACCTGGGTTGTCGACAACTCCCTTTGATGTCGGCAGGGGAGCGTCCAGACTATCGCGCTGAGCCAACAAACAGCTGACCAGCTGTTTGTCGGCTCAACGCGGCAGCCATGTAAATTTAAATGAAGCGGCGATTATTTAAATCGCCGCTTCATTTTACTTTGTCGGGTAGCCTAATCTACATGCCTCTGGCGACAGAGGCATGTAATCTAGACGTACCCTTTGTCCTGAAGAATGTATGATAATGTAGAGTGCCAACAGGATGTAAACAGCTGTTGAAATTAGGGATGTTAGTGTTTAACCGTATTAATCGCTAAACATTAGCTTCTTGGTTAACCTTCTTGGTTAACCTTCCAGCCACTACCAGGAGTCCATGTTTAAAGCAAAGCATTTAACCATGGAATTCAATCAGTTACACGGTTAGTGATTTTTTTGACTTTTTACATCCCTAGTTGAAATGAAGGGGCTTCCTTGAGTGAACTGCTTGGAGACTTTAATGCATTGGATAGTTAGAAAAGGTAACTGAATGCAGCAGATGCTACATTAGAGACTTTATCCGTGTGTTGAAATGGAAAATCTGATACTGATGTGGGGGGCGGGGGGAGTAACGACAGAGAAGTGAAGTGACACTTTTCACTCGAGAATGTGTCCTGCCTAGCACAGAAGGGAGGGTGCCAGTGGACTTTGCTCCCCTTCATTTGTTGGGCACCATGTACTTTTCCCTCCCTCTTCACCAGCCTTTGGAAAATAATGGGATGGGGGGATTGTTGGCTAGTCACTCAAATTAAAAGGAAATGGCTGGCCTTGTGGCACTACAGCAGCTCGACACAGCAGTTGCCAGGTGGCCTCTAGAGACATGGGATACATTTACTCTTATGTAACCGTTCTGACTGCAGCTGGGCTACACCAAGGCTGAATTTGGTCCTGAATATTTTAGGAGCGCAGTGTCAACTTTTTTTTTTGGGTGGGAGGGTAAAACTTTGCATTGCTCTTGATTCAGCCTCAGTCCTCCTCAGTCCTTCCCCCCCCCCCCCCCCCACACACACACACCCTGACAGATAGAGGGATGCCAGCTGAGGTCTGACTCATGGCTTTTGAGCTAGCTCTAGAGATAATATGCTCAGTTGTTTGTTGAGAAGCGGCATTTCAAATCACTCTGTAGCAACCCCCTGCATACTAGTGGTGCCATAGACAAATATTAAACAACAATCATGCACCCCCTTTGGCCATCTTGGTGTGTCTTCAGCTTTGACAGGCACCTCTTCTGTGAGCAGAATAGTTTGGCATGAGTCTGAGCCTTTGAAAATGGAGCTCATAAAACGTTTGGGTGTGGGGATGGTCCTCAGGGCTCTGAGGAATGCTCAGCAAGGCACCAAGGGAATATAGAGCTCTCGGGAAGGGGAAGATTTTCTCTATTGACTTTAATTAAACTCTCCTTTCTCTGGATTATTGTATTAAAGCCAGATTTTAAGAGTTTTTGTTTTTTTTCTCAAGACCTGGTAACTTAAGAGGGGAGAGAGTTATCTAGCTTTACAGTAAATGAGTAGTTTTGTTTTGTTTCTTTCTCCCTAGATGAGCCATTTATTGTCAAGAGAAACAGGTTGGATATTCTAGTGATTATTGCATACTGTACAGATAAAATATTTTGTCATATACAAAAACATTCTTCTTCTTTGAGCAATGTCCCTGTGGGTGCTCCACATTAGGACAGTGCGCTGTCACCGAGCCTCAGAGCGGAGATTTCATAGCAGTGTCCCTGCGGCCGCGTGCTATTAGGCTGCAGGCATCACGCATGCATGAGCCCCCCTCTCCCCTCCCACTCCCAGTTCCTTCTCTACCCCGAAACCACGGCTTAGGAAGGCCAGGATCCCGAAGTAAAGGGAGGAAGGGAGGGTTGTGGAGTGCCCACGGGGACACTCATCTTGAAGAAAGTTAGTTACTATTGAGGTGAGTAACCTCCTCTTCCCAATTGTAAATGAGTTGAACTTTTTTCTATTTGTTTTGGAGCAGATTTATTTCTATTGACTCTGAAATAAAACTGCCTGTTTCTTTAGACTCTATATAGTACCTCCTTAAAGCGCCTTAACGCCTTGGGAATAGGGAATTTCTCACAGCACACCTTGGTGCCTTGGTAAATGGAGAAGCTGTTATTCCCCATTTTCCAGATGAGGAAACTGACACACAAAGTTTAAACATACCTGAATCTAACACTGGCCTGGCACTGGAACGTGAGTCTGTGACTCTTGCTGCAATGACCCTTATGTGAGAAAGATGTTTGTTGTATGGAAGGCAAAGCTTTTAATTCTGTGACTTACTAAGTATCATCTTTACAAAGCATTGACAGATGCTATGGTGGGTTTGAATCCAGAGATCCCCCATTCCTGGCATAAAGTGGTTAACTAAAGCTCTCCTGAGACAGATGGGGGACAGCCTGTTGCACATCCTTACAAGGGCAACAGTAAGTTAGATGTGTGTGATAGGCTTAGTGTTATACACACACAAAATAGTTCTGAGATGAATCAAAGCCTGACCTGTGTTGTGATAACACAGAAAGTGACTGATCACAAAATGGTATTAGCCCAGTAGAAATCAACAGCTTGTCAGATGCTGAGTCTGGAACTTGGATTATACAGGTCCAGACTGGCTTGCTGCCTCTTTTTGGTTTTGTCACTGTAGAGGCAAAGTCAAGCTCTGACATGGCTTATGTGACCTAATTGCTTTTCTAACCATCAGATTCCATGTTGAGGCATTATGTAGTTTAGCTGTGTAAAATAAACAGGTGCTATGCTCTCAGCTGCAGAGTTGAAAATAAAATGAAAATTCACATAATAATTTCTTCACTTCTTGGTACTTATGTGCCCTCTATAACTACCCTCTGGCTAGGGTTGCCAACCTTCCAGGTTTGTCCTGGAGTCTCAGGAATTAAGGTTAATCTTTAATTAAGGTTGTCATGTGACACAACCCCTAGGAATATGGCCAACCAAAATTGGCCATCCTATCTCTCGTAACAGTTCGTTTGCAGAACAGCACAAATATAGCTCTTCCTTTAAAGATCTGATTGTGTTCTCTGCAAACTGCCCAGCTGGGCAGCAATCTTGTATCTACAGTGCATGTGTTATCTCCACTGTGGTGGCTCCAGCAGGGACGTTGTGTGGCCCTCTAAGAATCTATTGTGCTCACCCCTCTCTCACCCGTGACAGAACTTGTCAGGTCCACTGCTGGTGGAGTGGAAGCATCTCTGGTCTCGGAGACACACTGGCAGAGAGCAGGTAGTGGAGCTCTGGGGTGCCCCTGGTGCCACAGGAGCTTAGCTGAGGGGCCTGACTGGACTCTGCAGTGCACTCACGTGTACATCCCTGCACACACACGCAGTACCCTTTTTGTACACTTCTCACCACACCCACAGCCCCCCTGCACACCCACACGCAAACCTCCCATACACATGGTGAGTACACTTACTAAGTTTGCAAATGATACCAAGCTGGGAGGGGTTGCAAGTGCTTTGAAGGATTGGATTAAAATTCAAAATGACCTGGACAAACTAGAGAAATGGTCTGAGGTAAACAGAATGAAGTTTAATAAGGACAAATGCAAAGTACTCCACTTAGGAAGGAACAATCCGTTTCACACATACAGAATGGGAAGTGATTGTCTAGGAAGGAGTCCTGCAGAAAGGGATCTGGGGGTCATAGTGGACCACAAGCTAAATATGAGTGAACAGTGTAACACTTGCAAAGAAAGCAAACATCAAGCAAATGTGGATTAGCAGGAGTGTCATAAGCAGGATATGAGAAGTCATTCTTCCATTGTACTCTGCGCTGATTAAGCCTCTGCTGGAGAATGGTATCCAGCTCTGGGTGTCATATTTAAGGAAAGATGTGAAGAAACTGAAGAAGGTCCAGAGAAGAGCAACAAAAATTATTAAAGGTCTAGAGAACATGAGCTATGAGCAGGATTGAAAGAATTGAGTATGTTTAATCTGGTAAAGAGAAGATTGAGAAAGGACAGGATGACAGTTTTCAAGTACATAGAAGGTTGTTACAAGGAGGAGTGAGAAGAATTATTCTTATTAACTTCTGAGGATAGGTCAAGAAGCAATGGGCTTAAATTTCAGCAAGGGAGGTTTAGGTTGGACATTAGGAAAAATTTCCTAACTGTCAGGGTAGTTAAACACTGGAATAAATTGTCCAGGTTGTGGAATCTCCATGACTGGAGATATTTAAGAGCGGTTTAGACAAACACCTTTCAGTAACAGCCTCGATAAAACTTAGTCTTGCCCTAAGTGGATGGCTGATGGGAGCTGACCCAATAAATTAAATTTTGATTATTTAAATTATCCATATTCCCAGCATATGACTTGTTAGGTCACATGACAAAATGGGTTAATTTTTGACAAGCAGAGTGTGGCTTTAGTTAGCAAGAAGCCTCCAGGCAGAGCCAGATGAGTACCCAGACATTTGAAGAGGCTGTTCAATTCAGTTTCCTGAATAACCTTTTACTACACACTCCATCAGTGGTACAATATGAGATAACAGAGATACACCAGGGTGACGTCTAGACTGGCATGATTTTCTGCAAATGCTTTTAATGGAAAAGTTTTCCGTTAAAAGCATTTGCGGAAAAGAGCGTCTAGATTGGCATGGATGCTTTTCCGCAAAAGCATCCGTGGCCAATCTAGACGCGCTTTTGTGCAAAAAAGCCCCGATCGCCATTTTCGCAATCGGGGCTTTTTTGCACAAAACAAATCTGAGCTGTCTACACTGGCCCTTTTGTGCAAAAGCTTTGCACAAAAGGACTTTTGCCCGAACAGGAGCAGCATAGTTTTTCCGCAAGAAGCACTGATTTCTGACAGTAGGAAGTCAGTGTTCTTGCCAAAATTCAAGTGGCCAGTGTAGATAGCTGGCAAGTTTTTCCGCAAGAGCAGCTGCTTTTGTGGAAAAACTTGCCAGTCTAGACACAGCCCAGATGTTTAGTATTAAACCCACTGAAGTAAGTGTTAAAACTGCTTTTTCCGAGTGTGTATTCCTTGCTGCAGTGTGAAAGGTAAGGCCAAAGCAAACTATGGTCATTCACTATAAATGAGTTCTATTTCTTCTTTCCTTACACTTAGTCAACGGAGGGTTCTGGTGACCTTTGGTTTAATTAACACAAACCTCACTCTTTGTCATGTTGCTTTGCAGAAAATGGATGTTCCAGTGATGCTAAGACAGCTACGGGAGCAGCGAATGTTTATGATTCAGACTATCGCTCAGTACAAATTTGTCTATCGAGTGCTCATCCAATTCCTACAAAATTCTAGACTTATTTAATCTCTTTAGAGGTCCCAGATGCAGTATTGTGGATTTGGCCTAACCTAACTGGCAAGACAGACCTGTTCTTCGACAGCACGTCTTTTATCATGGTGTGCAAATATTGCACTTGCTTAAATGGCCTCAAAAGTAAGAAGCCCTTGTTCTTCAATATAGAATACCACAAATTATTTTGTACACCGTAATTTATTTTTTGTGGAATAACTTTTGTAAATTTCTTGAACTTGTAAAACTTGTGGTTACATTTGAATTGACATGACTGATTTTTATTGTCGGGTATCCATAGGGAAGGTGATCCTCTGAAAGGGTGTTCTGTATTGTGTTAAATGTTTTTTTTAAATGAACAATTCTTCAGACACAGGGGCTTTTTTTCCCCAATAAGAACATTTTAGAGACAGTTTTGTGGCTTTCATCATGAAAACAAGACCTGTTAAAAGTAAGTTAAGACTCTGTAATGGGCCAAATCTGATAAATACAGAGAAAATACAATGCAGAGAAGCCAATACATGCATCTGTAAATGAATGAATGGAAGGATGGAAGCATTACGAAGTAAGGGGTATTTCAGGGAGAGATGTTGGAAGTGTGGCAGTATCCTCTGCTTTGTAGTGGTTTCTGTCATATTCAGGTATAATGGGGGTGTTTTTAGTACCCCCACTATACAGCATTGCTGTAATCAGGTGTGCAGAGCGCTTAGATGTTCAAAATTTGGCAAGAATTTCCATTGCAGCTTAGTGCTTGACAAGAAGCCATATTACAGCTTCATGATGTTTGCTAGTATCACCATCCTTTGATCCCTTCCTAGATAAAAAGCTGTAGTACTCTTGCCAGGGCCCAGATCCCAACCACCTTTTAGTTAATGGGAGCCTTTCCATCAACCTTAGCGGAGCCATGTAAACTAGTTTACCTGAAATAGTCAATGAAGCAGGGATTTAAATAATCCCCACTTCATTAAAATAAAAATGGCCACCACGCTGTGCCAACAATCAGCTGATCCGGCACAGCGCAGGAGTCTAGACGTGGATCAGTCAACAAGGGAAGCCTTTGTGGACCGCTCCTGTAAACCTCGTTTCACGAGGCATAAGGGAGCGGTCGACAAAGGCTTCCCTTGTTGACCGATCCGTGTCTAGACTCCCGCGCTGTGCCGGATCAAGTGATTGTCGGCACAGTGCAGTGGCCATTTTTATTTTAATGAAGTGGGGATTATTTAAATCCCTGCTTCATTGACTATGTCGGGTAAACTAGTTTACATGGCTCTGTCGACAGAGCCATGTAGTCTAGACATACCCTAAGTGCTCACAAAAATCTAACCCTTTCCATTGTTGTCACGAGATCAGATCCCAGTCACTTTATTCAGGCAAAGTGTGTCAGTAAGATCTAGACATCTCATCTTCATTCTCAGAGTTTTGTTTTCTGCACAAATCATTGTTTCAGTCATTAGATGGTTTACTTCCTAGCCCTCTGTACAATGTTATAGTGATCTGTGCTCTCTTACCTATATCCCTTTGTTCTGTTTAATGGGCTAGCTGGGTAGCATTGACTCATAAAAAAACAAAGCCACCATATCTAAGAAAACTTGATGGGTCAAATTCAGTTCCGGGGTAATACACTAAGCTCAGGGGAACTGCATTTGCTTTAATCAGGTCTAAAATTTAGTCCCATGGGACTGAGAGCTGTGATCTTGTAATGGAGTATTCACAAGTGTATCCCCGGAAACAAAGTCCACATATGTACATCAGCTGCAAGATCAGGGCCCAAGCAAGCTTTGCTTGAAATACCAGAAAACACTAGAAAATCCAGCCATAAATGTGGTTTCAGTCAAGGGTTTGCTTTAAATGTATGCTAGAAAGAAATGGATGAAAACACGTTTAGGCTACGTCTAGACTGGCATGATTTTCCGGAAATGCTTTTAACGGAAAAGTTTTCCGTTAAAAGCATTTTTGGAACAGAGCGTCTAGATTGGCACGGATGCTTTTCCGCAAAAGCACTTTTTGCGGAAAAGTGTCCGTGCCAATCTAGACACGCTTTTCCGCAAAAAAGTCCCGATCACCGTTTTTGCGATCGGGGCTTTTTTGAGGAAAACAAATCTGAGCTGTCTACACTGGCCCTTTTGCGCAGAAGCTTTGCGCAAAGGGGACTTTTGCCTGAATGGCAGCAGCATAGTATTTCCGCAAAAACACTGACAATCTTACATGAGATTGTCAGTGCTTTTTCGGAAATTCAAGTGGCCAGTGTAGACAGCTGGCAAGTTTTTCCGGAAAAGCGGCTGATTTTCCGGAAAACTGGCCAGTCTAGACACAGCCTTAGAATCCCCCTATAGTCACTTGGCAATACGTTTGATGGGCCCATTTTCAGTTAGTTTTGAGCAGAAAAAATTGAGCCTCAAATTTAAAAAGCCTGCTCAGGCCCTTGCTCTTACCTGACCTAGCTTGTTTAATGTATAAAACTGGATGAATTTCTGCCCCTTTGCCCCAAAATGACACAAGTTACTGCTGTCACTAAAGCATTCTATTTCTTTATCCTGGGCAGCCCTGACTCATTGTATAGTGTCCACCTTTCTTCAGACCTGGATAGGTACATGGTGACTGTAGGTGGATTTAGAGCCGTGCTCCCTAAATCCTTATCTGGAAACATCCAGAGTCGTCCAGCAAGCATTCTGCTGTGTGTGTGTCAGCTTTATAGGAGAGACAGGATTAAGGTGAAACATTGCACTAAATAAGGTCCCCACCAGCTGCTGCTTTTTCAGAACTTGCCTTGCAGATATTGGCAGCCAAATGTAAGCTCCTTTATTTGTTCTGATTCAAGCTGTTTGCCAAGTCCACATAATTGTTTTAAACAAATGTTTAAAAGCTCACTCCTACAAGGTTCTGAGTGCCCTCAACTTTAGGTGGGAGTTCAGGACACACAAAGACCAGAACCTCAAAGGTATTTAGATACTAAACTCCGATTAGGCACCTCAATAAATACCTTTGAGGCTCCAGGTCTTAGAGTCTTACTGATGTTGTCTGTGCTGGTACCTTGGAATTTAGAGTAAACTACTGGAGTGAAGACATAATGGCGAGAAAAGAAGACAGATTCTAAAAAAATCTAGTTAAATTATCTTGCTATTATGTTTAAGAATCAGTTGATTCTTCAGTCAACTTTAGTTTTCCTCTAATGCCTTCTGCCAGTGCCAACATCTCTCTTGTTAAATTAGCAGCAGCCATTTAAAGTCTTTTCAGTGGCATCTGCATGGTAATTGCACAGAGATGCTTTATATCTGGGAATCAGGCCAAGGAATAAACCTTGAAGCAAAGTGTATTAAATTGGTTATCTCGTTACAGCTTTTTGAATAATTTCCTAATCATGAATTAAGTTTGAACTCAGTGCTGTCAAGTTACATTGCTCCATTTGGACTGGAAAAGTAGAAATCAGAAGGGAAAATCATTTGTTGCTAGGTCATATTAGTCAGATATCTTGGCTGAAATGTATATGACTACTGCTACTTTCCATCTTCTGTAAGTATAGGAAAAAAGTATAGAATAAAAGCATAAATAGCTTCGTTAAAAAGGAAGAAAATTCAGCACCATTGTCATTACATGGCTTCTTGTAGTGCAAAGGCACATTGTTGATTTCTCAGCTAAAAATTAATTACACAATGGTACCAAAAGCCTTTCATTATTAGCAACATGTGCCTATTAATGAGTCCGTTAGCTGGTGACTAACAGCCACCTTCAATCGGCTACTAAAATGGTAGCTGGAGTCCAAGGTGATTCCCTCTTTCCCTTTTATTGAAATCGTGGTCATTTTAAACTTTTCATTTTGAAGTAGGAATAAGAGATCCTCCGGAAAAGGGCTTTATTCCGGAGGATCGCGCCAGTCTAGACGCTTTCTTCCGGCTTTTCCCCAAGCCGGAAAAAAAGCGGCGGCCATGTTTATTTAAATCCCGCGGGGGATATTTAAATCCCCCACGGATTTCCCTATTCTGACGTTGGAAATTAACATGCCTCTTCCGGAGAAGGGGCCAATGTAGACGTAGCCCTAGTAAAGACCCACTAAATAAATGCTGAGGGCACCCCTGTTGACTGTGATACTCCTTGTGAAGGGAAGTCAACAGGAGTATTTCTCCCATCAGCCACCCGCTGTGGATCCTCAAGAAACCACTGTTTTTAAACCGCTCAAGAAAATCAATACAAAGTATGTCAACTCCACCTATGCAATTCACATAGCTGGACTTGTGTATCTTGCATCAATTTTCTCCACCAGCATAGACCTGGCCACAGTGTGATACAATGCTCTCTCGTGGATTGGAAATTAGTTAGTCCTTGAATTATATCCACTTGGGCATTGGTGAATTCATTAAGGGCTGAATGGGTTTCCAGTGTTAGTGGAATATACAGGCAGTCCCCGGGTTACGTACAAGATAGGGACCGTAGGTTTGTTCTTAAGTTGAATCTGTATGTAAGTCGGAACTGGCATCCAGATTCAGCCGCTGTTGAAACTGACCAGCAGCGGCTGAATTGGACATGCCTGGGGCAGAGCAGCTGGAGTGCTGCTGGGTTGGTCTGGTAGCGCCGACCCTCGGCGCGGCGGGACCAACCCGGCAGCACCCCAGCTGCTCTGCCCCAGATGTTCCCAAGTCAGCAGCTGCTGAAACTGACCAGCGGCTGACTACAGGAAGCCCGAGGCAGAGCTGCTCTGCCCCAGGCTTCCTGGAATCAGCTGCTGATCAGTTTCAACAGTGGCTGAATCTGGACGCCTGGGACAGAGCAGCTGGGGCGCTGCCAGGTAGGTCCCCGCAGCGCCGCACCTCGGCACTGTGGGACCAACGCGGCAGCCTCACAGCTGCTCTACCCCAGGCGTCGGCGAGAAAAGCCTGGTCTGTGGGGGGGGACACACTAGCTGCGCCCTCCCTCCCAGCAGACCAGGGTGATGCGGAGCGGCTTTTCTCACCGCGGAGGATGCGGGCAGCGGGACCCCTAGTTCCGCAGGGGGCACTTCCCCCCAGCAGACCAGGGAGAGGCGGAGAGGCTTTCCTCGCCGCAGAGGACGCGGGCGGCGGGACCGCAGCGCGCTTCGGTGGTCCCGCCGCCCGCGTCCTCCACGGCGAGAAAAGCTGCTCCGTGTCTCCCTGGTCTGCTGGAGGGGGGCGCTAGCTCCACGTCTGCCTGGTCTGCTGGGGGGAAGCGCCGCCAGAGGCGGCGACAGTGTGGGAGGCACCCCGCACTAGCTGTGCCCCCTCCACCCCGTTCGTAACTAGGGGTCCGACTTAAGTCGGACTGACGTAACCCGGGGACTTCCTGTAGTCTTGAGCCTTTCATACTAAACCTGATATAACTTTGTATTGTAGGTTGTACTGGAACATTCAGTTCACTTTACTCCATTCACAGGGGTCAAATTTTGTTTGATCCCTTTTGGATTAAGAGGATAGCAGGCTGTGGTATTCGTTCACTAATTGCACCTCCCATTAACATAGGCCAGACATTTGAACCACATGCATTGATGGAGACTTCTGTTAAATTAGCAAGGGCAGGGTTAGGAAAAAATTTTTGGGTCAGGGGCTGCTGACCCACTGAAAAATCAGTCAGGGGCCACACACAAGTGAGAAGCAAATTAAAAAAAAACCACCCTCACTGATGTGGCCGTCAAGAGAGAAGAAAGACATTCCCCTTGCACACTAGAGCCTAAGGGAGCCCAGCCTAATAGATAGCGTGTGCTCCAGCTCTGCGGGAGGAGGGCAGTAAGGGGGCTGGAGCACCCCACCTGCAGGCTCCCATTGGCTGGGGGGAGGCGGGGAGCTCTGAGCCTCAGGGGACAGATCCAGGCAAGCTGGCCCCCAGGCCTTCGGTTCCCTACCCCTGACCTTGGTGTATTTAAATCCGTCAAATATCATTGTATTTGCTGAATTTTAAAAAGTTGTATTCGTTGTATCTAAATGAACAGGAGCACAAGTTGCGACGTGTAGAACAAGTTGGAAATGGATTACTAATTCTAGGTGCTTCCACAGCATGCAGTAGTTCTTAACACTCTGATATAGGCCCTTTTCAGGACGTCCTGGTAACTTCCCTTAATCTGACCCTAGTGACAAATAGTATCTTCCTCTGTGAATAGCCCGGGGCCAGCACTCATTTAGAATCAGGGGTATTGCTTGCAAATGAAGATGCTATTCACTGGAAACAAGAGAGGATTATTTTAAATTTCATTTTCAGTGCTGAATGAGCTTGTCAGCGTGAGAGATTCTAGTGTGAACAGGATGAGGCTCGCTGGACCACATTCTTACTGAGGCAGAGAGAGCATCTGCAGTTCCCTCTGCATCAGTGGGAGTTCTTATTGCTTGACCTCTCCTAGCATTTTGAGGGGAGTTTAAATATTGACTTCAATGAAACAAGACTGGGCTCATAATTGGAGAAGAGAGGATGGCTTGACTAAGTATGCTGGACTCAGAAGCTTGAGGGTAAATTCTTTTAGGAAGTGTTGCTTAACCTTTGTCTGATCAATACATTTACATAAAAAAATGTGTGTGTCAAAAATAGAAGTATATCAATCCAATTCTTCCAGCAACTGAAACATCACATACAGTACCTGAAACCACTATGAAATTCCCCAGCCTCTCCTATATTTGCCAAATGATCACTATTTCTTTGTATACAAAGGATACATGTTGTATCTGATGCACATGCAACTCCCGTTGTGTGCTTTACAGGCACAAGGAACTGTAGGATTGTGTACTGTGACAGAAAACTGAAATTTAACAATATACCAGCAGCGCTAAAACATCCCAGCACCGTTTTGAAATAGTGGAAATAAAATTAACATTTTTAAAACAAATACAATCTTTAAAATTTGCAATTGAATTTACTTGTTGGTATTCACCTATCTAGTGTCACAGGTTCAGCACTCCTTAAGACAGGTAGTCCAATCAGAATGTGGTGCCTGAATGAGGAGGAGCAGAACTGATAAGAGTTTAATCACTGCAGTTTTTCTTGCAAAGATTCATTTTGTTGCTGCTATTAAAAAAAAACATTTTTTCAGGAGTACGGGATCTTTCAAAAAAGGGTTTTATTTTTGTGTGATCCCCATCTAAACAGCCATTTTTCTTTCAAAAAGCCTTGTTTCGAAATAACCACAGCCGCCATTATGCAAATGAAGCATGGGAAATTTAAATCCTGGCTTCATTTGCAATTTCAAAGTGTCTAATTTACATCCCTTTTTTGAGAATCAATACAGATTTTTCGAGAAAAGGGATGTAGTTTAGACACAAGCCTAGATGTTCTATTTAACTTCAGTATTTCAGTGCTTCCTTTTTGGTTTTGTGCCACAACTCTGTACATTACAGTTAAGTTCAAGACAATGATTTAACAATTTCTCAGCCTCATGATAGACAACAGAGGTCAATTCTTTCCCCTGCTTATTTAATATGAGTGGTATCTGATTTTATACTATCAAAAGTCTTTTAAAAACTATGCATGCTATTTTATATTTTACTGTATATTATTCATCAGTACATAAGCTTATGCTTGTCAGTTTTATCTTGTGTATAAAACTGAATACTTTTGACAGTATTTTTGCACTGTTTCTCTTCTCTTTATAAAAGCTATTTGGCATTAGTTGACTGCAATAACTTTTTTTTTTTTTACATCTTTCACTGCCTTTGTGTAAATAGTTTCCTCTATGCCTTTTTAGATATGAGACTCATGACTCACTTAATCTTTTTTTTTTTTTTTTTTAAAGCTGTTTATCCATTGTATTCATAGTATGCAATAAACATTTTTTTTCATGCCAAGGAAATCCACTTGTTTTCCTCCTTGCCTAACTTGAGGTTTTAAAACTTGCTCCTTTCAACGTAGTATTTGAGCACCTCTGATGTTTGACAGGTTTCTGCTGTGTGAGGTAGGATTGTAAACAACAGTGGTGATTATCAACATAAAATTCTCTCACTATAATGGGTATTATCGAAGGGCTTGTCTCTATAGCACCGGTGATTGATGCTGAAGTAATCGATCAACCAGCCATCGATTTATTAGATCTGCTTAGACAAGATCAATCAATCAATTTGAGTGTTCTCCCATCAACACTGATACTCCACCAAGACAAGAAGAGTAGCCAGCGTCAATAGAAGAGTAATCCCCATCAAATTTACTGCATGCAAGATGCTGCAATTATATACAGTGAACCCTCGCTACTTCGCGGTTCGACCATCGCGGATTCACGACTTCGCGGACTTTTTTCATTACATTATGTATATACGTGAATCCGCGATGGTCGAACCGCGAAGTAGCGAGGGCTCGCTGTATACATGTTAAATATACATGTCCCTACTTCGCGGATTTTCAACTATCGCGGTCGGGTTTGGAACCTATCTACCGCGATAAACGAGGGTTCACTGTACATTGATAGCTGAAGCACTGTAGAATAGATCAATGTCAGGAGTTACTGTAGATTCAGCCAAAGAGAGGTACTGTAACAGTTCCTGGAAGTGGTCACACTGGATTAGAAATTGCAAAGCCTAGAGCTGCAGAGAGAAGCAGGCAATTGTGTGTACCTTTTTCTGATAGTTTTGTTTTGTTTTTGTTTTTTTGGAAGAGGCTTTTCCGAAAATTGTTCCATGTACACTGGGCCAAATTTTGGAAAAGCCTCTTTCAGAAGAGCCCTTCTTCCATGAGGGAGGAGAAAGACAGGGCTTCCGAAAGAGCGCATCTGCTCTTCTGCAAAAGAAGTGGAAGAGCAGACATGTTTCCTGGTATCCTGGAAAAACCCTGTAGTGTAGACATAGCCTCAGGCTATGTGGATTTTTCTGTAAATTGATGCCTGGTCTATCCTGCAGAGTTGGCTGACGTAAGGCAGCTTATGTTGACCTAACTGCGTGTCTTCATCAGTGGAAACTATATTTTAGTGTAACTTGCCTCCTACCGTAACTTAACTCCATGTCTATGAGAGGCATAGTATGTAGGTTGGCACTCAGCATAGACAGTGTTACTTACACAGTTAAATCAGTGCACATGCTCCTGGTGAGGATATGAACTGCTGACAAAGAATATAGTGTAGACATGAAAAAGTGGATTTAATTACTGCAGTGGCTATAAGCCAATTAACTTCTCAACTTAATTTTGTAATGTGGACTTTTGGAATGAACTTGGAAAACTTGATATGCTTAAAAGTCTCAGGAGATAGCCATTTAAGTTTGTAACTTTAAAAACAACAATGAAGTGGGATAGATTAACATATATTAGGGTATGAGTTTTCATGGGTATATAAGATGCCACAGGACTGCTCGTTTGTGTATTTAGTCTTTCCTACTGGAGAAACAAGCCAGCTTACATGGTGTGGAGCACAAAGGCAGGCAATCAGCTCTGGAACTGGGGGGAAAATCAAGGCAGCAGCTAGTCTGAAGCCAGATTAGGTACAATGGGTTCCTCTACAAAATAATTACCATTCTGGATTTCTCATGCCCATTCTCCAGGTTGTAAAAATGGCAAAGTATGTTTATCTCCCTACTTGAATCACTTTAAATATTTAAATATAAGCTGGAAGCCCTGATCTTAGAGATAACGAACCCCCTTTCATCCATTCTCATTAAACACAAACCCCATGTTTCAACTTGAGTTTCAATAGCAGCAATTTATGGCATCTTCTTTATGGAGACCATCCTTCAGCACATTCCAAACCCATGGAACTGAAAACCTAGTATAGATTAAGGGCTAATGTAACACCTGTGACAGAGGGTGTATGCTAGCTTATGCCCTGAATGGACAAAGAGTAGAAGCTGTTGTTGTGTAGATGCAGAAGCTGCTACTCTGCCTACATTCTGAGTTGAGGTGACATTGGGGTGGGAATACACAACTGTTCAGCACAAATGAAGGGAGCCAGGGGCCATCAAGCTCTCTTGGACAGAAACATTGAGATTCTTCCTACCATTGTATTTCATTTCATTTTCAAAGTCCCCAAGAGAAATACCACAAACAAGGGATATAGAGAAAGTGGTTGCTTTCAATATTTAATTATTCAGAGAGTTAAGCAAAAGTTTGTCTCAAAATTATGGCAACCAGAAAGCGAACAGGTCCATGAGGCTGTACCATTTTTATTTACTCTACCAGCTAATACATTAACATTTGCAGAGAAAAAAAAAGGTCTTTTCTGCACATGAGCTGTCAAAAACAAACTATGAAACCCCATAGCACTTGTTTTCAAAAAGCATTTAAGAATTTGTAAAGGCTCAAGCTGTTTTGCACAAGCCTTAGAAAATGCAAGATGCAAGGCGCAACTGTTCAATGTTTGTCATACCACTTATGTTACAGCAGTGCTTTCATATAACAGCAATTTTCAAAGCATTCTTGCAGATATCCTAGCCAGGCTTTTAAATAAAAGTAGAAGGGTTGCATAGATTCAGAGGCTCAGTGGTCCTTGTATTCATTTTTGATCTCTGAAATATATGGATGATCTTTCCCATGTGCGACTTCCATGATAGCAATTGCCTGTAAAAGGAAAAAGTATTCATGTAATTGATTCATATTTAGCACTAGGCTAGAAGTATTCTCCTCAGGGGTGTGAAACAGTCTGACACCTCTTGCTATTATCCCTTTAAAGTTATCTACCCCATAGGAAACCATTCAAATTCCATTTCCTAGAGTAAGGTTTGCATTCATACCACACCTTTCATCCTGAAGGATCCCAATGCATTTGTCAAAACCCTATACCACTGGAAAAGCTGTCTGCTGGAAGGTAAAAAGCTGCAAGCTAGAGAGCAGGGTAGCCTAGGATATTGTAGCAGATGCTCCAGAGAGAGATGTGCTCAGCTCCTATCCTATACCAATGCTAAACTGCCTGACACCCAATTTATTTCCCTCAGCAAGTCAAAAGTGCTTCAGTGATCAGAACTGGGGTTTTAGAGTGAGATTTAAAGGAGACTATCCATGTAGGCTATGGGTTTTTCTGTTGCCCTCAAGTACAATAAAGAGGATACAGAAGACAGACAGAAGTGGAGAGCATAGGTATGTGGGTGGAAACAGCGGAGCATGTAAGACCAAACTTTGCCAAAGATCGCGTAGCCAACAGTTTTCAACAAAATCTACAGACAGATGCCATCTTCCTGGATTTGATGACTGTTTCTGACCCGTTGGCACACAGGTTCTCTGTTGAAATTCTCTCAAGTGGTTGTGCATTGGGTGGTCAAAGTAGCAGAGCTCTTCCTCCAAAACAGAGTCCGCCCGGGCAGTATCACAATTCCTGGAAGTTGTCAGGCTACCAGTCTTCTTCTTGACTCAGGCCTTTCATTAATCCCGGTCAATGTACTTATCAATCAACATGCCAGCAATACTCTGGCACATCTATGCCGACCAGATCTGTAGCAGCTATCAAGCAGCTTCTAGAAAGGGGCCAGGTCCTACATGAGGCTATTATGTTAGTAGCAGATTACTATAATTGACAGAGGCTGCATCCAAGCTTTTCCAGTTTCTAGAGTACGGTATTTTATCTGCATAATGTAAGTGCATGTCCCAAGTTATTTTTCTTAACTGACCAATGACTGCAGGATAACCCAAACCCTGTTTACCTCAGCATGACACTGGAAGGTCATCGAGGTATTGCAACTACTTGAAGACAACAGCCAAAGATAGCGCACAAAGCAACTTGCACAGACAACTGTCCCGTTCAACCTGGGACACTTAGGCTACGTCTACACTGTAGCCTTCTTGTGGAAAAGCTTATGCAAATGAAGCTCAGCATGCAATATCACCGCACTTCATTTGCATAATTAATGAGCAGCCATTTTTGCACAAGAGGCTTTTGCGCAAAAAAGAGCCGTGTAGATGGCTCTTCCTTAGGAAGAATGGCTCTTGTGCAAGAGGGGTTTTTTTGCACAAAAAGGAGCCATCTACACCGCTCTTCTTTGCACAAAAGCCTCTTACGTAACAATGGCTGCTCAATTATGCAAACGAAGCGCGGTGATATTCCATGCCGAGCTTCATTTGCACAAGCTTTTCCACAAGAAGGCCACAGTGTAGACGTAGCCTTAGAATATCAGACTAGGGTTGTAAAAAAGGTCTTTAAAAAGTAACAGTGTAACCATTACACATCCTAGGAGTTTAACTGTTTTTGGCCAGGTCTGACTGTGGCGGGAAGGATGGTAGAGGGATGCCCCCATCACTCCTGAGAGCTGCCTGCAGATCCCACAGCATGGGTTGGCATTTGGCTCACCAGGAGCCAGCATGCACTGGCAAAAGAGTTTAACCATAGCAGAAACCTATAATCTGATGCTTGTAGGTTAAAGCCTTACATCCCTACATCAGATCTTGCCTTCTGCTATTCAGCAGCAGAGTACTGTGCTCCTGTCTGGTGTTAATATACACATGATTACTAGGACTTCATGTGCAACTCTGCTGCTATGGCTGCTGATGCTTAGTCACACAGCTCCATCCCATATTTGCCGTGAGGGGACCTCCATCATACTCCTGGCCAAGACCAGTGAGAACAGCAACTTGCCTCGGTAGCTGCCAGTGCACCTGTCTCCTAGACACCCTTTCTGATCATGTATGTCACCACAGGACATGACTGTGGTCAGTGATGACTCATTAATCATTTTATTGTCACTGAGCCAACCACCTGCTCACCAGGTTTTGACCTGCCAAAGCACCTATGGTCATTCCTGAACTGGGTTTGAAAAGAACAGGGTAAAAGGGAAGCCAATCACTTCACTGTAACAACCAGTGATGTAGCTATAGTCAGATTCTGACAGTTGTGTATCGTTGACAAGTGTCCTCTGACTTACTTTGACAGTGGGCTACCAGCTCTTCACCTGGCTAATGACAATCCTAGCAAATGGCTGGGCTCCATGTGCCTAGGCTGAGATACCATGGAGTAAGAACTCACATCATCTTAGAAGCCATTTTAGGAGGGAATGCTGACTGGGAGTATCCCCTACTCGGTTTGGCTTTGGGAGATTTACTTTCCACCTGAAAAGCAACAATGCCCTCGGCTTTCCCATTTCACTCACTGGATGAAATCGGAAGATCCCGTCTGAGCTATTTCCAAAGAGATACTGCTTTGTTTTCTGATAGGTTCAAGATACAGCCCCGCTCTCTGGGATGCTTTTGCCAGTTTCCTCCCGTGTTCTGGGAGGTTATTTTTGGAAATGACGCATTAAAAAATTATATAGATTTATGTTGGGCAACTGCCTACCACCAGATTTACATACACTTTGTATTCTGACTGGTACCAGATTTTTGTAGCATTCATCACCATGGCTGGATGTCTCCATTAATACTGCCTTAAGCCTATCTTAACTACAAGAAACATCTACAAAAATCAGGGAAGTCCAGAGAAATAACAAAAAGTCATCAAGGTTAAGGAAACTAAAAAGGTATTTACTTATATTCAAGAGTGAACACAGCCAAAGACAAGAGTAAGAAAGTATCATGAAACACACTATAAATTAGTAACAAGAGGGAAAAAAAAAATCAAAGCTGAAAAAAATGTGATGGGTTTGCTATCCGATCATAATCTAACTATTGTATGTACTAAGCATTCAACCCACATGATGAAAATGAATCTGCCTCTATCCTATTCCAGAAGGAGTGAGCCAGAAACATTTTTAACAACTCAACAATCTAAAAACCACAAAACTGAAGTGTGTGCAGCTTCACAGGAAGATTGGAGGTGTGTGGTGGAGGGAAGATGCACAGTTTGTGAAACAAGCAGGTAAATAAAATCTAGCTGCAATGGAACTCTGACCTAATGAAGGGAATAGACAGGGAATGCAACATACTGTCCCATTTTGATTCTGAAATATTGAGGTCCATTGTGAAAAAGATCTCCTTAGCGTAACAGAAAGTGAAATGATGAAGCAGTAGCTGCAGTTCATCTTACATATATAACCCTCTCCTACTCATACTGACTGAAGGAACGTATGGAAAAGCAAGTAACTAAACACAAGGCACTGTGCGTTTTCTAAGAAGTGATTCATTGGCCAAGAAATGGTTTAACATTTCAATGAGTACATGCCTAGCTAAAATGCTATTGATCCTGGGCAAGGGTGGGCATACCTTTTTTAGAGCTTTCACTCCAGCAGTTCTGTTTTCAAGTCCCATATAAAGTCTCCCAAGCTTCAGCCACATGGAGGCAACATTCAAAGAGTATAAAGGATAATGCTGACTGTGAAAGAAAGACTCTGATGAATCAGGTTCTACAAAAAAATTTGCAGCATTCCCCCATACTGCTTCTCTCTGCCCTGGCTCGGAGCACAAGAAGCTGACCTATTCAATCCTTACACACATTGTTGTGGCTGTCACCAATTGTTTGTGGGATGCAGACACAAATAGAAATTGGACTGAGACTACAACATTCATTTCACCCACCACAGTTCGCTGAACCACCATCAGATGGCAGGGACTTTCAGTCACTGGATTTAATCTGGCCAACTAAGAGAAGGCTCTGTCATTGCCAGTACCCCAAGCCAGTCCCTCCCCTAAGCACGCAGGAGTCTTATTCCAAAGGCACACTGTCAGCACCGAGTGTACATGCGGGACAGGGGGATACAGAATACATGTTTTGAATGCAGCTCTGAAGTTGCAGCAAATTGAACAACAAACGTCAGGAGCTGGGTTCAGCAGCCAATCTGGAATGCCAGGCGCTGAGCCAGTGGAAGCTGGGCAAGTTGCAAGGATGATATTCAGCCCCCAGGGAGAATGTGCTGGCTCGCTCTTGCTCACAGCTCCCTGGCAGCTGATCTAGGGCTTCACACTGGCATGCAAAGGGGGAGGCTCACTTGCACTCCCTCAGCTGGAAGGCAAGTTACCCCTTCAGATGAGAATTTCCCGGGGAGACCTGTGGCAGGGCCAGACCCATGCATGAGGAGAGACAGTCTGGAACAAGCTAGGTAAGCATGGCCCAGAGAAAGCAGCCAAACAAAGGAAATTCTTTCTTTTCTTCTCAAAGGAAACATTGGGGTGGCTCATGATTTGCTTGCACTAACCCTGTCTCCATGCAAGGGACTCAACTTTTGCACATGTGCTCAGGCTCTTGCTCCAAGGGAGTCGCACCCAGGAACATCCAGCACTTAACAAGCTCAGTCTTGGAACCATGAGGAGCCAAGCTCAGCCCCCCCTCTGTTGCCCAGTCCATTCACTGGGAAAGGAGCCTTGTTTTAGGCCATTAATCAAGGGAGCCCTGGTCTACACTAGCAAGTTGTTTTGAAATACCTTCCCCCTCTCCCCCCGATTTCAAAACCACAAGCAGAGCGTCCACACTACCAAGTCCATTCTTTCAAAATAACAAGCTGGTTATTTCAAAATCTGCACTCCTGCTTTCCTTAGAAATAATGCTTATTTCAAAATAGTTATTTTGAACGAGCAGAAGTGTAGATGCTCCACTGCTGCTTTTTCGAAGTAGCTTCTCCCCAGAGTCATTCCAAGTAATCACTTCCCAGTGCTTCCTAGGGCTCTAATTTGAGGTAGCATGTCCACAATAATGGAGCTTACCTCGGCCTAATTTCAAGGCTCCACCATAGTGGGGGCACCTTATTTTCATTTTGTTATTTCAGGAATTATTTCAAATTTAGTTATTTTGAAATAATCTCCTAGTGTAGACCTGCCCAAAGTGACAGCTGAAACAAACGGACAGGAAGACTGGAATCTCTATCAATAGGCAAGGGCCAGGATATTGAACTACCGTATCCAGAAAGGGTTAAGATTAAAAATTATTCTTTGGCAAGCAATCCGCACGATAGAGATGGTTACATTTCATTAACTAAGCAAGACTGGTAGAGTCACCAAAATAAGGAAAGACATCGGGATGTAAACAGATCCTGCGATTCTGTGGCAGGGATTAGCAGAAAGCCGACTATTGTTAATACTTCGGTCCTAAATCAAGTAAACGTTATCTGAAGCGGGTCCTAAACCAGTTACAATATTCACTATTGTGCAGTGCATTTAAATACAATGTGGAACCAGATTAAACAAAACATATGAGCTGGCATCATTAAACGTATGTTCAATTTACTGCATTATGTCATTAAAATAAATGCTCCTAAGTTTACCTATATGGTTTGATAATTTTTTGCCCATAGCGCAATGCACCATCCCAGTCTTGCATGTACAGACAGACTCCCATGGCCTGATACATCATATGCAGCATGTAAACATTATTGTCTTCAAACACGGAGCCCATCTTTTCCAGGCTAAGCTCACAAACCTCCAGTAATTCACTGGGGGGTACAGTGGAGTCAAGGAACACATTAAATGAGTGGTTTCCAACAATAAACTTTGCTATATGACTTGAGGATACTCATTTTATGGTTGCCCATTACAGAATGGTTTTGAGAAGCCTTTAAGAACGGGTCTTTGAAAAAGGACTTTTAAAAATGGGATCAAGGAGTTCCAGGTCTCAGCAACTCCAGATCAAGTGTGTGCAGTTTGCATGGGTTGTGTTTTCCCATCAGTCCTGAAAACCCAGCCTGGAAAGCAGCGTGGTTTACTTGCACCAGTGCTGGTGTACTCTGGGGCAGGAGTGGTGGTTGTGCAGTGCAGCATGGCAGCAGCAGTAGCTAGAGAAAAGTGGCATTTCTTACAACAATTGCAGAACTGCATCTGATTATAGGAGGCATAATAGTTGCACCTCCTGTTTCAAAGTCTCTCCTCTAAGGGCTTATACATCTTCTGCATAAGATCTCACAGCAATGCTTCAACAGTGAGGTTGTGTCTACCCTACAGGGTTTTGTCGACAAAAGTGGACTTTTGTCGACAAAACTATACCTGCGTCTACACTACCACGGAGTTCTGTCAACAGTAAGTCGACAGAATGTGGCAGTTTTGTTGATGGTGGTAAACCTTATTCTACGAGGAATAATGCCTTTTTTCGAGTTTTGTCGAAAAATGGTGCTATTGCATCCACACTGTGCTTTTTCAAAAGAGAGCATCTAGACTCTTTGTCAAAAAAGTGGCTTTGTCGACAGACCTGGCTATAGTCTAGACGCTCTTTTTCAACAGAGGCTTTGTCAACAGTATCTGTCAACAAAGCCTCTGTTGACAAAAGCCTGTAGTCTAGATGTACCGAGTGACAAAAGTTCTTTCTTCCACCTCCAAAAGACTAATCACAACCATTTCACAAAGAGCTTGGGCCTACACTAGGGCAACGCATACGTATTTGGAGATGAGAGTGCTCTTCCATCTAGGGATGTCAACGACTAGTTGACTAGCCGATAAGCATTTGCTTGTTAGCTAGTCGGCACATTAGTTGACTAGTCGTTTCCCCCCATGCTGCCTCTATCAGAAAGAGGCAGCAGGGAGGAGGAAAGATGGGGGGAGGGAGAAAAGGAGGTTCTTCAAAGTGGCAGCGTCATGTGGAGTCTGGGTTCAGCAGGGGAGTCTCCAGCTGGCCCAGGCCGCATATAGCGTTTCAAAGTGGCAGTGCCTCATGGACCCTGGGGTCAGCTTGGGACTCCCCACTGACCCCGGGCTCCATGCGGTGCTGCTGCTTTGAAATGTCACAGGGAGAACCTTGGGGCTGTTGCTACATTTCAAAGGCCAAGGGGCCCTTATCGCCTAATCAAATAAATAGATTTATTAGCCAATAAATCTAAATGTAACATCCCTGCTTCTGTCCCTAGAGCATTTCAGTACTTGTGACTACAGACATCTAAGATGAAATCTTGGCCTCATGGATGTCAGCAGTAAAACTCCCATTGAATTCAGTGGACCGGGAGTTCATCCTTTAACCTCCTTTTTAACACTAGTGGGTGGGAACTATTTTGGCATAGCACACATTTTAACATCTGGAGTCTCTACCATGCCAAGAGGCAGTGTGGTCTAGTGGACTGAGCATACCCTAAGGTACCAAGAACACCAGCGTTCTAATCCTGTATCTGTCACACACTTGCCAGTTGGCCTTGCAATATCATTTTCCATGCTCCAGTTCCTCCAAGGGATAAGACAGTACTTGCCTCCTTCCCAACGGCGTTGCAAGGATTAGTGCTTGAAGAACTCTGGCATTGCTCACACTTCTCTCTCTCTCTCACACACACACCCTTTTGAGAATCCCAAGAGGGTTTTTTTTGGTTTAAAAACTAAGCCATCAGGGACAAAAGAGAGGCAAGGCAAAGGATATATTTGTAGTGTTTGGCTCTTCTGAATTCCTCAATCACATTTCGGGCATATTTGATCATGTCTCGGACAGTTTCCGCTGATGGAGGTTCATTCAGTTTGCGGGTTTCCAATTTATCTTTGTCCTGAAGGAAGCAGATAAGAGTTACAAATGCAATCCCAAACCTCATTGGGCAAAGGCACATCCACACACAGAGTTTAAAAGCTACAGAAAATTAATAAAATAAAAAGTCTGATTGGTATTTTAGGCTCCCACAAAGAAACTTCTGAAATCTTTAAGGGAGAAAACAGATAAGATAGACTATTCCTTTGTTCTATTTTCCTATCATCCTTCAGCTGGAATGCTCTGAGCTTGCACTCTGCTGGATGATGACTGCACCCACAATACAAGAGCTATCACAAGGTATTTTACAAATGTCATTTGTACCAGCTGGTTGCAACAACTGCGATAAGGTCTTCAACTCTGATCCAGCAGCCAGTTTCTTCCTCGTGTTGGTGGGAAGTTACAAATGTGCAAAATGCACCATTCAGCAATGCTTCAATCAGTCTCACAAGGCACTGCCTCATTACAATATTCAAACCTCCCTCCCCCACTCTCTCTCAAATAGGTGCTGAGCACCATTTGGTAGGTGCCTCTGAAGTACCAGCACTCCATGGTGTTACCAGGATACAGCGTGGTGGATGATGACGGGGCAAAGTGGCTCTCTCAGAAACAGTGCTGGTTTGGGGGGGAGGTCATGTTAGAACACTAGAAACCAGAAAGCACTTCCTTGCTCTCAATATCTCTACAATGGCTTCCTCATCTGATACAAGCACACCCTGACGGTCAAAGGCCCTTCTGCCTAAGTGGCATTCCCTGTCAGGGTTCCAAAAAGTAATTGAGCTTTGGGAGTTATGATGCTCTCTAAGAACGTCAAAAGCTCTGAACTGCTGCCTTGTGATGATGGGTTTTTAGAAGCATCTCGTGTGAACCCAAGTTCAATCAAACGTAGACTCCTAGTGTCAGAAGCCTCTTGGCCTTGGCCAGACAGAGCGTTTTGATCATCATTTCTCCTCCTGCGTAACACAAGACATAGAATTTCAACCAGCCTGGCCCCACTGCATAGGGGTAACAATAGATGTTGTTGACTGTTCCATATTTGCTTCATCTGCTCATCCGACATCCACCCTCCTTGGTCAATAAACTAAGGAAGTTTTACAGTATTGTTTTTACACAGATCAGTAAAGTGCCCCTACCGTAGTAACCAGTCACACCTTCAAGTCACCAAATTATTTCAAAATAATAAGTGTCACTCCATGTCTGACATAAGCTCTCTAAATTCCCATACTAAAAACTCAAACACTTTAGGCCCACCAAAAGACTTAACTGAATGGAAAATTAATCCCTATATCCTTTTGGCTGTAGATATTTCTATAAGAGATAGAATGACAGGCTGTTTTATGGGTTGTTTTGGTGAAATCCCAGCCACTGCCGCCAGTGACAAACTCACATGGACTTGAACAGGGACAGCTTTTCACTCTGTATTTATATTTTAGAAAATAGAATGTGATGGTCATGGAGCTCCTATATAATAATATAGGAATAATGATACACTACCTACTTAATGAGAAACTAATTTATATGGAGGTTGTGGATATATATAATACATCTGCAAAAGCGACAAGGAGTCCTGTGGCACCTTATAGACTAACTGAAGTGTAGGAGCATAAGCTTTCATGGGCAAAGATGCATGTCAGATGCATGTCTGACGAAGTGGGTCTTTGCCCACGAAAGCTTATGCTCCTACACTTCAGTTAGTCTATAAGGTGCCACAGGACTCCTCGTCGCTTTTGCAGATTCAGACTAACACGGCTACCCCTCTGATACATAATACATCTGGAGTGCTTAAAGTTAATGGGGCCTACAGCAAGAACAAGGAGGAAAGCAACAAAATGGTCCCTAAGAATATCCGGGCACACATCTGAAAGACAATGGGAAAAGGTGTTAGTTGGAAGGATCCTACCGCAAGCTTTATTTTGCCAGGCTCGGAACCTGGAGATCAAACATACTAAGCAGCTTTGAAAGGACATTCTCTCTTGGGGGGAAGATGATTTGTGAGTTATGGGAACAGATTTCACTAATGAGGCTCTCAGGAGGGGTGGCAGCAGAGACTGACACCACCTTGTACAAAGACCCAGCTTAAGCAGCCTAGGTAAATCCTGGACCTGGGTAGCAGTGGCATAAATCCAAGCAGCAATACAAAAAACCCTTTGGTCCTAAAGGTTCGCATCTCCAGTTACCTCCCTTGTATTTCCAGAAGGGAAGTAGTCTCTTGGAGGCAGGCAGGCAGGCAGGCAGGCAGTAGCTCCTTTAACAAGAAGTTATTATTCCCTTGAAGCCTTGAGCTCTTCTACCTGCTCTCTTCCTCCCTTTTTATACTTGGGCTCACCCTCATTAGTGACAGCAGCTGGGGCCTTCTCCCTGCCTAATTGAGATTTTGCACAGCTGAGCTAGGGTGGGACTGGTTTTGCCGTCTGCCTGCCTGCCTTTGTTTTGTGTAGGATTTGTAGACCCCATTTCACAAGGGCTCTACAAGAATCTTCTTATTAGTGCTTTTTATTTATAATTTAAAATTTAAATTTGTTTTATCCCACCTCTTTATTTAAAATATTTGAGGGGGCTTACAAAATTTTAATAAAAACACGATAAATAAATATATATAAAATAAATATAGTACCCCAAAGGGAGGGGGGAAGGACATAAAATCTGCTAAAATACCTCAAGAGGAAGGATACCCACACCCACACCCCTACCTAAACACCAATAAAAGCATGGGTAAAAAGGGTGGCCTTGGCCTGGCGCCAAAACAGCACCAACATTGACTCTAGGTGGATGTCCCAGGGGCAGAGAATTCCATAGCCTGGTGGCTAATGCTGAGAAGGCCCCGTTCCGTGTAGATGTCAGCCTTATCTCCATGAGTGGAGGAACACGGAGCAGAGACTCCCCAGTCGACCTCAATCCCCAGGCAGGTTTGTATGGGAGGAGACAGTCTTGGCCATACAGGATCTCTGTGTACAAAATAATTCAATACCTGGTAAACTAGACAGGCATATTGTCTGTTTTATTGTTTTCAGCACTAGTTTTTAATGCTTTTGTTCTATTAAATGTACTGCTTAAAGGAAATGCTGGTCACTGGTTACCACTGTCTTTGCTTCAGAGGGACTAGAGCTGCAGGTGCTGAGCAGAACTCAGGCCTGCTGAGTATCCGTGGCTGATCACAGGGGTTTGCAGCCCAGAATCTGATTAAGCAGGAGAATTCTGTAATTTCACCCTCAGCAAGCTGATAGCTATAGGGGAGAGACCTGAAAGGGGATTCATTCAAAAGAGATCAAGAGGGGTCAGAGGGGCAGTCAGATGGGTAACTGTGACACCCAGTACAGCATATATTCTACTAAAATAAAGCCATCTATATATAGGTCTTTGCCTAATTTATATAGTTAACTCTAACCTACAGTATGTTACAAATCAATTTCTTTCACCTTAACAAGACAAAGATCAAATTTCTTTTTAATAAAGAGCTTTTCTTGAAGCCTTGTTCCTACAGCTACCATCACAGTGCCTTTTCCCTCAAACTACATATAACAAGGGTAACACACAAGGTCATGGAAATGATACAGAAGTTAGCCTAGCTCATAGTTAGTGCCACAAATGCATTGTCACATTAAAGCTGAGCTTCAGCACAATTACAGGAACTCAGTTAAGCGGAGATTGGTTTGTAGAAAATCCCCAATTACAAGGTTGTGGGAACCATTCAGCACAGAATTAGGTTTTAACTAACTCTTTTAACTGCACTCTTTGAAGTCAGTGGCAAGCAAGGATTGACACCAATGGGTTCATGATCAAGCCCTATATCCCCTCTGTGAAATCCTCCTCATGCTTCTTGGTTCACATAAGAAAGACCAGAATTAATCAATCATTCAGTACATCACTGGTACCATGAACTGCAGTGGGACTTCTGATACTTGTAATGTTGTACCCTAGGATATCTTCAGAAAGCCAGGAAGAACCAAGAACATTTCACAATATCCAGGGAGGAAGGAAAGAAAGTCAGAAAAAAACTGATTTCTGTGCAGAATCTCATATACATTCAACCAGGAGCTAATAGTTTTCGTTTCACTTTTACACAAGTACCTACCAGGTACTTCATGGTTACAATGGAGAGAAAGGATATGAGAAGGCTTCATAGACTGAAAGCAGTCCCCACATTCCAAATCTGATTAACCAGACAGAGAACAGCACAAGGTATGGGGTTAAGTATGCTGCAGGATACGACCAGAGGCGGTGCACAGCTTGACCTGCTGTCACAAACAGGGAAGATCTAATAGGGGAAGTAGAGGTGGGTGACAACTTGAGAAGCAGTGATCATGAGATGGTAGATTTCAGGATCCTGACCAAAGGAAGAGAAGAGAGTAGTAAAATACACACCTTGAACTTCAGCAAAGCAGACTTCAACTCCCTCAGATTCCTGATGGGCAGAATCCCCTAGGATGCTAACATGAAGGGGAAAGGAGCCCAGGAGAGCTGGCAGTATTTTAAAAAAGGCTTACTGAAGGCACAGGAAGAAACTATCCCGATGCGTAGCAAGAGAAGCAAATATGATAGGAGACCGGATTGGCTTACAGGGGAAATCCTTGGTGAACTTAAGCACAAAAAGAGAGCTTACAAAAAGTGGAAACTTGAACAGATGACTAGGGAGAGGTATAAATGTATAGCTCAAGAATGCCGGGGAGTTATCGGGAAGGCGAAAGCGCAATTGGAATTGTGACTCGCAAGGGATGTGAAGGATAACAAGAAAAGTTTCTACAGGCATGTTAGTAAGAAGAAGGTGATCAGAGAAGGTGAGGGGGCCCCTACTGGATGAGGGCGGTAACCTAGTGACAGATGATGTGGGGAAAGCTGAAGTACTTATTGCTTTCTTTGCCTCTGTCTTCACGTACAAGTACCCAGACTAATGCACTAAGTGATGCAATATGGGATGAAGGTGGACAGTCCTTGGTGGGGAAAGAACAGGTTAGGAACTATTTAGAAAAGTTAAAAGTACATAAATCCATGGGTCTGGACTTAACACATCAGAGGGTACTGAGGGAGTTGGAAAATGTCATTGAGGAGCCTTTGGCCATTATCTTTGAAAAGTCGTGGAGATCGGGAGAGATCCCGGGTGATTGGAAAAAGGCAATGTAGTGCCCATCTTTAAGAAAGGGAAGAAGGAACAATAGGCCGGTCAGTCTTACCTCAGTCCCTGGAAAAATCATGGAGGGGATCACTAAGGATTGCATTTTAAAGCACTTGGAAGAGGGGAAGGTGATCAAGAATAATCAGCATGGATTCATGAAGGACAAGTCGTGCCTGACCAATCTGATTAGCTCCTATGATGAGGTAACTGGCTCTGTGGATATGGGGAAGTCAGTAGATGTGATATACTATGACTTTATCAAGGCTTTTGATACGGTCTCCCACAATATTCTTGCCAGTAAGTTAAGGGAATGTGGATTAGATAAATGTAAGATGGATAGAAAGCTGGCTGGAAGGTCGGGCCCAGTGGGTAGTGATCAATGGCTCGACGTCAGGGTGGCGGTCGGTTTCTAGCAGAGTGCCCCAAGTTCAGTTCTGGAACCTGTTATGTTCAACATCTTTGTTAATGACCTGGATGAGGGGATGGATTGCACCCTCAGCAAGTTTGCAGATGACACTAAGCTAGGGGGAGAGGTGGATACGCTGGAGGGCAGGGATAGAGTCATAGACAAACTGGAAGATTGGATCACAAGAAATCTGATGAGGCTCAACAAGGACAAGTGTAGAGTCCTGCACTTGGGATGGGAGAATCCCAAGCATTATCACAGGCTGAGGACCAACTGGCTAAGTAGCAGTTCTGTAGAAAGGGACCTGGGGGTTACAGTGGATGAAAAGCTGGGCATGAGTTAACAGTGTGCCCTTTAGCCAAGAAGGCTAATGGCATATTAGGTTGCATTAAGAGGAGCATTTCCAGTAGATCCAGAGAGGTGATTATTCCTCTTTACTCGGCTCTGGTGAGGCCACATCTGGAGTACTGTGTCCAGTTCTGGGTCCCCAATTACAGGAAGGATGTGGATGCATTGGAGAGAGTCCAGCGGAGGGCAACCAAAATGATTAGGCTGGAGAAAGGCTGTTCACTGTAGTGACAGATGGCAGAACAAGAAGCAATGGTCTCAAGTTGCAGTGGGAAAGGTTCAGGTTGGATATTAGTAAAAACTATTTCACTAGGAGGGTGGTAAAGCACTGGAATGGGTTACCTAGGGAAGTAGTGGAGTCTCTATCCCTGGAGGTGTTTAAGTTTCAGCTTAACAAATTGCTGGCTGGGTTGATTTAATTGGGATTGGTCCTGCCTAGAGCAGGGGGCTGGACTTGATGGCCTTCTAAGGTGTCTTCCAGCTCTATGGTTCTATGATTAGAAATATACTTCTACACCACGGTTATATTACCTTTTCTTTGGTAATGCATTCCCTGCAGTCACAGGTAAAAAAATAGCAGTCTCTTAACCGATCATTTCTATCTTCTGTAGGATACAACAGATCGATATAACTGGTAAAAACCTAGAGGAACATATTCCAAAGTCAATCAAAAATAAATGCACCCACGATTTATTATAAACACCATGTTACATACAATCCATATATTTCAAAATATCCAGTATAATCAGATCACCATATATCTGTATAACATAGCAAGTCCTTACAACCACATCTCCTGTCCACTAACCTTTAGTCCCTGAGATTAATTCAAAACCTTTCAGTAGGTTCAATCACTCAATACCATATTAATTCCAGCTGCCAAAGAAATTTTTCCTCCTTAAGGGCAGAATTTACTCCCTGACTGAGGCTCAGCACAGGCAAGATTCTGGACTGTGAAAGAGAGCTTTTCTACACCTAAAAATCTCATGGCTGTAAATGTGACAACTCAGGCTCCTACTAGGCTAGAATCTAGGGCCTAATTGACGTGAGGTGCCCAACTTGAGAAACTTGAGCACCCAGTCTCTGACAATTAGGTCCCTTTTCAGAGTCCTCAATTGGGCACCCAGAATCACTAGCAGCTATCCAAAGTTCAGGACAGCCACTTTAATTCACCGAAGAGATTTCTATTTTCCAAAAGGGAGCCAGTGCTTCAGTTCTGGAAGCATATTTTTAAAAAAAATCAGAGTTTAAAGCAGTGATATTTTACAGAAAAATTATTGTATATAATTTTATAGGCATTTATCATTTGTTAGTTTTAATTTCCCTCTCCCTCGGAACTCTGCACAGTGGAACTCCTGGCAACTAACTAAACTATTTTGCGTTCTGAAAGGGTATCCTCCCAAGAAACATCCTAAACACACAATACAATTGACCACTTTATCACTGATGAGCAAGAAAATAAGCTATAAATAAGAAAATTTAACAAAGTCTTAAAATGTTGTGCTAATCTGATAAGCTACGTCTACACTGGCCCCTTTTTCGAAAGGGGCATGCTAATTTTAAACTTCGGAATAGGGAAATCCGCGGGGGATTTAAATATCCCCCGCGGGATTTAAATAAAGATGTCCGCCGCTTTTTTCCGGCTTGGGGAAAAGCCGGAAAAAAGCGTCTAGACTGGCCCGATCCTCCGGAATAAAGCCCTATTCCGGAGGATCTCTTATTAAGTAGGAATAAGAGATCCTCCGGAATAGGGCTTTATTCTGGAGGATCGGGCCAGTCTAGACGCTTTTTTCCGGCTTTTTCCCAAGCCGGAAAAAAGCGGCGGACATCTTTATTTAAATCCCGCGGGGGATATTTAAATCCCCCGCGGATTTCCCTATTCCGAAGTTTAAAATTAGCATGCCCCTTTCGAAAAAGGGGCCAGTGTAGACGTAGCCATATAGTCTTTGCTAGTAAAGAGCAGATAAAGGACAGCAATCAATTTCACTCTGTACTTATTACTTGTTTTTATTCTACACTGGCACTCAATTTATTTCTCCAGGCATAAAACACAAAATGTAGGAGATGTAAGAGGAAACTAAGAATTTTCTGATGCAGTGGCTATGATGAACCAGAAGATGGAGACACAGGCCATAGGACTACATAGAGTACACAAGGGTTTCATTTCAACATGCTTTGTCTGCACACTGCACATTTTTGTATACGTTAAAAGAGATCCGTATGGGATAGAAGATTCCAGTTTCTGGAATTTTCTACCAAAGAGTTACCAATGTCTTTTTGTGCATAACAGTCCAGCTTTAAAAGTCTCAGTGCACTAGCAAGTGAGATTTCAAGAGTTGTGGTATATTTATCATTTTAATCTCACAAATCCATTATAAAAGATTCTATGTGCAGGATGCCACACTAAATAGCCAGCTTATAATTATCTCAGATGCATTAATTAAACTTGTTTGCAATGTGCAATGATGTTACTGTGTCCAACTCCCCTATTCAGAATGAGAAGGAATCGTACACTTGGGTTGTCCCATTACTGAGGAAAGAAACTCTTTATCCATTGCCAATAAGGAGCTTTCACAATCTGACCCCAAATAGCTTTCTTTGGCTACATCTACACTGTGGAGCTATTTTGGGATGGCAGAGATACCCAAAATAGCTATCCCGCGTCTTAACAGCATGCTCATTATTTCCAAATATAACGGGCTCGCTATTCCAACATCCCTGTAAACTTCTTTCCACGAGGAGTAAGGGATTTTTCAGAATAGCGGGTTATTTCAAAATTTGGCACTGTGTAGACAGCGCCAAATTATAAAATAAGCTATTTTGAAATTGACTCTAAATAAGCTACGCAATTTGTGTAGTTCAAATTGTGCAGCTTATTTCAAGTTATGAGTGCAGTGTAGACACACCCTTAGTAACTTCAGTTACACTATGTTCATTATCAGAGCTCGACAAATCATTGAATCTATTCACCCGTGGTAAGTAGATTTCAGCCGGTCGCCCCGTTCACCGGCGGCACGCGCATGCGCAATGTGGGTCTTGCGCATGCTCAGTGCGGGGCTGGCGAGTGGATTTCGCCGCCATTTGTCAAGCCCTGTTCATTATACTTAAAACTAAAACCCAAGCAAATAAATAAAATAAATAGGTAGGCAATTGCTACCAAAACTAACCTCAAACTTTTTACATGATTAGCCTTGATCATTCATATGTTCTCACAAGTGTGCAACAGTGAAATCCTACACAAACTCCATGATAATTTAGCAAATGCACCATTGTTATCATTTAGGGTTACGGCTGAGCACCTCCCCGACCCTGCCCAAGACAAATTTAACAGATAAAAGGTGGTCTTTGCTGATTAACATACATTGTCAAGGATCACAGACTGACCCAAATGGGCCTGGCACAACCTGAAAAGCCTTGTTCTAGTCAGGGGAAATGCAATTAACTCTTCATTGACAGACTTGCCCTCCCTGGGACATAGAGGTCAAAATAACGTCATTCCAGTCTGGTGTGGATGAGCTCCGTGTTACATGACCGCTGTCCAGACAGAAGTAGGATAGCAGAGAAGCGACCAGTTCCGTTTTACCTCGCTGTATTCTGGTTATTTCCACATCTTCTCTACAATATTACTATAATGGAAATGATTACAGCAATAATAAATAGTTTTCATTCACATGACCCCTTTCATATGGGGATCTCAAAGCATCAGCTAAACCTCAATAAATCAAGCCTCAAGCAGCCTCAAGAAATCAAGTTTCATGTAGCAGCTAATTATATTCATTATACAGATGGAAAAATTAAGGCACAGAGGGGTCAGGTTCCTGTGTTAAAATTGGTGGCAGACACAGAATGCTTTGTCTCCTATTCCCCAGCTCTAACCACCAAAGAGACACAGGCTCTCCTGACCCGCCAATGACTTTTTTAAAGAGATTTTCAGATTTGACTGAAAGAAAGATATGAGGCACTAGCTTCCATTGTAAATGGAGCCAAATTTGAAAAAGCTAAGTTCACCCCACTTGCTCACATGCATGCGGCACACACGACTGCATTTACACTCACATGATATGCATTTACCTCGTCTCCCGGTTCAATCTCTTGAACAGCTCTGACTTCAGCTAAGGTCCCTTTGTAGGTTACAATCACATTTGGACAACAACTATGGTTCATCAGTGCAACACTGTAAAAGCACAAAAGCAGTTTTTGTTTCCAGAAGCAAAAAGCATCACTTCAGCCTAAAAAATGCTTAAGTCACCCTGCTCGACAACATGCGTTTCAGCTAAAAACATAGTAACTTTAAGAAAAGCTACAGTACTGTTATAAAGGACTGTCTTGTTAATGACTAGTGTGGGATCAGACAAACTGTCTTTCCTTCCATCCCTAGTTGTGAAGTGTGATAAAGGCTACTTGATAGCTATGTTCAGAAATGACTATTACAGAAGTATGTATCCTAGGAGCAGGCCTTGTAAAGTCAGTGGCAAGTCTCTGTGGAACCAGAACCAGGCTCAGCTTGAGAAGTGCCTTGGCATCCCTTAAAGGCACTCACTATTACTATACTTTAAAAACAGTGGTTTCCAACCTTTTTTATGCCAGGGACCAGCAAACCCATTTACAAACTTTTGGCGGACTGGCAACATTTTATTTTCATATTCATTATGCAAATAAAGAATATACAAATAAAATGCTACCTGACTGCCTACCCTCAATCCAGCCCCTTGCTCCCCAGTGCCTAACACCCTTTGCCCCCCCAGCCTTATGCCCTTTGACCCTTTAACCCTTAATCCCGCTAGCCCATGCCAAGGCTGCTCCCCTAGGGATCTTAGTTGTTACTGTCACGCGGATGGGGGAGGGGCCGTTGGCGGTGCACACGCTTCCTCCTCCTTTGCGCCTTCTCTCTCCCCAAGCACATCTTGCGCTACCATGGATAGAGGGGGTGAAGCACAGAGCCCCAGCCGGGCTGCCATTACCGAGGGGGGAGGAGGGAGGGAGGCATCTCCACCTCCTCCTGCTGCCACCTCAGCATGGGTGCCACCACTGTGCACAGATCACGGAGCCCTGGCCTTCTGCCATTATTAAGGGGGGAGGAGGGAGGAAGGCCCCTCTTGCTCCACCTCCTCCTGCCGCCACCACAGCCACAGCACAGTCACTGCAGCCCAACAGCCAGCGGTTGGGAACTGCTGCTTTAAAGCAACACGAAACAGAAACTTAGCATACCATAGTCCCTTGTTTCCACCAGTGTCTGAGAGCAATAGTAAACCTCCTCTCAACTTCAATGAGAACAAAAGCAGGTCCCAAATTGAAAGTCAAAAAAAGATGGGTTTTTCTCAGTTGTGCACTAATAATGTGCAAAAAAAAAAAAAAGCCTACATGCTGGAGAATAAACAAAATAAGGGACAGTCCTTCCCTGGGCACAGAGAGAAGGGCACAGGGCAAGTTTGTTCTACTAAACCCACTAGCTCGCTCACCTTCTTTATCCCCACCCCATCAAAATAAGAGTTTGTACTTTTGAGCTAAATTTCTCCTTCTGCCCAAAGGTGCAATTGATTGATTAGGATCAAAAGGCTTACGTCAAAGTTGCCGAGCACCCTCCAACAGAAAGGCTGGACTTATGACTGAGGCACTGGACTGACACGCAGAAGCTCTGGGTTCTATTCCTTGCCCTGCCAGAGATCGCCTCTGTGGCCTTGGCTAAGTCACTACACTGCTTGGCTAAGTCTTTTTACACAGTGTAACTCTTTGGAGGAAGGACTGTCTCTGACTTTGTATATGTACAATATAAACAGGACTTTGATCTCTAGAGCCGTACAAATGTCTATCCATGGGTATCCGCTTTCAGGGGTAGACATCAGAGTCTGATGACCTGTAGGGCTTTGCTCCAGGAGATGCTGCAACCAAAGCAGAGGAACGTAGTGCCATCACTCCCAGGAGTCAGTTCCATGCACCAGGAGCTTCTCCTGGCCGTGCACCTGTGCCAACCCTAACCCGGCCTAGGGATGTTAAATGTAGTTTAATCAACTAATCGACTAGTTGATGGATTTTCCATCGACTAGTCAATAAGTGGTGAGCAGCAGCAGGGTTAGCTCCTGCCCATGAGCTAACCCTCTGTGGCGCTGCCTTTTAAATGGAGTAAGAGCCTGTCAGTACACAGCAGGGGAACCCTGTGTGAGCTGGGAATCAGCTGCCCCGGCTCACGCTGGGTCCCTCCTGCTGGCTTTAGCCTTTAAAATGGATTAGAGCCCATTGGCTTTTAATACATTTAAAAAGCAGAGATGCATCAGGGACTAGGCCGATTCCCAGCTCGCGCCTGGTCCCCGCTAGCTCCCTGGTTCTCCTGCCTCCGCCCCCTTCCAGAAATGGTGCTGGAGGAGGAGGGAACAGGCTTTTAAGCCAGCTCCCCCTAAACCTTGCTACCTCTGATGAGGTAAACTCCTGGTTAATCTGTTAAATTTAACAGGTTAATGCAGTGGTCTCCAACCTTTTTACACCCAAGATCACTTTTTAAATCTCAGAACAGGCGAAGATCTACCGCCCCGCCCCTTCCTTGAAGCCCCGCCCTCTTTATTCTCCTCCTGTCCCTCACTTGCTATCCCCAGCCCTTACTTACACACTCTGATAAACAGTTTATTTTTAAATTATGCAATATATACAATTAAAATCATGTGTTTATAGTTATGAAATAAATGGTCTGTTTTTTATTCATGCTATTTAAATCTAAAATGAAGCATTTATAATTATACATTTTGTGGGGACAGAGTACTGCGGCAGGGGGCAGGAGAGAGGGGACAGCGTGCTGGAAGGGCAGAGGACAGGGTTCTGCAGCAGGGGACAGAGTGCCAGTGGGGACAGGTTTCTGCAGCTGGGGACAGGATGCCAGTGGGGACAGAATTCGGGGAGTGGGGACAGGAATGAGGACAGCATTCTGTAGTTGAGGACAGGGGAGTGGGGACAGGAGTGGGGACAGCGTTCTGTGGCTGGGGAGTGGGGTGCCAGCGGAGGCAGAGAGTCCCCTGCATCTCCCTCCTCCCAGCATTCCCCCCCCCCCCCGGGAAACCAGCGCATGCCTGCCCCGGGGCCGACCCTCTCCCCATGCAGGGAAGCCCCATGCGTGCACGCCTGCCCAGGGGGCCGACCTCCCCACCCGCACAGGGAAACCCCGCGCGCGTGAGCCTGCCCAGGGGGCCGACCTCCCCCCACCTGCACAGGAAAGCCTCGCGCACGCGCCTGCTGAGGGGACCGACCCCCCCCCACCCGCGCAAGGCAGCCCCGTGCGCGTGCCTGCCCCAGGGCCGACCCCCGCGTGCAGGGAAGCCCCGCGCGCGCGTGCCTGCCCCGGGGCCAACCCCTCCACCCGCGCAGGAAAGCCTCGCGCGCCTGCCCAAAAGGCCAACCCGCCCTCTCCCGTGCTGGGAAGCCCCAGGGCCAACCCCCCACCCCTCCCGCAGGCCAGGAAACGTCCTGCGTGCCTCCCTTGGGGCTGACTCACCCCTCCAGTCCGGTGCAGGGAGCCGATGCTCCCTCCCGCAATACACCCAGCCGGCAGAGCAGAGCAGGGATGGGAGGGAAATGGGAGCAGGGCGGACAGGACGCCTCACGAGCGAGTGGTCGAGGCCCCGAGATCGACCAGTAGCTCGCGATCGACCGGTTGGTGACCATGGGGTTAATGGATTAAGTGGGATCTTGCAGAGGAGGCCGTGGGCTGGGGGCTGCTCCCAGGCACCATTTAATCAGTACTATCATTACCTAGTAAACATAACTATTTAAGGAGATGCTTACCAGTTAAGGGTACACATCCCTGATCCATGCAGGGCACTACTGACCTAAGCGTTACTGTAATACAGCCAACCAACAGTCTAGCGATAGAAGCAGTGGGTGCTCCGTGTCTTTAAGAAATTTAATTAAGCAATGCCTTCAAAACAGGCTTGTTTCCTTAGCTATACGGTCAGCAGTAAGAGTGGGACTGGCATACCAACTCCCTCGAAGGGGGTACCTTTCTTCCTCTTTCAGCACCAGAAAGTCCCATTTCTCTTTTTCCATGAACAGTACTTCAATAACATCTGTGATTTGTTTCTAGAGTTGACAGAGTTTGTACATAATTCTTCCACTGTCATGGCAACATAACACACAAGACTGTTAAAACATCTGAGGAGGAGGTTGGAGGAATATATGAAGGAGAAGAGCTGCTACTTAAAAAGGAACAAAACTAGGGAAACAGTACTGAACAGAGACTAATCACTGTCAGAGAATAGCAAGTGAACTAAAATAAAATAAAAAGAAAAGATGCTATGTATTTATTTTCCATTTATTTTGATCATTAGAAGATGCATATCCTGAGCCCATTGGTTAGTAAATCCCTGGTTCACATCAGTCTGGAGGTTTTCCACACCCTGAATTTCACAGCTTCAGAACAAATGGGAAGAGTAATTCTGCTGAAACTAAAGTGGTCTGAAAACAAACTGGTTCGCAGTCACTTGAAACTTTACCCTTATCAAAAGGCAGGTGGATTTTGTTGAACTCCTTGGCAAACATGGCCTAACTTTTGGATTTCTAACAAATTCCTGTGAAACTTCATTAGAAAAAGTCTGCATAGCTCCAATGCACAGCATTGTACAGATCTGTCTACACATACAAAACAGTTTTTGGAAGCCACTAGGCTGTAATTCCAGTATCGTGGGAGTATTTTATTGGAGACAGAACCATAACCGTGAGTTAGTTCAATTAGAGTGTCACATCTGCAATATGTATTAGCGATTATTTTTATTGTTTAAAAAATAAAATCCAACCTACTCAGGAAATATTGCTGATCCCAAGTGAGACAGTTCTTCATCTTCAATTGTGAAGCCATTACAATTAACCTAAGGAAAAGAGGGAGTGGTTAGCTCAGATCTCTGATAATCAATCTTCTGGTTTAATATTCCAGGTTTACATACTGTATTCCTCTGGCTATCATATTAAGCAGTAAATGGCAGTAATTTGGTTCAGTTTTATTCTTAGTATTTACACAGAGCTACTGGTCAGAGTCCTCATCTTGAGAGGTTTACAATCTTTTAGGCAGACTAAATGTAAAGGATTAAGACTCACGCACCAGAGTAGGATAAAACTAAAACTCAGAAGAAGTCAGCCTTTGAATAGCCCATGATAGCACATGAGGCCCGAGAAGAGTTTGGAAGAAGGAGAGAGAGGTTGCCTGTACAGAGAAAGACTATTCCAAGCAGGGAGGATGTGGTAAAGCATAACACAAAGTTTAGAGTGACAGAAGAGGGAAAAGGGCCAATCCTGATAGGTGGTGAATGGTCCATGCAGTACCTTGAATACATGGGGCCTGGCACAGTGGGACTGCAACCTAGTCAAGGCTCAAATTGAAATGGCAGAACAAACAGTAAAAAAATGAAATAGAAGCTAACAGTGAGAATAAATGTGGGCGGTGACATGGTGAGTAGGGCAGAAGCCGAAAGGTTTAATTAAAATACATTGGCACAGGACAAGGCCAGATAGTTGTCAAAACACGTGAAAGAAAGGCGCCAAGCAGGCCTTAAAACCATGTCCTGACATCCCTACTCATGTTTTTCCTTGAGGGGAGCTTAGGGATAGTCTACACTATATGGATTCAGCTGTACCACAGGAACACCTCTGCCAATGATTCTCTATGCCGATAGAAGAGCACTTTCCAGTCGGAATAATTACTCCATCACTGTGAAAGGCAGAAGCTGTATCGGTGGAAGTGCCTCTCTGGCTGACTGAGCACAATGTGAATGCTGCTTTAATTTATGTGGTTTGGGGGTGGCTCTCTTATGCCTTGGGTGATGTAACTTACATCAACTTAAAAATAGTCATGTGAACAAGCACTTAGTCTAAAATTAGAACTCTTGGATTTGGCACCCCAGAGGGGCTCAGTACCAATAGTACCAATGTGTGTGCACTAAGCAGCAGCAACAACAACATTTAAAGTTATAGGTTCACAGTCACTAAAATCCATCTCAACCCCAATCAAATAGTTTAGTCCCCATTTTAATGACAGCTGCATTTATGCCAGCAGAAAGTTTACACACACACCCTTTGCCAGTATCAATAGGCTTTCCTTTCCATGGGAATTTCAGAATGGAACACACACAACTGTGGTCTCACAAGTGCCAAGAAAGACAAGATGCCCGGGTGTGGCTGATCAAGTACAGAATAGTAGGATTGCCAACTGAACATGAAGCCCTCTAAAAGAATCACTTGTCTTTTCCCTTTGAGCAAACTATTTAAAGACCAGATAGAAATATTGGGAACATACCTCTTGCACCACTAGTCAAACTACAGGACCAGTGTGAAACCCTACCTGACCCATCCTGCAAACAGAGGCTTATGAACTCACAATTCTAAACAAAGAGTCCTCACTGCCATCTACAGCACAGTAAAATAACTTTCTAATAATGATTAATAGTATTGTGGTAGTGTCCCAAGGCCCTGTCAAGTGCTGTACAAACATCCTGTCCCAAAAGCTGACAACCAAATTTAAAAACAAGACACAAAACTGGTGAGTGTAGAACAATAGGAGAGGAGAATGATGTGGTTAACAGCAATAAAACACAGGGTTACACAGGCTGGCTTTCAACACACAATTTAATGGTTCAAATTCATAGACAAGATTTTATTTTTAAATAAATATACAGTTACCTCCAACTACCCTCAACTTAGTCATCAGTAGGTAGTTCTTTATTGTAAGCTTCATAGCAGAAATGGAAGAATTTGAAGAAAAAGAGGTTATGGGTTTAGAGTTAATTCAGGGACAATGCTCCATGTGTAAAGCGAAGTTTTCAAAACCACCAACACTTGAGGCTAGCATCAGTGGAATAAAGGGTAAGAGAACATCAGCAGGTAAGAAAGGTGGGGGCAGAGTTATGCAGACTCTAGACGGAGAGGCCAAAACCTTGAGCTTGATGTGACAGGGAAAAGGTGTCAGTGGAGGCACATATAGAGCATAACATGGACACAGTGACAGGCTAGGACGCTGATCTCAGCTGGGTTTTGTATGGACAGAAGAGAACAATGGGGCCACCAAGGATGCTGGGGAAGAGAGGTCTGCAGTACCTAAGAGTGAGAAATGAAGCATCAGCAGCATGCAGAAGGTAGATGGAGCAGTGGGAGCTGATAAGATTGCCCAAGGACAGAGGAAAGTGGGAGAAGCTATTGTTTTAGTACAAAACAAATGTTTGGAGGCTCTGGCTGCTTTCTAACAAAATTATTAATCACAATTAGAATTTCGTCAGTTCAGATTCCTTAAACTGAAGCAAAGTTATGGATGCATTTTTCCATATTGCTTGACAAACCGAAAAAGCTTAAAAAAATAGAAAATAAACCAATCGAAAGCAAAAAAGTGAATAATGGGAAATGGATGGCACAGAAGATAAATAAAGAACTCCACGGTACCACACTTAGCTCCCTAATTTGGGTAATAGCTCTTACTGGTAGGCACTGGTCTATATAAAATGAGTGGGCAGTCTCGGTCCAGCAGAAGGCAGTTGTCTACATCTCAAAAACCTACCATAACAGGTGGTACTCTTTGTTGGAGGCTTAAACAAGGAATCCACACAAAGTTAGAGTGATACTTGGCAATTCTGGAGTAAGATGCGCACACACATATTTTCTTTTTTTTTTTAAAGGGGGAAAGAAGGGCACATGCATTAAAGAAAAATGTCACTCAGAGCATTACTATTACTGTTTTCTAGTAAAATACATGCAGTCTGGATATATATGAAATTCAGATAAGAGAGAAAACAAAATGTTACCCAAAATGAAATTCTGCTCTCCTACTATCAGTTCAAAGCAGTGACAAATGCACTACCTGATCACATTTAGAAACTTGAGCCTGGGAGAGAACATCATCACTTTACCACTATCTTCTCTACTGTTGACACATTGAATTCAGTTCCCATTGCTCAGTCCCTTGCTCCTTTCCTGAAGAGGAGATTCTCACAATAGCACCTTTCTAAACTGATTTTATTCTAGCCAACTTACTTGTGCAAAGAGGACTACAAGGACAGCGTTGTCAGGGTACTCTATGTGCTTTGAATAAAAGTGATGAAGAGCAGCAATGTCATTCTGAATCAGCTCCCTCTTTTCATTGTCTAGTTTATCAAGGTCTGTGGATAAAGAAGACATCCTGTTTCAATACAAGGAACTCTCTTCTGGTTAACTGCAGCCATATCTAGGTTAGAAAAGGCTATAAGTTGAATGGGAGACCCACAAAGAGCAGCTGTATAGAGGTACAGCAAGCAGTGGTTGTGATGTTTCTCCTTCCAAGGCCACATATTTACACTGGGAAAAGGCATGCAGTTAGAAAATGTTGGCTGGTGCTTTTTTATTGACTTGAGATTAAATATAATACCCCTTGCTGAGGACAAGGATAAAAGTGTTTAAAACATGTTAGCTTCACTCTACGGAACAAGTTTATAGATGGTTAAATTAGCTCGAGGGTTAACCATGGCTGTGAATATGTTCCTATTACTATTTAGCCCTGTCTACAAAAGGAGCTAAGCCACATTTAGTATCATGCTAGTAAAATGTTTCCTCACATGACAGACTTTTCCCATGTAGACATGTCCTAATCAGTACTGAAAATGTCCCAGTAGAACACTAGAAGAGACTGTTTTGCTCTTTACCCAGAAGACAGGACCTATAACAGCAGAGATCCTTACCACATGCAGTCATTGAAGGTCTTTACTATTTGCAAGGGCTGCAGCATTAACAGTGGTGTCCAAGGTGCCCGCTAAGATTTTCCATCCTTGGGTGGAATAAATGTGCACCAAGCAATGTGCAGATGTGCACCACCAACAGAAACACATGCTGTCCGCTATGAGCAGCTGTGAGAGCTCTACTAATCAGCTGGGCGGCACCTGAATCCCTGCTGGGTGGCCGCCCAAGCACTCAGCTTACAGGGAATACTGTTGTCCTGATATATTTGACAGGCCCGGTCCTAGCATTTTAATATCCAGTCTCACTCATGGTTCCAGCCAAAACTCTGGGCAGTCAAACTGTCTAACATTTCAAAGGGGGCAGTGGAGTGAGCATTTTCCCAGTCCCTTCTTAGGATACGCCTACACTTCAGCACTATATTGGGATACTTCCAACATCCCAAAATTGCTAGTCTGTGTCTTTTGAGCAAGCCCGTTATTTCAAAATACAATGGGCTCGCTATTCCAACATCCCTGTAAACCTCGTTCCACTAGGAGTAAGAGAATAGTGCTCTATTTTGAAATTTTGAAATAAGCTATTTTGAAATTAAGTTGAAATAAGCTATGCAATTTATGTAGCTCAAATTGCATAGCTTAGGTCAAGCTATGGGTGCAGTGCAGACGCACCCTTTTTGACTCCAACTGAAGCAGAATGGACTGTCTACTGTTACCACAATCCTCCTTACTCTGCACAGATGCAGGAACCACACCTGCTCCTGCAAAGCAAAGCTGTGCTGCAATTCTCCTCTGCATCCGAGAAGTACAAGAGCAGTGAGAAAAGACTACAGGGGAAAGAGTTGCCAACAAGGGGCACAAGTAGGAGAGAGAGACACTTAAGAGTACAGACAAATGAAGTGACACACAGAATAGTGGGGAACACTGAAATGGGGCAACTTCTGATATGGGGGGTGAGAAGTAAGAAAGATGGAGCCTTCCAATGGGAATCCTATGCCATTTCTTCATTCACGCATCCTTGGGAAGAGAGTGAGGGCTGGGGGCAACTGCTGAAGGTGTCCAAAAGGGTAGATAAAAGGCTGGGAGGGAGTAGAGGACAGCAAAGGGGGCTTCTCACCCAGATAGCCAGAAATAGAAAGGAGTCTGCTGGAGAAGAAGGGCAGAATTGTGGTGGCAAAGCATCTCAGTGCTTTAGGAGAGCCCTTGCACCGTTTGAATAAGCATCCCCTGACTCACACCCCAACCCTTTTGAGCTTCCAAATGAGAAAGGCATTTATATTAATGCAGGCTAAAATTCAGCAGAACACACAAAAAACACTCCATGAACATCCCTCTCCCTCCTTCCGTTCTCACCCACTAACTTCTTTACAACTTATCCTCAGAATTCTTCTCAGAGGCAGGCTGCTCTGGCTTGGACAAATGCCAGCATTTCACCTATCCCATTTCCCCTGGCAGTCCAGCTGAGATGGTAATTTCATTCACTTCCTGCATTGAGGCTGCTGGGTAGTCTTGCAGGAGTAGGTTAAATAACTGCCACCTCTCACTCCATCAATGACAGCATTTGTCTAGCTAGCACTTTGTCAAGTATTAATGGGAATCCTTCAGGATGAAAGGTATGTAAGCCTATAATACCACTGCTCCATCATCTCAGATGTGCATGTATGTCAGCTTCTTCTTATGACTATCCATATTGAGAAAGGGAGCAGCACCGTGCAAGCTATTCTAGGCTGGTTAGTCTTAACAGTTGCTTGATTTCTAATTGCCTCAAGGGCATGGGGGTGGAAACTGTAAACTTCAAGATAAAAGTAAGCCCCGCCTTCTTTCCTTCCTCAGATCACTTTGGGTTGAAATTCCATGTCCTGAGCGCTCCAATCACAAAGAACATGTCACATTTGACTGGCAGTGACAGACACTGAACTAGAGTCCAGAGAATTCTGCAATTAGCCCCATAGTCATTGTCACCATCAAACAATTGTGCTAGCTCTGATTTTATGCCTCCTGGTAAACATACCAGTTATTTTAATTTTGCAACATTACAATTCAGAAAAGTCACCAGAGTGCCAGGAAAGCCATCTGATGTACGGACACTACATAATTAATCTGTCTACATTTTCACCCTCACTTCCCCATTCCCCCAAGCTACCAAGAGAAAAATAAATTAAAGCATTAAAAAAAATTAGAGCTGTGGTTCTCTTTTTCACTCCCTCCTAAACGTGATAGGCTTGGAGAAAGTTTTGATGAAGGGAAATGAAGCACTACACAAAAGAGCTCCTATTACCTTCAAGTCTTGTCTACTTACGTGATTCAAACTCTTTTACAGCAAGCAATTTTTCTGATTGTGTCCTTTCAGGGTGGGTTTTCTAAAAATAGAAAAAGATTGAAATGACAGAAAAAATATAAAATTATCATTTATTTTGGCCACTGATGACAGTATTTACTCACAAAACACTACAAAAATCCCTCACTGTACTGAGGTCTTGCAAAGGTCAATTAGCAATAATCTGCTAAAACTTAATTAACTTTAGGAGCCATAAAAAATTATCATGGTATCGCATAAAGCAGGCAAAAATTTACTTCAATCAAATGTGTATGTGTGTGTGTGTGTACACACTCTCTTTCACACACACACAACCAGTACAGTATTTTAAAATATGCCATTTGCTTTGTTCTAGATACCCAGAAAGCAACAAACAGCAGAAAAGTAGGCAAGAGACAGGCTTCGCTTTGAGGAAAGCGAATAAACTCACTGTTGACAGAGTTCAAAAGCAGTGCTCTATTGTTGGCCTAAGGCCACTTCTTTGTAATCTTGGCCATTAAATATGGCTTTGCAGGTGGCCCAGCAGCTGAGGTTCAGGGACTACGGTTTGCATATTTAGCTTTTATATGGCATGTAGGTTCCCTCTCCCTCTACCCTCAAGCACAAATTTATTCCAATGACTTTTAATCATTAAACATCTAATTTTGTTTGTGGATCACCACTAGACTGTGCTTTAATTAAAAAACCCCACACACAGAGGGAGTTTGCAGGCTAGCTTCCCAGCAGGCCATCAAAATCCTCTCTATATACAGTATCTGGGTTGCCCTTGTCACATACGCAGGCTTCGAATGTACAAATGTGCTTCAAAGAGGATTTGTTTTTTCAGGGAGAATTTAGAGCTTTGCAAAAATACATAACGTAATAACCTTGAAACTTAAACTCTTCTCTCCCTGCAAACACTTCTGCTATGCCCTTCACACCAACACACAGTCTGCATTTCAAGGAATATTACATTACGGGTGGAGTTAACAATGCAATGTCAGAGCAAACACACTAGCATACTCTCTCTTTCTAAAGACCAAGGGACTGATTTTCTTCCTACAAATATGGACTTACCTCAGGGTCCCTCCTTTAATTCTAATTGGATCACTTCATTCCCTGCTCTGTCCATTCCCTCTGAAGCACCTGACACTGGCCACTGTCAGAGACAGGGTACTAAGCTAGGTGGACTGAATGAGAAGAGAATCAGGACCCATGTGGCACTTACAGAGTGAATGGTGCTGTAACTATACTAGGCTATCCAGCAGAGATGCAAGATCCCATTTAAACATTCACATCCCTAATCAACTTAACCACAAACATGGAGTCTGATCCTCCTCTTCTTTATGCTTTTTGCTTAGACACTGTACCACTGACTACAGTGCTCAGATTTACATTAGTATATGTAAGCAAAGAATCAGGCCCATTATATTTAGTGAACCTGTTAGTAAAATTCTTCAGTGTTTGGTCTGTAATCCACACTGCACTGATTCGACTGAGACATCAGCTTAACACCTCTCCAAACGTCCAGCAGCACAGTACGCTACTGCAGCCGGTTCAGCTGTCTGTTTTTTCAGCTGCTTACACTCAGCACTGCAGCCAATCTGTACACAGGAAGCTAACATAAGCGTGCTTTGCTGAGATCTATAGCTCCTCGTCACAACCCCTCTTTGAAAACAGACACATACCTCAAGTCTTGCACTCTGCTCACCTGTTTGGCAAGGATCCTCGCAGTCAGTCTCACAGTCTCCGAGGGATTCCAGTTCTGCCCAAACACACACATGGCAGAACATTCCAACTTGTGCATAGGCCAATCTTCTTTCTGGAAAGTTTAAAGAAAAAAACCCAAGAGGATGCAGCAAGTCCCACCAAAACCTGGAGGTCAAGTGAAATGTGTTTCCTTTAGAAAAATAAAATGACACTTGCTAATTTGGAACAAAAGATTTAAGGACAGAGCTATCTTTTGCTTTTTAAACATGCCCATAAAGGATGAGTCAAGGTCATACTATCTTCATTTCATTGTTTCTAAATCATCAACCCTTATTGTTCAGAGCAAGTGTGGGAAGGGAGAATAGGTTCTTGCTTAATGGTTAGATTGGGTTCTATTTCCATTTAATAAATACATTGTCCCTGATATAGATTCAACCTTGGTGTAAATCAGGAGAAAGTCCTCTGAAAACTATGAGTTTGCATCTATATAAAGACAGTATATGTAAGATCGGAAGCAGATCTACTGAATAGATTCTTCAGATTTATTTTGTTAGTTAGTGTAACAGAATAAGCCTGGGGCTCACCAGCACAACAGTAGCAAGATTATTCCTGAAAACAGACAGACAACCTTTAGTTAATGTAACATACTTCCTTTACATGTAACAGACCAGAACATATTTCATGCAGCCATGTAATTACATTTTTGCTAGCAAACAAAAAGTTGTGAACAGCTGTTCTCAGATATCTGTAACTTTTCTGAACACTCTATGGATCACATGGATGTAGGCCACTAAGGTCTGCACAAAGAGATCCATATTAATAGGATTAAGTGGTACACAAGGTCTGGTTCAGACTTCACCTAGTTTGTATATTTAGAACATAAATTAATGTTAGAAATATATATGATATAATGTAACATTCACACCCCTAAGAGATATAAAGTGGTAAAACAAACATACACACAATGGGCGACATTTATGCATTTGTCCCTTAACACTTCAGAGACAATCAACCCCTATCCTCAACCAAAGCACTTGAGCCAGGGGAAGGTGTGTAGTGGACAGGAGAGAAGAAGAAAAGACAGAGGAGCATATCACAATAAACCCCACAAATTTACAACGGAGCTAAAATGAGAACATGAAGTTTTGAGCTGTCCCTAAAGCAGTGGGGGGCAACCTACAGCCCAACGGCCATATGCGTCCCATCGGGGTTCTATGCATGAACCACAAGACATTTTGTTTACTGTTGCCCACACGCAGGTTTGCCAGATTCCACTGATATCAAACCACTTAGGTTTCTTCTTACCAGTATTACTAAAATGACATGCATGTAAAGCAAGGGCAGGTGAAGTGAGGTGTATGCTGATTGTACATACCCTTGGCTGTAAGAGCGGTGCACTTCCTCTGCAGCCAATCAAAGCACTACGTTTCAATTGGCCACCACATACATTTTAGGTATACAAGCAGTGTTGGCAAAACCACCCTATTCTGGGAGACCATCTTGAATACTAGTCTTGCAGCCCACTGAAATGATGGGCCATTTGTGCGGCACTCACCAGCCCATCGCTAGATTGCCCATCGCTGCCCTAGAGCAGGGATGGGGAACTTCAGGCCCAGAGACCAGATGCAGCCCCCAACTTGCCTCGCTCAGGACCCCCCTAACACTGTGGAGCCCATGCTGGTGCTCCAATCCCCTCACTGCTCTACCATTTACCAGGCTGAGCACCCCCAAGCTCCGGTGTGGGAGGGGAATGTTTAAATTAAATTAAATTAAATTAATGGAGATTGCCTATCTCCTAGAACTGGAAGGGACCTGAAGGTCACTGTGTCTAGTCCCCTGCCTTCACAGCAGGACCAAGTACCATCCCTGATAAATTTTTGCCCCAAATGGCCTCCTCAAGGATTGAACTCACAACCCTGAGTTTAGCAGGCCAATGCTCAAACCACTGAGCTATCCCTCCCCAATGTGGGCAGTGTCCTTCTCCTTCTCAGTTGGGGGCCACATTAGAGAAGGTTTTTTTTTTCCTTTTTCTTCTCACTTGTGTGTAGCCCCCAACTGATTTTCTGTGGGTCTGTGGCCCCCAACCCAAAATAGTTTCCTTGCCCCTTCCCTAGAGGGATACTAATGCTTCACTCTGACACATACACCAAAGTCATGGGTCTTCAGAGAGTCACCCTTGAAAAATTCCACAATAGACGTCATCATCAACACCCTTATGTGCCATGACAGGATTTGGAGCAACTCAGTACCCCTCAGGTAGACTGACTCATGGTTATCTAAGTCTTTAAACACCACAATAAAAAACCCACTGTCTCATCTTAAGGTTCTTTTGGAAATAACCATTTGTAATTGCCCCAGACACAGATATTAAGGGCTCACCACAGGAAGAGAACAAAGACCCTCAGTTTGCACTGAAGGCTGAACAGGGTACAGAAGGTATTCAGCACCATGCCAAGGTAGGTCCACTGCCCTAGTTTCTTTTTTCAGAAATCTCAGTTTTGGTTTATATGCAGTCTGTGTGAGGCAACCACAAGATTTGACAGTTCTAAGAGGAAACAATGTAGAATTTTGGAGTGTTTTACATTTTAGTCATAAAATTCAAAAAAATGTAACTTGGATGCTCCCATTAATGCAGTGTCATGCTGCACTTTCTCCTCAGAAATACCGAATTCCTATGCACTGAGAGCTGGCTCATTTCTTTAGGCTCTTCAGTCTTTAGCCTGTGCATTACAAATCACATAGGTAGGATCCAATCCTTCATTCTTTGCACATCCAAAACTCCCACCAACTTCAATGTGAGGAGTTTTGGGTGTGCAAGAAGTGCAAGAACAGACTCTATTTTTTTAAATATAGGCTTACATACACTGCTTAATGAATAAGAATATTTGAAAAACAAAGTCAAGATACAAAGTTATATCCCTGTCTCAAAGTCATAATGCACTTGTTTGATTTATTCTCTAAGCATTGTTAATTAAAATCTTTCCTCAGGCCGAATCATACTGAGTTATGTGAACTAGCAGGGAGGTTGAAGGGACAAGATATGGCTGAACTGTGCAAAGCAAGATAAAAGCTTGAAACATTGCAGGAACAGAGAATAGTGATGACTGAGTAATACCTGGTATGGAAACATTCAGCGCACCCTTCTCCACAACCACAGCAGGATTGCATTTAGCATTCTTTTCCACGTTTTCACAGAGTGGTTTGAATTGCAGCAGGTATCATTGTTCCAACCGAATCCCCAGTGCTGTATTAACAATATTTTTTCCCTATTTTCCTCTCATTTAAGGCAGAGTGACAAAACTTTTGGAAAGGAAGTTTGCTAAACCTTGCACTTTCCATTTCAAAGTGAGTGAGAAAGTAACCTCCTCCTCCTCCAAGTTCTTCAAAACGATGGCATCAGCTAGGACAACTGCATTATTTGCCTGAAGATTAGACCAGCACAGCATACTACAAAACCACCAGTATTCAATGCAAGCCCAAAAAGAGTCACTTAGGGTGCCAAACCTGTTCTCAAATTTTCAGTGTCCCATGTAAAATTACTATCATTTGTTGAATGTCAGTTATGTACTTGGTTGGCAGAGCAGAAAACACAAATAAATAAAGATAGTCCCTGTGTAGTGGAGCTTGATGAGAGTTGGCGAGAGTTTAAGTGACACATATGCAGATAAAATACAGAGGTTATTGGAAAGCCAGTGGAAGGGTTAATACTGCAAACACTCAGAGCCTGATTCTGCCACTGATACTTGAGCACCTACCTCCACAAAGAATCCCACGGATGTCAGAGGGACTGCTTACAGTTAAGGGTATCCTTGAGTAAAGGTACTGCAATATGGCCCTGAAGTGCTACTCCCGGTGGCAATCAATTGAGGCTCAAACCCTTGTCTCTTCTTTCCCTCTCTGCCCCATCTACATAATGTTGGGCTGGAGAGAATAGGAGACTGGTGTGGGTTAGTGTCTGAAGGATTCCCAGAAGAAGTGAGCCTTTAGGAGGGATTTCAGTGAGGAAAGGGTGAGGGATTGGCCCACAGGGAGCAAAGATCATTTCACACATAGGGAACAATATGGAAGGAGGCATGAAGAGGAGAGTGGGCTGAGAAACAAAGGGGATAGTGAGGCTGGAAGGGCAAAAGGGACGAGACAATACAAGTAGAAATAAGAGAAGATATACAGGCGGAGCTATTCACAGCTTAAGTTAATGAGTCCAGAGCTGACAGGGATAAGAGACTGAGACGCAAACACTTAAAACAATTTAATCAGTACGGTAGCTCGTCTATGCAAGGAATGAGGTTTAGTTACCATGACCGCAGCCTTTGCTTGTACAGCTGCCACACAAAATACTTTACTTAATAACTTGGACAAATATGGACCCAACCCTAGTTATTCACACGTGGGAGACAGGAAATCTCAGGAGCAGATTCAGTTTGCTTAATCATTCCATCTCTATGTGCTTAATTTCAAAAACGGAAGATCTCAGAGGTCCAGGATATCTACCTGGATGCTTCATGCTTCCATGCACACCATGACCGCACAGATGCTCCAGTGGAACCCTTCTCCGGACTAGGGATTATAGCAAACCCTTATTTTTGTAAATGTGCAATCCCATGGTATCCAACCAGTTCTGAAGCACTACTGCTATAGCAAACTAGCCATACTCAACTGGCCAAATAGCCACATGTGGCTTGTAGGTTGGACACCAGGAGTGTAACCGCTGAATTTTTCAGTGGTTACCATGTTTACACGCAGGGGGGCAGGCAGAACCTTTTAAGTCAGCTCCCCAGGAGCCCCAGCTCCCGCTTGCCCGCCCCCCCTCCACACTGCCTCTGATACAGAGGCAGTAGCATGGGGGGCATTTTAGAGGCAGCTCAGTGAGAGCCAGTATGCACAGGGAGTTGGCTTGAAAGCCAGCTTCCTGCATGTACCATCTCCAGCCTGCCCCACCACCCTCTGCTCTGCTGCCTCTGATACCACCCCATCTCCCCGTGCTGCTGCCTTTTTACTGCAGGGGCGGGGAGGGAAAGGAGGCAGGCAGCTCTATGGGAGCCAGCACACGCGGGGAGCCAGCTTAAAAGCTGGTACCCCATGGTTACCAGCTCCCACCTCCCGCTTTGCTGCCTCTAATACAGAGGAGTAATCGATTGATTAATCCTAATTAATTAAAGAGCCTAGGCATATCAGTTAATAGTGTAAACAACTACATTTCAACAACCCATTTCACCACAATTCTCCTAGATGGAGCAGGGAGAACATTTATCTGGTCTTCTATCAACAACGAGCCAGATCCTGTCATTTTTACTCAGTTAAAACTCTCATTAAAACCAATGGGAATATTTCTCAAAGTAAGGTTTCTATGTACCATGCACATTTAGCTGGGCAAAAATCACTTAAAACCTTTTAAAAAATTATTTTCAAGATGCTCTCCTAACCACACATGGACTGTACAATGTAGATAAATCATGGTAGCATTTCCTTTTATTTTAAATCTAATGCCCTTAAACTTCCATCAAATGTTCCCTTGTTCTGATATTGAAAGAAATAGTAAAAAGGAAGTCCTGATCAATTCACACTATACACTCAGTCATTTTGAAAACTCAAGGATTGTAAATCTCCTTTTTTAGCTCAGAGGCTAAATTTAAACAGAAACATTTCCAATTATATTTGACTTAAATCCACCTGTATGAAAATGTGCAGACTTTTTACAAGACAAAATGCTTACTGAAGCTACCAAGCAGGGATTTAGTTGAACAAGAAAAAAGCTGTAGCCTTCTCTACATTCAAGCTAGGATTGTAAAATCCCATTTAATCAATTAACTGGTTAAATGTTACGTTAATGTAGTTAACCGATTAAGCAGGATCCCACTGGTGGGGCTGCCAGCCAACTGGTTACTGGTAAGCATCACCTGGTGAGGATGATGCTTACTGTGTCACCAGTTAACTCGTTATCAGTTCACAAAAACCCTAATTCAAGTGCCATAAAGCAATTGATAAACCAACTTAATAAACCTTACTATGAGAAGTGCTCAGTGGAACAAGGCTGGGGAAGTGGACCTTTCTGTACGGCCCCTGTAGTGAAGACATGGACACGAAACATGGAATAGACACCGTGCTCTGGTGATATCTGGCTGTCAAAAATAGCCTCTTGGAGCTTTTGGTGGCATGCCGTGAGGGGACTCTAAATTGGAGGAGAGGGACCTGGGTGGGCTGGGATCAAGAAAGAGAAGAGATTGTTTAAAATCATCTTTGATCTCCCCCAAATTCTGCTTCCTCCCCCCCGACTTCTGAGGCTGTGTTGCCCAAATTTATACATCAAGTGCTGATGCTTTTCCCTGCTGAAGTCAACTGTAATTTTGCCATTTACTTCTGTGAGAAATGGGCAGGCTCCAAACACACAGCTCCCTTTTCTGCAGAAGTACAGTTCCAAACACTGCAATACAACAAATGAAATCTTTAAGCCTTCCATCGGCAGACACACTGCAAATGCTGAAGGAAGAAACAAGTATAGAATATGCTGCACAAGGAGTAGCTGACATCAGCTCTCTCTGTAAGGGTATGTCTATACTACCCCGCTAGTTCGAACTAGCGGGATAATGTAGGCATACCGCACTTGCAAATGAAGCCTGGGATTTGAATTTCCCGGGCTTCATTTGCATAAGCGGGGCGCCGCCATTTTTAAAACCCCGCTCGTTCGAACCCCGTGCAGCGCGGCTTATGCAAATGAAGCCTGGGAAATTCAAATCCCGGGCTTCATTTGCAAGTGCAGTATGCCTACATTACCCTCCTAGTTCGAACTAGGAGGGTAGTGTAGACATACCCTAAGGGATAAACAATAGGCGTGTTCTGAAAGTGAAACAGTGGCGGTCAAACAGTGTGCAGCGGTGGTCAAAAAGGCAAATAGGATGCTAGGAATTATTAGGAAAGGGATAGAAAATAAGACCCAGAATATCTTACTGCCCCTATATAAAACTATGGTACGCCCACATCTTGAATACTGTGTACAGATGTGGTCTCCTCACCTCAAAAAAGATATTTTGGCCTTGGATAGGGTTCAGAAAAGGGCAACTAAAATGATTAAGGGTTTGGAACGGGTCCCATATGAGAAGTTAAAGCGACTGGGACTTTTCAGTTTAGAAAAGAGAAGACTGAGGGGGGATATGATAGAGGTCTATAAAATCATGAGTGCTGTGGAGAGGGCTGATAAAGAAAAGTTATTTATTAGTTCCCATAATAGAAGAACTAGAGGACACCAAATGAAATTAATGGGTAGCAGGTTTAAAACTAATAAAAGAAAGTTCTTCTTCACACAGCGTGTAGTCAACCTGTGGAACTCCTTGCCAGAGGAGGCTGTGAAGGCTAGGACTATAATAGAGTTTAAAAAGAAGCTAGATAATTTCATGGAGGTTAGGTCCATAAAAGGCTATTAGCCAGGGGATAAAATGGTGTTCTTGGCCTCTGTTTGTCAGAGGCTGGAGAGAGATGGCAGGAGACAAATCGCTTGATCATTATCTTCGGTCCACCCTCTCTGGGGCACCTGGTGTTGGCCGCTGTCGGCAGACAGGATACTGGGCTAGAAGGACCTTTGGTCTGACCCAGTATGGCCGTTCTTATGTTCTTATGTAAACACCAGTACAGTAATTCCTCATTTAATACTATAGATGTGTTTCTGAAAACATTCGTGCTAAGCGAAAACGTGCTATGCGGGGTCAATTTTCCCATTAAAAATAATGAAAAAGGTGGGTGTTGTGTTTCAGGTGGTGGTGGCAAAGTTAATTTTTTGTTGGTGCTGGGTCGTCAACAACAACATTAGATATCTAGCAACACAGGATACCTAGCAACACAAGTTGCCGCGGTTTGTTAAAACACAAAGATAAACACACGAGTGAGCGGAGGAGCGCTGTGACCATGTGTATTCATCCACTCATGCATATTACCACTGTTTTCACCAACTTATACCGCCATGTGAAGCAGTCCGCCACTTGATTATTTTTGTGTTATTTAAGGGACAGTTGTGTTGTTCGAAAAACATTCCTTAAAAAAAAATCATGCTATTGCAAAAACATGTTAAGTGGGCATGTGTTAAATGAGTAATTACTGTAAGTGGTTTATAGTTCAACTGTTCTGTATTTGTAATGACGTAAAACATTTCTCTTCAGAACAGCTAATTTCAGGGGGCAAGAGGAGGGATGATTAAAACAAGAATAAGTCTGATGCTGTTTGACTAAAACCATTATTTTAAAAGTCAAGACTTGAACTGCATGTGGTGCTTGAATTTCACTAGTGTAATAGCAGGTTGATGCCATGTGATGCTGGTAGTAAAAGCAGAGTGATATGTATCAGCTGATACTCACAAACCAGATAAGAAGTCACAGCAAGCAGGAGAACAAAGGGAATGTAGGACTGCAGTCAATAAACAGACAGCCCATCTTAAAAAGGACTAGGGCTGCAAAGTGGCATAAAGCTCACCTCTATCATCCCTATGTCCATAGCTGACACTGTACTTGTGTAATTGCCCAATTGGAGAGGGGCAGCCTGAGGCAACTCTAACTTATTCTGGCTGCCAACAGCTCAAAACAGTACATGGAGATCTACAAACATTAAGCTAGTCCTGGCCACATCTCTTTGCCAGCCCCAGAACTGAGTGGGAGGGAGCTGCTATGCCAGCTCTGTGCCACTGGAAGATCCCCTTTCCCAGCGGCTTAATCCTCCCTCCGTTAGTTATGCCAGCGTTAAAACTGCTCTATGCAGGGAATGACGTGCAAAAGGGGTCTTCACACTGAAGCACAGGCCCTTGTTTCAAAGATGATCCCCATTTCGATTGGGTATATGTCACCAAGGATGCAATGCAGGGATTAAGTATCTAGACACACTTCATGGCTGCTACTTGGAAAAGCTAGTCTGGAATTCCCAAGGGAAGAGGCATTTCATGCTTTAGTCCTAAATGGTACATAGGATCTAGTCTAAGAGGTGACTATAATTGAACCACTCAGTAACAGCAACCATAATGTTACATTTTATTACATTCTTGTAGGAGGGGAAACTACTACAAAAGCTAAGTAGCATTTAATTTAAAAAAGGGGAACTTCACAAAAATGAGGAAGCTAATTAAACATAATTTACAAGGAATAATCACAAACATTAAATGCCTGCAATAAGTTCTATAATAGAGGCTCTAACTAAAAATATACCTAAATTAAAACAAAACACACCAGCACAAGGACCAAAAAATTGCCACTATGGCTAAACAGAGTAAACGAAGCATTGAGAGGCAAAAAAGGCATCATTTAAAAAATGGAAGTGAAATTCTACTGAGGAAAATAGAGAAGAACCTAAACTCTGGCAAGTCAAGGTAAAAAGAACAACAACAAAAAAAGGCATATGAAAGCAACTACCAAACTACACAAAACCTTTAAGTACATCAAATCAGGAAGCCTCCCAAACAATCAGTGGTACCATCGGATAACGGTAGAGATAAAGGAGCAGCAATAAACAGTGAGGTGGCAAAATTTGCAGAGGATATAAAATTACTCAAGACAGTCAAGTCCAACGCTGACTGCAAAGTATTACAATGGAATCTCACAAAACTAGGTAACTGGGCAATAAAATGGCAGATGATACTGAATACAGTAAGTGCAGTGTAATGCCCATCAGAAAGCATAATCCCAACTCTATTTACAAAATTAGCTGTTATTACTCAAGAAAGATCTTGGAGTCATTTTCAGATAGATCTCTGAAAACGTCTGTTCAGCATCAGTCAAAAAGCTAACAAGATTAGGAACCATCAGAAAGAGGACGGATATTTACTGTGTTATTATCTAAATGACTATATATAAATCCATGGTAACTGCATGCAGTTATAGTGATCCTGTCTCAAAATATCTGTAAGAATTGAAAAAAGTCCAGAGAAGGACGACAAAAATTATTGGGATTACACAATCACTCCCACACAAAAAGATAAAAAAGACTGGAAGAGTGAAGATTGCTGGGGAAGGGAGGCATGACAGAGCTTTATAAAACCATAAATGAGAAAGTAAATAAGGAAATGTTATTTATCCCTTAACATAAAACAAGAAGCAGGAGACACCCAATAACATTAATCGGCAGTAAATTTAAATCAAACATAATCTTCAGATAACACAGTCAGTATGGTGAACTTGTCACCAGGGGATGTTGTGAGGGCCAAAATTATAACTGCATTCAGAAAAGAATTAGATAAATTCATGGAGGTTAGGAACATTAATGGTTATCAGACAAGTGAACTAGGATGTAACCCATGCTGTGGCCTCTGACTGTCAAATGCTGGGACTGAGCAAGAGGGGATGGATCACTCTGTAACTGCCCTATTGTGTACGAAGGCACCAAGATGTCCTTCTCAACTTTGACAAGGGAGTGTTGAAGGGCTTTTGAACAAGACAAGAGTGAAGATGGGATGTAGATTGTCTATGCAACACATATTGTCCATGGAGACTGGTTTCTAAAGAATATTGTGCTTGAAGATAACTTTGAATACTTCTGACCTTCTTTCAATCTCAGCAACATTCCTAAATTTCACCTGAGTGATTTGTAAGGATCCAAAACACTGAAGATAGGATTATGCCAACTAGGTAACTAGTAACCCTAAGTATTTCACATTCAATGATCAATAAAGTCATTTCTGAAACCCGTTCCACTACAGTCAAGACACTGAAACACTAATGAACAACTTCATATACAAAACATTGGGTTACACCCCAAGATGTGCAAGAAGGGTTTGACAGATCATTAGCATATGACTTAATCAGCTCTTCTGCTAAACATTGTCTCCTGAAGCTTTCAGGATGTTCCAGTTTCCTGAATGGAGTGTGAGAAGACTTTTCTTCTTGAAAAGATATTTCAGAGCAGGAAGGTGTCTTATGGCCCTTTAAAACCCATTAGAAATAGCAAAACACAAACACTACCTCACACTGCAAAATAATGAGTGATCTACATTAATACTCATCAGAGGTGGGGAGGGAAGACAGCGCAAGGGTGGAGAAAACTAGATCCTTTTGTATAAATATGCCTCCAAGTTTCAGAATAATAGGAGGCAGAGGATGTAATTGTGCCTAATACAAAGGATCCAATGTCAGGAGATCGAAGTCCTACTCCTTCTGATGTGTACTTGCTATTTGACCTGGGCTAACTACCTCTCTCTACCTCAATTAATCCATCTGTAAGATGGCAACAATAGCCATTACCTACTTCAAATGAGTATCGTGAGCTTATTTCCTTGTCTGTGAATAAACAGATTCTCAGATAGATGTTATAAAGCACAAAGCAATTATATTGCAAATACTATTGGAGTCTCTCACATGAATTGTACAGAACTGGTATGAAACAATGTCACTGGACATGCTCTTCTTACATACAAGTGCAAGTGTTCTCTCATGATGAGATTATGGCTAGTCAGAGGATTTAGCTAGGATTCCTGTGAATCTTTTGCAGGACTTTCCCTTGGGTACTTAAAGATGCTCAATTCACAAAGCTTTCCACTTTCTACTCTAGGCAACGACTGTCCTTACAATTCCCTCGAACCTTCAATGTAACCTAGTGTCAATATTTCCATTTTTAAGCTGCCTTTGCTAAAAGCTTTTCAAATCAGCTTGTGACTCCAAAATAGGAGGTCATTTGATGATCAGCAAATGCCCATACTAAAATATGGGAGCAAACCCCAGTATGAAGTGGGAGGCTAGTTCATTTACCTAAACTAAGAGGTTCTCTTCCCCCAGCTGTTATGAACAAGTTTGGCCATACTACTACTACCTTTTGGAGATGGTCCCATCATATATAAATAGAAATAAATAAAGTGAGGAAAAAATATACAAAGCTAATCATAGAATACTAGGCATGGAAGGAACCTCGAGAGATCATCAAGTCCAGTCCCCTGTCCTTATCGCAGGACCAAATACTGTCTAGACCATCCCTGATAGACATTTATCTAACCTACTCTTAAATATCTCCAGAGATGGAGATTCCACAACCTCCCTGGGCAATTTATTCCAGTGTTTCACTACCCTGACAGTTAGGAACTTTTTCCTAATGTCCAACCTAAACCTCCCTTGCTGCAGTTTAAGCCCATTGCTTCTTGTTCTATCCTCAGAGGCCAAGATTAACAAATTTTCTCCCTCCTCTTTATGACACCCTTTTAGATACCTGAAAACTGCTATCATGTCCCCACTCCATCTTCTCTTTTCTAAACTAAACAAACCCAGTTCTTTCAGCCTTCCTTCATAGGACATGTTCTCTAGACCTTTGATCATTCTTGTTGCTCTTCTCTGGACCCTCTCCAATTTCTCCACATCTTTCTTGAAACGCGGTGCCCAGAACTGGACACAATACTCCTACTGAGGCCTAACCAGTGCAGAGTAGAGAGGAAGAATGACTTCTCTTGTCTTGCTCACAACACAACTGTTAAAGCATCCCAGAATCATGTTTTCTTTTTTTGCAACAGCATCACACTGCTGACTCATATTCCACTATAACCCCTATAACCCTTTCTGCCGTACTCCTTCCTAGACAATCGCTTCCCATTCTGTATGTGTGAAACTGATTGTTCCTTCCTAAGTGGAGCACTTTACATATGTATTTATTAAATCTCATCCTGTTTACCTCAGACGATTTCTCCAATTTGTCCACATCATTTTGAATTATGACCCTATCCTCCAAAGCAGTTGCAGCCCCTCCCAGCTTTGTATCATCTACAAACGTAATCAGAGTACTTTCTATGCCAATATCTAAATCATTGATGAAGATGTTGAACAGAGCCGGTTCCAAAACAGACCCCTGCAGAACCCCGCTTGTTATACCTTTCTAGCAGGATTGTGAATCATTAATACCTACTGAGTACGGTTATCAAGCCAGTTATGCAACCACCTTATAGTAGCCCCGTATAGGTAGTATTTGCCTAGTTTATTGTTAAGAATATGATGCGAGACCATATCAAACGCCTTACTAAAGTCTAGGTATACCACATCCACCGCTTCTCCCTTATCCACAAGACTAGTTATCCTATTAAAGAAAGCTATCAGATTGGTTTGACATGATTTATTCTTTACAAATCTATGCTGGCTGTTCCCTATCACCTTATTACCTTTCAAGTGTTTGCAGATGATTTCCTTAATTATTTGCTCCATTATCTTCCCTGGCACAGAAGTTAAACTAACCGGTCTGTAGTTTTCTGGGTTGTTCTTGTTTCCCTTTTTATAGATGGGCACTATATTTGCCCTTTTCTAGTCTTCTGCAGTCTCTCCTGTCTCGCATGATTTTCGAAAGATGATAGCTAGAGGCTCAGATACCTCCTCTATCAGCTCCTTGAGTATTCTAGGATACATTTCATCAGGCCCTGGTGACTTGCAGGCATCTAACTTTTCTAGGTGATTTTTAACTTGTTCTTTTTTTAATTTATCTACCCCCTTTCCACTAGCATTCACTATGTTAGGCATTTCTTCAGACTTCTTGGTGAAGACCGAAACAAAGAAGTCATTAAGCCATTAAGTCTCTGCTATTTCCAAGTTTCCTGTTACTATTTCTCCCTCCTCACTGACCAGTAAGCCTACCCTGTCCTTGGTCTTCCTCTTACTTCTAATGTATTTATAAAAAGTCTTCTTGTTTCCCTTTATTCCCGTAGCTAGTTTGAGCTCATTTTGTGCCTTTGCCTTTCTAATCTTGCCCCTGCATTCCTGTGTTGTTTTCCTATATTCATCCTTTGTAATTTGTCCTACTTTCCATTTTTTATATGACTCCTTTTTTATTTTTAGATCATGCAAGATCTCGTGGTTAAGCCAAGGCGGTCTCTTGCCATATTTTCTATCTTTCCGACGCAGCGGATTAGCTTGCTTTTGGGACCTTAATAATGTCCCTTTGAAAAACTGCCAACTCTCCTCAGTTGTTTTTCCCCTCAGTCTTGATTCCCATGGGACCTTACCTATCAGCTCTCTGAGCTTACCAAAATCCGCCTTCCCAAAATCCATTGTCTCTATTTTGCTGTTCTCCTTTATACCATTCCTTAGAATTGTGAACTCTATGATTTCATGATCACTTTCACCCAAGCTGCCCATGATCACTTTCAAATTCTCAACCAGTTCCTCCCTATTTGTTAGGATCAAATATAGAACAGCCCCCCCTCCCCCGCCCCCGGTAGCTTTTTCAACCTTCTGAAATAAAAAGTTGTCTCCAATGCAGCCAACTTATTGAATAGTATGTGCCCCGCTGTGTTATTTTCCCAACATATATCTGGATAGTTGAAGTCCCCCATCACCATCAAATCTTGGGCCTTGGATGATATTGTTAGTTGTTTAAAAAAAGCCTCATCCACTTCTTCCGTCTGGGTAGGTGGCATGTAGTAGACTCCTAGCATGACATCACCCTAGCATGAAGCAATATACCCTCTTCAAGAGTGTCCCACTGTCCTTTACAGATGAAAGGGGGGGAAATCAACAGAGCCCAGATTCTGTTGCCCATTACTCAAATTGTTCAGTAACTAACTCTGGACCAGATTCTGATGTGCTAAATAATATGAGCCAGGGTTGGATATATAAAATCCCATTTAATCAGTTAACTGGTTAAACATTATGTTTAACCAGTTAACCACTTAAATGGGAGGGGGGACACTCCAGTCCAGCTTGGCTATAGCAGCCCCCCACCTACAGTGTGGCGTGGGGCCGACCAGACTGGAGTGCCCCCCCATCCACAGCAAGTTGCTTTGGCGTGTTGGGGGTCGGGGGTTGCTCCAGCAAAAGCTGGAGCAGCCCCCCCACCTGTGGTGCAGCAAGCTGCTCTGGCCAGGCTGAGGGCCCACCGTGGACAGAGGCTGTTCCCACTCCAGCCAGGCCACATCGGTTAACCACTGACATCCCTAGTTAGTTCCTCAAACAGTTCTACGGATGTGAGTAAAGTATCAGAATCCAACTTGAGGGTGGGAGGGGGAAGAGCTGTGGGAAGCTACTAAGGGTGGTAGAATCTGGCCCAATATTCTTCATGTTTTTACAGGAATGTCAGAATGACAGGCATAACCAGTATAAAAGCTAGAAGTTGGAGGTGGGAGAATAAATAAAAGATTTATCACAACTATGCAATATCATCCTTCAGAGGAATGAGACAGCTTGTTAAAATGAAAGCTCTTCCTGAAACTGCAGCAGCCATCCCAAATATTGTGCTTAGGAAAGCACAGTTACAATAGTTCATCCCAGTTAATGGGAATATACAATATTCTGCATACAAACAATAAGAGGACAATTAGTACATTATCATCTAAAATAAGGCTGTTGGTGGATGATTTACTAACTAAAAATCTGCTTTCATGTCAAAGACCTCAGCTCTTATCTAACCTCTCAAGTAAGTGAGTTTGGTCACCTTAGTCCTTCATGAACTACATTCCATACCACAACCCTTGCCCCACAGGATTCCATAAAGTTAAGATGTGTCTCAGTATTTACATTGTACTTAGAATGCGTATATTTTTCCTTGCACATAAGCAACAAAGTTACTGTAGGTCAGCAATGGGCAGCCTAGGCTAGTAAGTGGGCCGCATGAGTGGCCCTCCATTTCAGTGGGCTGCAAGACTGTTGTAACAAGATGCTCTCCCAGAATAGGGTATTTTCTAACTGCCTTTGCGCACCTAGAATTTGCAGGTTGTGCCAATTGAACGATAGCAGCAGGAGCACACGGCTCTTACAGTCAGTTTTCTGTGCAATCAGCACACATCTCACTTCACGTGCCCTTGCTTTACATGCATGTCACTTTACTAACACTATAAGGGAAAACAATGACATGGACAGAAACCAGTGGAAACTGGACATCATAGGTATGTCTCATAGGCCACAAAGAGAACCCCGATGGGTCACAGGTTGCCCACTACCGCTTTAGGTCAAGCAGACAGCATGCAAAGGCAGAAATTGGCTAGATTCAGTGAATTAGTTAAGAAAAAAATAGAATGGTAATGACACTGGCTTGTTTTTCAATGAACCAGTCCTTCATTCTATTTTACTTTAAAGCGTACTAAAAGCTACATGACATGAACATCAGAGAATGGCCACTCTCGTTAACTCTGAGCCATAATAGAGGTGTTAAGACTAAGGGTATGTCTACACTACAGAGAAAATCAAAGTTTCCGCTGTCAATCTTCCAGGGCTCAAATTAGTGGGTCTAGTTAAGACAGCTACAGGAGGCCCCTGCTTTACAACAGTCCAATTTACGACCCCTCGCACTTCAAACCTTTTCCATAAGTGCAGAAAGGGCCAAAATCCCCCAAATTACATCCTCAGCCCCGCCTTTACAATGGCATATGACACCGGTCCTAAATGCGGACCCGAGTTACAACACCCCCAACTTGCGATGCTATCCCCAGAGCCGATCACATCGCAACTTGGGGGCAGCCTGTAATTCGAACTGAGGGGGCACTCTGGTCGATGCTGGTAGTTCTACTTTCACGAGGAGTAAGGGAAGTCAAAGGGAGAGTGTTCTCCCTTCAACTTTCCACAGTGTGGACAGTGCCCAAAGTTGCATTAAGGAACTTCGACTTCAGCTACGTATTTAACATAGCTGAAATTGTGTATCGTAATTCAACTTTATCCCATAGTGTAGACATACCCTAAGAGAAGTACAGTAAGTTTCTAAACAAATATGCACTATTATTATCGACAGCAGCAACCACCAAACACTTGCAACAGATTCTGAAAAAAGCTCAGAGGTATTTATTTCTGATTTTTCAGCTAGATAGAAACTCCTTCACCTGCTTAGGGGACTTTAACATCAAATCTGTGCATACTTAAAGCAACATGAGCTTACTGAAGTAATCAGTAGGTCGTACTAATCAAATGTATCAGTAAAACCATGTCCCAGCATTGTTGATCTTGAATGAATTAACATGAACATGTCTAAATCCTGTATCCCTTGTGCAAGGCACAACCACTCTTTGCATCTGTGGGGCGGTGAAACTGTCCAGCTTGCTGTTCTTCACAGTAGATGTGATTACTGCCTGTCAGGAATGTACTACCCTAATGATAACGCAGTTGTTATAACACGTACCTGACATTCCACATTGCAGTAAAATGCCTGTTTACATCTTCCACACTTGGACAACCCTTCTTTCCTTAAAAAAAGGAAACAGAAGTTATTCTGGTTATAGCTTGAACTTAGTCTATTTATTTTTGTTTTGTTTAGAGTTTCAAAAGTTTTCCTAATAATGTTATTACCTAGAGGCAGCAGCATGGGGGGCAGGTCAGACAGCACCATGGAGCCAGTGCTGGGAGAAGCCGGCTTTTATATCAGCTCCTGCCTGTCCCCACCCAACTGCCTTTGTAGAAAACAGCAAGGAGGGGAGGGGCGGCAGCAGATGGGTCATAGAATCCTAGAGCTGGAAGAGCCTTCAGGAGGTCATTGTGTCCAGACCCCTGCCCAAAGCAGGACCAATCCCAACTAAATCATCTGAGCCAAGGCTTTGTCAAGCTGTGATTTAAAATCCTCTAGGAATGGAGATTCCACCCCCTCCCTAGGTAACCCATTCCAGTGCTTCACCACCCTACTAGGGAAATAGTTTTTCCTAATGTCCAACCGAGACCTCTCCCACTGTAACATGGCCACGGAGTTGGCATTCAGAAAGAGCCAGATTAAAAGTCAGCTCCACACGCATAGCAGCTCCCGCTTTCCCCCTCTCTCTGTGGTGGTGGTGGGCAGTGCTCCCTCTAATCAGCCCTGCCCAGTCACAGGTTCCGTGTACAGAGCTGACTGACTGGGAACGGCTGATGAATCCCCTGTGACTGTGCTGCCTCCCAGTTTAAAGGGAACACTGGTGGTGGATGCAATCGGATCCTGTGCTCGTGGGGAACAGGCTCAAAGCCGGCTCCCCATGGGCACAGGTTCCCGCCTCCCCCTGTGATACAGTGGCAGCAAGGAGCAGGGAGGATATGCGAGTAGTCAACAGGATTAACTGATAAACCCACACATATCAGTTAATTGTGGAGTCATCTACACATTGACATCCCTGATGTATTCCCCAAACACCCCTTCAAACGTTGTTGAGATTTAAAGATTACTACAATTGATTAAAAAAGAGTCCACCTGAAAACTTTATGCCTACTATTGAGAAACCCAACGATATCTAAAAGGAATTGGAATTTCCTTTCTATATTTCAGTTGATTAGCTTTGTGTATCAGCTAGCACTTGGCATATCAGTTTCACTGTTTTTCCCATGTATAAACAATTTCCACCTGTGTGAGTATTTGGCTTTTGGGGGGTAAGCCCTTCCCAGAGCAAGAGAGGAGAGAAACATTTAAAAATAACCAGGAACTCCTGACCATATTTGAAAAAAAATGTGCGAAGAGACTCAGGATTGTGTTAGTACACTTCCTATCTAATCATTATCCTATGATCCTTATTTGATTCCTGTAACTATCCAATCTTTAGGTACTTATAGGTACTTATAGTTCTGCCTACTTGTTTGACCACAGCTCAAGTCAGGCGAAACGAACATGATGCGTGCATCAGAAGAAAAGCGAGCCCGCAGGAAGTTACGCAACAACAACAGCCAGGGAACCACCTATAGCTGCGACTTCTGCGGCAAAGAATGCCTGTCCCGGATTGGCCTTTTCAGCCACCAACGACGCTGTCCCCGACGCTGTCCCAGACAATTCGACACTAACCAAGACGAGAACTAGGATACGTCATCCATGGTCAACTGACCGACGGAGGCCAACAACAACTTGTTTTTCCCTTTGATATTTTCATACCTTCTGTCCTTGTTTCCTACCCCCTTCCTTTTTTTTCCGTCCCTCCTCTCTCTTCTCCCCTATTTATTTTGGGTCTGCACATCCTAAACTCAAAACTCCGGACATCTGAAGAAGTGGGCTGTGCCCACAAAAGCTCATAATACCGCCTACATGTTTTGTTAGGCTATGAAGTGCTACCAGACCATTTGTTATTTTTTAAGTTTATCCTGTACAGACTAAGGGTACGTCTAAACTACATGGCTCTGTCGACGGAGCTATGTAGATTTGTTTTTTTGGCAAAGGGAAATGAAGCCGCGATTTAAATAATCGCGGCTTCATTTAAATTTACATGGCTGCCGCGCTGAGCCGACAAACAGCTGATCAGCTGTTTGTCGGCTCAGCGCACTAGTCTGGACGCTCCCCTGTCGAAATGAAAGCCTTTTATCGACATCCCCGGTAAACCTCATCCTACGAGGCATAACGGGAATGTCGATAAAGGGCTTTCAGGTTGGCACGGGAGCATCCAGACTAGTGCGCTGAGCCGACAAACAGCTGATTAAATTTACAAACATGTAAATTTAAATGAAGCCGCAATTATTTAAATCGCGGCTTCATTTCCCTTTGCCTACAACCCTCATCTACATGACTCCATCGATGGAGCCATATAGTCTAGACCAGTGGTCCCCAACCTTTTGAGGTTGTCTGGTGCCAGGGGGCGTGGCCGTTCGCCCGCCGGGCGCCAGGGGGCGGGGACACTTGCGCGCCCGGGGGCAGCCCCCCCCATAGCCGCTTGCCGGGGGCCGGGGCCCCCCCATAGCCACGCGCCCGGGGCCGGGCCCCCCCCCCGCAAGCGCCACGCGCTCAGGGCCGGCGCTTCCCCCTCCCCCTGCAAGCGCTGTGCGCTCGGGGCCGGGGCCGGTGCTTCCCCCTCCCCCCTGCAAGCGCCGTGCGCCCGGGGCCAACGCTCCCCGCAAGCGCCACGCCTTGTGCCCGGGGCCATGGCGCCCGCGGGCACCGTGTTGGGGACCACGGGTCTAGACACAGCCTAACTCCGCTACCCCCTGAAGCTTCCAAAAATATTTTAGTTTCTTTTTGCTGAACTGACCAATTTCTACATAGCAGTATGCTTTCATATGTAGTTTAGCAAGCATGGAGTCTGAAAGGCATCAGCCACAGAAAAGAAGAGTCCCATGAAAGAACGGTACAAGCGTAACTACTTCTAGCTGAACAAGTGAAGTTTGGTGAATATTTATTTGGGCAAAATTTGGTTGGATATACTCTATGGGCTCTGATCTGTAAGCACTTAGGTATGCATGTAACTTTAGTCACACTGAATGTGCAATGCAAATATTCACGAGTAAAGTTACTCCTCTGGCTAAGAGTATTTAGAATCACAGCCAGGAAACGGGACACTTTTCTGGAACAGCGAAAGCACAAATACAGGGCAAGTCATTTAGTTAATGCACTTCTGGAATCTGCTCATACTGTGGTGAGGAGCACATTATAACAACCTACATAAAACAGAATATGGAACTGAAAGAAAAACAGTTTCAAGGAAGAAGTTTAGTAACAGTGCTATACCCAAAGATTATACAGAGAAAGTAACAATTCTGTACAAATGAGAAATTTTTAAAGGGGGATTCTTGAGTCCACAGGAATTTGTAGCCCATATGTGGAATTCTTTTATGAATGTAATTATATTTCTGTGTTGCTCACATTCACTATTAATTAATAAAAAGGAACATCAAATTAAAGTGCAATAATGACAAAATGTGGATCTTCAGATAAGATCTTCAGACTTGAGGGAGTGAATATCTCAAAAAATTAAAAGATGGGGGAGGATAAGTCCCATGGTTGCACCCACGATGTATCTGTCTAAGATATATAGCCCCATTGCCCTGACACATGAGTGCTTCAGACTTTGAAGTATTCATCATAGGGCTGCCAACTCTGGCTGGATGCATTCCTGGAGGTTTCATCACATGGTCTTATCTTTAATTCCTGGAGACTCTGGGACAATCCTAGAAGGCTGGCAACCATAATTCATAAGAACATACTGGTCCAGACCAAAGGTCCATCCAGCCCAGAATCCTGTCTGCTGAAGAAGTGAACTGAACAGGGAATCCTCATGTGATCTCTCCCCAGTCACCCATTCCAACCTGTGACAGGCGAGGCTGGGGACGCTGTCCCTGCCCACCCTGGCCAATAGCTAGGGATGAACCCAGCCTCCCTGCTCTTCTCCCTTCCTTCTTTGAGCCCGTTCGAGGCTTCGCCTCCACATCACATCGCATCACTTGCCCTTCCCCAGCTCAGTCTGTTCAGAGGCTCCACCCTCCCGCCTCTAACCTCCTTCCCCACTTGCAGCGGGCAGCCCCGCGCCCCAGCGCACAAACCCGGGCACCCCCCACCGCTGGGGCCCACGTGTGCAGGGGCTGCCCGTGCCCCGTGCTGGCAGGGGCGGCGCTAGGACCCGCGGGAACCGCTGCGCGGTACCTGGCGAAGCAGCACTCGCAGTGGTGGCCCCGCTCGCTGGCGGCCAGCACGCAGGTGTAGGCCGGGCAGCTGAAGAGCAGCTCCCCCGGGGCGAAGCGCTGCCGGGCCCGCAGGCCCCGGCCCTTGCCCGGGCTGGCGAAGCGCTCCAGGCCCTCCTCGCGCGGGGCCCCCTCCGCCCGCATCCTGCGCTGGGCGCGGCGCCGCTGCTGCAGCCGGGGGCTCCCCGCCAGGCCGCCCTAATGGAGCCGAGTCACCCGCGCTGCACCACGTACGCGGGCTGCCGGCTCGGCTCCCGGGGACCCGCCGCAGGAGCCCGCCGGGTCCTAGAGTCCGCCCTGCTCAGCAGAGCCGCCCCACCCGCCTCAGAAGAGGCTACGTCTGGATTATGGAGCTTTATCAGGAAAAAGGACAGAACTTGCAGTCTGCAACTTGCATACCTCTTTCTGATAGTTTCTTCTGAAGAGGCTTTTCCGAAATTTGGCTTGTCTGCACTGGGCCAAATGCCAAAAAAAACCCTCCTCTTTCGAAGGAGCCCTTCTTCATGAAAGGAGGAATACAAGGCTTCCCCAAGAGCGTGCCTGCTCTTTTGCAGAAAATGTCGGAAGAGCAGACGCGTTCCCTCCGTAGTCTAGAGGTAGCCTGAGGTGCAACAAGGGACCAAGGGCACAACAGGCCCCCAGCACACCCGGACAGTGCCTCATCTTCACATCGGGCTTCTCCCGGGCTGTTGTGCAGCAAGTGTGAAAATCAGAACTGGCAGCAAGTGTGAAAATCAGAACTGGCAGCAAGTGTGAAAATCAGCACGCTTGCCCTTTGGGGAGGGAATTGCCTATATAAAGAAGTATCCCCTAATACTGGGAGGTCTGCTCATGGCAATTAGCATTAAAGGCCTCTCAGATTGCTGGTTCAATTTTAAGCACAGTAGAAATTCCTAGGGCTGGTCTGCCCTCCAGAAATTATAGCAACAATAACTATGTTGGTTGAGGGGGTGACTTTTTATAGTTAGAACATTATAGGTAAAATCCATCTAATGTAATAGAAGGAAGGGTCCTGAGACTAATGCAGTACAGTTATACCAGTACAAAGGTGTCTCATTCCTGTGCAGCTCACCCTTCCCAAACCACATCTACACCTGTGGTATAGCCAGTGGTTGACTTGAGTGGGCCAACTCAGCACTCCTGGCGAAACCCAGGGTCAGGCGCAGGGCTTGCCCTGCTCTGCCCATCCGGTGCTCCAACCACAGAGCCTGGTTGGGGTCTTGTCCTGTTCCAGGCACTCTTGTCAAGGAATGGAATTGGAGCATCGGGGCTTGTAAGCCCCAGATTCCCACTCTGCAGCTGGTGCACCAGAGTGTGGCAAGCCCCTGTGTTCTGACCTCTGCCCCAGCAAGAACTCTGGGCAGATGGAGGGACTTCCTGAAGGGAGGTTCCAAAGAGGATGGAGAGAGGCTGTTCTCAGTAGTGACAGATGGCAGAACAAGGAGCAATGGTCTCAAGTTGAGGTGGGAGAGGTCCAGGTTGGATATTAGGAAAAACTATTTCACTAGGAGAGTAGTGAAGTACTGGAATGGGTTACCTAGGGAGGTAGTGGAGTCTCCATCCCTAGAGGTGTTTAAGTCTCAGCTTGACAAAGCCCTGGCTGGGTTGATTTAGTTGGGATTGGTCGTGTCTAGAGCAGGGGGATGGACTTCTGAGGTCTCTTCCAGCTCTATGGTTCTATGATTCTATGAGGGGGCCAAACCCCCCTGTCCTGCCCTCTCTTCCTTGGTGGAGCTGAGCAAACTCCTAGGGTTGACAGGTGTCCAGTATTCAACTGGACAGTCCTGTTTTTGGGCCCTCTGCCTGGTAAAAAAAATTCAGAAAATACCGGACATATACAATGTCCGGTATTTTCTGGTTTTCCGGCTGGGCGCCCAACGGAAGCCTGGCGGAGGCAGGGGGAGTGGCTGGGAGGCAGGGTGCGATCAGCGCTGGGAGCCTCTGGTAGCGTCTGACATAGGAGAGACGCCTTGGGGAGGAGGAGAATCCCTGTCTGTGCTCCTGATGTTGTTCAAGCGCGTTGTGGAGTCGTTGCTGGACTTGCTCATGCTTCTCCGGGACCATGCGTGGGACAGGCAGCGCCCTGGGATCTGTATGTGCCTGGGTCAGTCCTGCTCCCCGCTGGCCGATTCTCCCCCCCCCCCCCCCGCCCCGGCCTCCTCCCGGCCAGTCCTGCTTCCTGCTGGCTGGTTCTCCTCCTCTCGATCTCCCCCAGCCAGCCCCACTGCCCCTGGACCACCCTCCCCCCCGACCAGCCCTGCTTCCTGCCCCCCTCCCCGATCTCCCCCCCCCCAGCTAGCCCTGCTTCCTGTCTCCCCCCCCCCCAACTCCTCCCTGCCAACCCCACTACACTCCTGGCCGGTCCCTTCCCCCCCCACCTCCGATCAAGGGTGTCCAGTATTTTTTCTGAAGCTACCTGGTAATCCTACAAGCTCCCAACCCTGTTCATCAGAGAAAATGGTGGGCTGATTAAGGCAAGTCCCACTCCCTGGCTGTAGTGCCAGGTGTGGGGACAGCCCAGGTGGAGGTGCACGTTTCTTCACCCCATCTTACCCCCCATGGCACTGGAGGTGGGAAGAGATGGCTCTCATAGCTCCTGGCATTGCCCCCCCCATAAATCGCCCCCCCCCCCATTGCTGTCTATGCCACTGATCCACATTGGGCAGGTTGTGTTGCTTTAACTATTCGGCTACGTCTTCACTGGCCCCTTTTCCAAAAGGGGCATGCTAATTTCACAGGTCGTAATAGGGAAATCTGCGGGGGATTTAAATATCCCCCACGGCATTTAAATAAAAATGTCCGCCGCTTTTTTCCAGCTTTTAGAAAAGCCGGAAAAGAGCGTCTACACTGGCCCCAATCCTGCGGAAAAAAGCCCTTTTCCGGAGGATCTCTTATTCCTACTTTGAAGTAGGCTACTTTGAAGTAGGAATAAGAGATCCTCCGGAAAAGGGCTTTTTTCCGGAGGATCGGGGCCAGTGTAGATGCTCTTTTCCAGCTTTTCTAAAAGCCGGAAAAAAGCGGCGGACATTTTTATTTAAATGCCGCGGGGGATATTTAAATCCCCCGCGGATTTCCCTATTACGACCTGTGAAATTAGCATGCCCCTTTCGGAAAAGGGGCCAGTGTAGACGTAGCCTTCCAGTCTAGCTAAAGCAGCTATCCAGTGTAGATAAGCCCTTAGTTTTATCCATAAACCATGATATTGGGATAGTATAACAGACAAGGAATCCCAGAGGACCAATATTGGCTCCCTCCAACCTCAGATTCCCTATCAAGAAGAGCATCTAAGCATTTAAAGATAGGTGCAGAAGCTGAGGTCACGCTGAAGATTCCTGTCTCTGAATTTGTAGCTTGCCTTATAAACAGGGCTGGATAAGCTCATATGTGTCCCATGTAATCATCAAGACTAAAATCCTGGGGTAACGTCTTACTGTCTCCCAAACATGTTGAGCTGTTGGACAGGGTTCCAATGTGATAAAGCTTTCTAATCTAGAAAATCCAGAAAAATGGGGCTTAATAACTTCACTAGACATGTACCAGCATGTGGGTGTGACTCTGAACCCCACTGAATCCATGAGGGAACCTTAAAGATTCCTCCAGTGAGTAATCTAGAATAATACAGTCATCCAAGGTATGTTGTCTGTGCTATCAATAGGTAGTAATTTAGTTCTACATGAAATTATTTGTACAATAAATCGCCTAGAAACAGTTTGTCTAGATTTGCAGATCGCAATATAAATAAAACATGAACAATGTCACTAGGAAAAGTAAATCAGTGTATAGTAATTCCTCATTTAACACGTGCCCGCTTAACATGTTTTCTTGATAGCACGATTTTTTTTTTTAGGGAACATTTTTCGAACATCACGATTTCCCCTACTGGCCGGCCGGTCATCAGCAGCTGCACGGGGCTTCCCCTGCTTCCCTGCAAAGCAGCGGAGGTTCGCCACTCGTGGCGCCGTTCCCCGGCAACCTCCTCTGGCCAGATTCTTCACTCCCTTGCCTCCGCCTCCCTCTTGCAGCCGGAAGCTGGGTTTCCCCAGCTGGCTAGTTGCCGGCAGCTGCGCCGGGCTTCCCCCTGCCTCCAGAGGTTCGCCGCTCACTGCGCCATTCCCTGGCGACACCCTCTGGGGATGCTTCGCTCCCTCTCTTCTGCTCCCTGCTTACAGCTAGCGGCTGGGTTTCCCCAGTTGGCCAGTCGCCGGCAACTGCTCGGGGCTTCCCCTGCCTCCCTGCAAAGCAGCAGAAGTTGGCCGCTCGCCGCGCCGTTCCCCAGCAACCCCCTCTGGCCGGATGCCTCACGTCTGGTGAGGAGAAGTCGCCGGTGAATGGCATGGCGAGTGGCAAACCTCCACTGCTTTCAAGGAGGCAGGGGAAGTCCCATGCAGCTGCCAGCGACTGGCCAGCTGGGGAAACCCCCTCCCCTGTCTTTCCCTTCCCTTCCCTTCCCTTCTCCAGAGCCAAACACCTCCCCTCCCTGCTATAACCCAGTCCCCTTTCTCCCCCAACCTTATGTCCTGGTCCCAGCTTCTAACAAGTGCAGGCTGGAGCTGTGAGCGCATGTGGGCTTGAAATACAACTCCCACCTTTTCCATTATTTTCAATGGGAAAATTGACCCCGCATAACACGTTTTCACTTAGCACGATCATTTTCTGAAACGTATCTACTGTGTTAAATGAGGAATTATTGTACTAGAAATCCAAGAGGGTTGAATTTCAAGAATGGCAGAGGCTTTAGGAAGTCCTGTTTATCAAAAGTGCAGCACAATTTTACACCCAGGTAACCCCAATGACTCAGCAGCATTACTCCTTATTTACCCTAGTGAAAATGTCAAGTGAAGGACTATGGGTCATTACTCTGGGACAGTGGTGGACAACCTGCGGGCTGCATATGGCCTATCAGGATAATCTGACTGTGGGCCATGAGACATTTTGCTGATATTGAACATTCATAGGCATCACTCCCCTCCACTCCTAGGGTGTGTCTAGACTACATGCCTCCTTCGACGGAGGCATGTAGATTAGCCAGATCGGCAGAGGGAAATGAAGCCGCGATTAAAATAATCGCGGCTTCATTTAAATTTAAATGGCTGCCCCGCTCTGCCGATCAGCTGTTTGTCGGCAGATCGGGGCAGTCTGGACGCGCCGCGCCGACAAAGAAGCCTTTCTTGATCGGCACAGGTAAACCTGGTTTCACGAGGCATACCTGTGCCGATCAAGAAAGGCTTCTTTGTCGGCGCGTCGCGTCCAGGCTGCCCCGATCTGCCGACAAACAGCTGATCGGCAGAGCGGGGCAGCCATTTAAATTTAAATGAAGCCGCGATTATTTTAATCGCGGCTTCATTTCCCTCTGCCGATCTGGCTAATCTACATGCCTCCGTCGAAGGAGGCATGTAGTCTAGACACACCCCTAGTGGCCGCAGTTCACCACTCCCAGACAATGGGAGCCGTGGAAAGCAGCAGCCAGCACATCCCTGCAGGCCCCTTGCCTGTAGGCAGCACCACCACAGCTTCCATTGACTGGGAACAGTGAACGGCAGCCACAGGGATCTTACAGGGGTGGTGCGTGCAGTCAACATCAACAAAATGTCTATGAGGCTGCAATCAGCTTACGCTGACTGATCGCATGCGAGTTGCAGGTTGCTCACCACTCCTCTAGAATATTGCAATGTTTTGATAACTTAGAAGGAAGTATGTGGAATTAATGGGGAGCTATTATTTGTTACCTACAGTTAAGTAGTTTGCCTCATGGGCAAGGCTCTGCTATTTATACACAAGAAAATTAGCAAGAAAAACAAATGACAAAAAAAGTCACAATGTGACAGCATAAATCATGTTAAAAATGTGGCTAAAAAGGCATTACAGCTAGGAAATGTTACATTTACACAAACTAGGAATAAATGTTAACTTTGATTACCTTAGAAATATTAAACACAATACATCTCTATTAAAGTTATATTCAAGGTAAGGCTCAACTCGAAGAAACTCAAGAAAGCTTAGTTAAGGCTATTATAATGTTCTTAACTTACACCTTTGTTCCTAAGCATTTCAATACTTGAAGCTTTCTGTTAGTCATACAGCAGTTGGACATACCACTGGAAGAATATTCATTTCAGAAATACAAGTCAAGCATGCAAACGGTTATAAATATTTTCTGCATCATTTGTAGTATGTGAGTACTCTAGAATAATAGTCATCCAAGGTATGTTATTTTGCTATAAATAGCTAGTCATTTAGTTCTACATGAATTTATTTGTACAATAAATCACCTAAAAACAGTTTGGTAAGATATGCAGACTGCAATATAAAACATGAAAAATGCCACAAGGAAAAGCAAATCAATAAACTAGAAATCAAAGAGGGTGCAAAACAAGAATATAAAAAATAATGCTGAGAATTTCTAGAAATAAAAGAGTGAGTGGTAGTGGGAGTAAAACTGAAAGGCCAGGTGTTAATCTCATTTATACTCTGTAAAGTTAGAGTACCTGCCTTGGTGTTACTCTGGTGTAAATTAGATCCCTAAATAAGAACTACAAAAGTGGGCCATAGAGTTTTAATACTAACCAAAATGTTCCAATCCAGTTCTTGCCCCTGAAAATCTTAATCAACTAGGAGCAGATAAATATGAAATCATTACCAGTAGGTAAGTTTAAAATGCAAATCACTCCCTCGCTGCTGCCCTTTTTGGCCAAAGGAGCATTTCTGGGTGGGTGAAGAGGTATGCTCAAAAGACAGGTGGGTGGAAGAGAGCAAGTGTAAGGGAATATAGCTTAATGTAGATAGACTCCAAACTGGTGTAATCCACACACCAAAAGAAGGTACGTTACTAAAACTCCCACTAGGTTAACTTAGACAAAGCTTTGATTTTGCAGTATATTAAGAGTGTGCAATTACACAGAAAAGGGAAGTAACTGAATGCTTCACATTACTATTGTTATTATTTTGGGGTACTAGAACAATTTGTACATTGGGGGTGATGAGAGCCATTAAATCAGACAGTAAACACTGTATAGAATGGGAACCACTTCAAGCCAGGGAGCATGCAGAATTCCTATTTCTGGCACATTGGAGCACGGGGCAGAAACCAGTCTCCTCCACCCCTCTCTGTTAGTTGCTGCTTCCATCTGCTCTATGATGTCGAGATTGACTGTACTGCCCTTCCTGCCAACGGTTCTTCATAAGCTTCCTCTTTGGTGCCCTTGTTTCCTCACGCCAGTTAGTTTCTGCTTGACAGCTTCAGGTGGGAATCTAGACTGTGTTGACATCCAGAGTACACAACTCAAATACACACAGCACTTCCTTCTAATTCTAATGAGGAGGAGTTGCTGTCTGGTAATTTCTCAGATCTCTTAATTGGTAATACAGTCTCAATGTTTAGAATCTTTCATAGACACACAGTTTCAAAGGCATCTAGTTTTCTATCTAATATTTTAATAAATCTCTAGCTCTTGCAGCCATAAATTAACACACAGATTATATTTGAATTGAACATTCTGTTTTATTTTGGTGCAGCATATCTTTGATTTTCATACACTGTTGAGTTTACTGAATGTTGTGGATGCATTTCCTATCCCCGATGTTACTTGTTTTTTGAGGTTTCCATTGGCTAGGTTGGCGCTACCCAGGTAAATGATTGCTTCCTCAATATACAGGCAGTCCCCGGGTTACGTACAAGATAGGGACTGTAGGTTTGTTCTTAAGTTGAATCTGTATGTAAGTCGGAACTGGCATCCAGATTCAGCCCTGAATCTGGACACCAGTTCTGACTTACATACAGATTCAACTTAAGAACCCCAGGCGTCCCCAAGTCAGCTGCTGCTGAAACTGATCAGCAGCTGATTCCAGGAAGCCCGGGGCAGAGCAACTCTGAAACTGATCAGCAGCGGCTGAATCAGGACTCCTGGGGCAGAGTAGCTGGGGTGCTGCCGGGTTGGTCCAGAAGCGCCAAGGAGCGGTGCTGTGGGACCAACCGGCAGCGCCCCACCTGCTCTACCACAGGCCCCGGGCTTTGCTCCACATCTCCCTGGTCTGCTGAGGGGGGCAGTAGCTGCGTCCCCCCCAGCAGACCAGAGAGACACGGAGCAAAGCGGCGGAGGACCCGGGACGGACCCGCTGCGCTTCCAGATCAGCTGGAAGCGCCGTGGTCCGGCCTGGGTCCTGCGCCGCTGTGACGTAGTGGGGGTACTTGCTGGGCTGTGGTGACCCCTGCTGTCTGGAGCAAGACCCAGCAGGGAAAACCTCACTATGCAAAGGTGATGCCAAACTTGTTGAACCAGACACCCCCCCATAGAGAGGAACAAAGGAAGGTGGAGGCTGCCCTGGCTGGGGGCAGGGTTGGAAGAGGGTGAGTTTAGTGGGTGTCTGGGAGCATGGAGGAGACAGCCTAGGGAAAGGGGCTGGATTTTAGGGGCCCAGTCTCCCCCCATCTCAAGGGGGCCTGAGGCATCCTAGCCCAGCTCTGTGACCAGATTACATCTGTGCTGTGCTGTATCCTGGAGAGGCAATAAACTTCCTCTATTCCACCGGCTGGTGCAGTCTGTTTGTGCCATTTCGGGGTGCAGGAGATGGGGGACCCCTAACGTGCCATCACAGCCACTTTGCTCAGCGTCTCCCTGGTCGCAGGGAGACGCTGAGCAAAGTGGCGGAGGACCCGGGGCCGGACCCGCGGCCGCTTCCAGATCAGCTGGAAGCGCCGTGGGTCCGGCCGGGTCCTGCGCGGCTTTGCTCAGCGTCTCCCTGGTCTACAGACCAGAGAGACGCTGAGCAAAGCGGCGCAGGACCCGGGGCCGGACCCGCGGCGCTTCCAGATCAGCTGGAAGCGCCGTGGATCCGGCCGGGTCCTGCGCGGCTTTGCTCAGCGTCTCCCTGGTCTGCAGACCAGAGAGACGCTGAGCAAAGCGGCGCAGGACCCGGGGCCGGACCTGTGGCGCTTCCAGCTGATCTGGAAGTGGCCGCGGATCCGGCCCCGGGTCCTGCGCCACTTTGGTCCCCCGAGAAGGGGAGCAGCTTTTCTCGCCCCGGAGGAGGCGGGCGGCGGGACCAGGCATCCCGCCACTCCAGTCCTTCGGGGCGAGAAAATCCCTGTTCGTATCTGCGGATCTGACGTTAAGTCAGATCCGCGTAACTCGGGGACTGCCTGTATGTGCCTTAGAATATGATACAACTGCTTCACAGCTAGTTTCAATTACATTTGATTTGATGTAATTGATTTAGCGCTGTATAAAATGAAGTGAAGATAAATTAACTTCCAAATTGCCATGATAGAAAAGTCTTGCTGTATAAGCTATTAAATATAAACTTCAAACATTTTATGTCAGCAACCATCCAGTTATGTCTCTTGTTTTTCAATGGCCTACACTATAGGGCTACGTCTACACTGGCCCCTTTTCCGGAAGGGGCATGTAAATTTCAGCAGTCGTCGTAGGGAAATCCGCGGGGGATTTAAATATCCCCCGCGGCATTTAAATAAAAATGTCCGCCGCTTTTTTCCGGCTTTTAAAAAAGCCGGAAAAGAGCGTCTAGACTGGCCCCGATCCTCCGGAAAAAGTGCCCTTTTCCGGAGGCTCTTATTCCTACTTATTCCTACTTTGCCTACCCTGGCTGTCTCTCTGCAGTCCTCAGGCCCTGCAGCCTGTGAGCTTGACTGGCCAGAGCTTCCCCAGCCCTGCTCTAACTTCCCTGGCAGCTAGGTCCCACCTGCTCCACAGCTTGTGCAAGAGTGAGTTTGTCTCCACCCCTCCAGGAGCCTGTATTTATACAGCTCCAGCTGGGCTCTAAAGCTATGTCTACATTGGCCAGTTCTTGCCCAAGAGCAGCCGTTCTTCTGCAGAACATCCACACTGCCCACACACTCTTGCACAAGAAGATTGACAGTACGGCGTGGTAAGAGAGGGATTCTTGAGCAAGAGCTACGCTCTTTTCTAACAAGTGTAAGCTCTCTTGTGCAAGAGCTCTTGCACAAGAGGGCAGTGTGGACGCGTGGCAGGGGTTTCTTGCACAAGAAAGCCCTATGGCTAAAATGGCCATCAGAGCTTTCTTGCGCAAGACAGCGTCCACACTGCCATGGATGCTCTTGCGCAAAAACACATGGCAGTGTGGACGTGTTCTTGTGCAAGTGTTCTTGCGCAGGATATTCTTGTGCAAGAAGCCGCCAGTGTAGACATAGCCTAATTGTCTATCTCTGCCTCAGCTGCTGGCTCCACTGCTCCAGCTCTGACCCAGGGCTGAGTTTTAACACTTAAAGGGCCAGTGTGGGGCAGATGCCCCGTCATATACTGCCTTAGGGAGAAATTCACCCAGTTGCCTGGATAGCTTTTAACTTATTTTGGATGTTTTCAGTAACAAAAACTGGTTTGATAGTTTATTAATAAACTATTTGTGTAAATATTGCCTTTCCTCTTTTCCCTGTTATAAAATTTCATATTTAAACTAATATAACATTGTGTTCTGATCTGTCTAATTTATCTGTTTTCACGCCATTCTCGTCCACATGGTATGTGAGTTTCTAAGAATGGGTTTTTGGGAACCAGTCACAATGTCAAAATGCATAATTACCCAGAAAGTGATATTGTAACTGACACTAGCTTCTAAATATTGTGTCTGCATTGAAAAACGTAAGTTAATCAATTTATGCTGATTCTCCATAAATAATCATGTATATATTTGTGTAGCTGCTGTGCAAATAGCATTCCTGTGATGTGTTAAGTACCCATGAGACTCGTATTTAGGTGCCAAACTCCCAGGGGAGCTGGGCTTGAGGGATCTCAATTCCCAAACCCTGCAAGGGAAGTTGAAGACACACAATACTGTCTGTGCAGGATTCATGGGTAATAAATCTCTAAGTGAAACTTTGTGTCCCAGGACATTTCTGTGTCTCTGTCTTTTTTTTAAATTCTGAAGTTTTTGAGTTTTATAACTGAAAAATGAAAGCCTGGGAAAGGATCTGAAGTGTGATATAGGTTCAAGAAAGTCAAAGAACAAAGTGTGGTATCTGTTCTTTGAATTTCTTAAAATGAAGAAGTACTTAGAATCAAAGCCATTCACCTTCATGCACAACCTTGGAATTGCTCTGTGGAAAACTGTGAACATTTTTCTAGATGATATAAAGATGTTTAGTCTCGTTAATGAATCAATACAGTTATTAACATGATCTGAATTCCTGAGAAACTTTTGAGCAGCCTATATTGAAAGTTGTGTTTTTCTATTATTTGCCATGAACAGACCTTGCTAAAGCAAAGTCCCACGCTTGCAATTTACAGGGAGTCAGTCACTCAGGGTCCATCTACACAGCAGCGTTATTTTGGAAATAGCTATTTCAAAATAGCTCCTCCTCAGACCCAGTCAAAGTAATTTCTCCCCAGTGTCTCCTGGGCTCTAAATCAAGGTAGCACATCCACATTAGGGAAGTCTGACTCAGACTAATTTTGAGGTTTCCCTGTAGTGTAGACGTGCTATTTCGGAATAAGCTATTTTGGAGTATTTCTTCCAGAATAGCTTATTCTGAAATAAGTGTGCAGTGGAGACATACCCTAAGAGTGCATCTACACAACACAGTTATATTGAAAAAACGGCCATTATTTCGAAATAATAACGCGAGCATCTAAGCAGAAATGCCATTGTTTTGAAATAATTTTGAAATAATGGATGACTTATTTAAAAATCCATAAACCCCATTCCACAAGAAATAATACCCATTTTGAAATAGCTATTTCAAAATAGGGCATGTGTAGACGTGGTAGCTGGAGTTATTTTGAAATATGGGACCTCCAGGAAATCCCACAGGTGCCATACTGGCCACTCAGGCCACACTCCTCAGGACACTATAGTTCCTCTTCCCCTGCAGCCCTTAATGCTGCAGCCACAGGGGACCTGACAGCCTCTAGCCACACCACAGCTGCCACAGCATATCCTTGGGTAATCATGACTGTCCCTTGGGCCCCCAAGAGTCCTCCCCTGGTCCCAGGGAGCAGTCTGATGGCTCCCAAGAGCCTGGTAGGCATCACAAGAGGTGCACGCCATCCTGGTCTGGGGCAGATTTCCTGGCCCTCAATGCAGCTTGGGCCGAGGCGGAAAACCTCCCAGATCGCTGCACCAGATGGTGCAATGCCAACATCTATGGTGGCATGGCTGATATCCTGGTCACAAAGGGCCACATCCGGACCCAGGAGCAGGTCTGGATGAAAGTCAAAGAGGCCTATTCCATGGCTTGGGAGCGCAGCTCCCGCTCTGGGGCAGAGCCACAGTCCTATTGATAAACTAGGCAAATATAACTTAGATAGGGCCACGATAAGGTGGGTGCATAATTGGCTGGATAAACGTAGTCAGAGAGTTGTTGTTAACGGTGCTAAATCCTGCTGGAAAGGGATAACAAGTGGAGTTCTGCAAGGGTCTGTTTTGGGACCCGTACTGTTCAATATCTTCATCAATGATGTAGATATTGGGATAGAGAGTACGCTTATTAAGTTTGCAGATGAAACCAAACTGGGTGGGGTTGCAACTTCTTTGGAGGATAGGAACATAATTCAAAATGACCTTAACAAGTTAGAGAAATGATCAGAGGTAAACAGGATGAAGTTTAATAAAGAGAAATGCAAAGTGCTCCACTTAGGAAGGAACAATCAGTTCCATACATACAAGATGGGAAGCGACTGTCTAGGAAGGAGCATGGCGGAAAGGGATCTAAGGGTCATAGTGGACCACAAGTTGAATATGAGTCAACAATGTGATGCTGTTGCAAAAAAAGCAAATATGATTCTAGGTTGTATCAACAGGTGTGTTGCAAGCAAAACTCGTGAAGTCATTCTGCTGCTCTACTCTGCACTAGTTAGGCCTCAGCTGGAGTACTGTGTCCAGTTCTGGGCGCCACATTTCAAGAAAGATGTGGAGAAATTGGAAAGGGTACAGAGAAGAGCAACAAGAATGATTAAAGGTCTAGAGAACATGACCTATGAAGCCAGGCTTCATGAACTGGGCTTTTTTAGTTTGGAAAAAAGAAGATTAAGGGGGGACATGATAGCGGTTTTCAAATATCTAAAAGGGTGTCACAAGGAGGAAGGAGAAAATTTGTTCCTTTGGTTTCTGAGGACAGGACAAGGAGTAATGGGCTTAAAGTGCAGCAAGGGAGGTTTAGATTGGACATTAGGAAAAAATTCCTAACTATCAGGGTGGTCAAATATTGGAATAAATTGCCAAGGGAGGTGGTGGAATCTCCCTCTCTGGAGATATTTAAGAACAGGTTAGATAGACATCTGTCAGGGATGGTGTAGAAGGAGCTTGGTCCTGCCTTGAGGGCGGGGGGCTGGACTCGATGACCTCTCGAGGTCCCTTCCAGTCCTATGATTCTATGATCCTGCCTCAATTACTTGGACCTGCACCACATCCTGGGGGGCGGTGTGCATCCCCTTCCATACTCCTGGTCTCCAGCAACTCATGGGTGGAGATGCCTGTCATTGCCTGTCTAGGGGGCAGAGCCAGTCATGGGAAGGAAGAGGAGGAGGACCCCGATGTGGTCAGCACCATCACCACGGTGACCCTGCAGTCCGTACCCCATGGCCTGGATGTGTCCTAGGCATCCTCTAAGGATGGGGAAGGAACATCAGGTGAGTGATCTTAGGCACATGACACAGACAGGGTGGAGGTGGAGGGCAGCGAGGGGCTGGGGCGTGCTTCATGATCCTCCTTCTCAGCCTGGGGATGACACTGCAGTCCATGGATGTGGGTGCATGTGCAGTGCCAGACGAAGCCATGCAGCCCCAGGAGGCTGCACCAGAGCACCCCTGGGCTCTGGCTCACAGGGTCTGCCACCAGAAGTCAACACTAGAAGGAGACTGGGGACATGGCCACACAGACACAGTCAGGAGTGTTACACATGGCACACAGGCATGCCTACACACTCAAGGCAGCACCTGCTCCCTGGGACAGCGCTGCCAGCTGCAGGAACATCTGCCACTCACACACCCCTCCCTCCCTACACACTGACCCCTTCTCCTCCAGTGGCCAGGGATACAAGTCCTCTCCCCTTGGAATGCCACCACTGCCAGACCCATCGTGTGCACGGCACCAAGGCAAGCCCAGCCAGCCTGAGGCCTCCCTCCTGCCCACTGGATCCTGGTATGGCCAGCTTCCCATGCCTGCTTGTCCCCGGGACATGTGGGGAAGAGCCTGCCCCCTGGGGTTGTCTGGGCCTCTGTAAGAAAGGGCTTGCTGTCCAGGCCACACATGGCCCTGCTCCCAGGACTTCACCTTCACTGTCGGTCTTGTCTCACCGATAAGGGCAAGGCCTCAGGGACAGTGTCTCAATGGGTAAGTAACCCTCTCTTTTCTCCTCAGATGGACCAGCTTCACGAGGGGGCCAGGTGCCACTACCCAGGGCAGCCATCTGACACTGGGATAGCTGCAGGTGCCAGAGAACGCAGGAGGGACTGCTCTGGGAGCACATCTCCGTGCTCTGGGCCCTCTATGGAACACTGGACCAGAGGCATGGAATTGTGTAGAGACACCAGGAGGGAGTTGTTGCAGCTGAGTCGCACAATATGCATGGCGTTCCAGTCTCTCCTCAGCTGCCCGGAGCCAACTCCTGCTCCTGATGCTGCTCCTGCCCCAGCCCCAGCCCCAGCTCCTGCTCTTGCTCCTCCTCCCATGCCTGACCCTGTTCCAGCTCCCCCTCCTGCCTCTCACCCTAGTCTCCGCTCACCCCTGTGGTTGCCGAGGTCCCCACACACGAGGTGGTGGAACCAACTGAGCCAGGCGCCAATCCCACTCCCAACCCTGAGCCTCTCCTTCCCCCTTCTCCTGCCCCCTCAAAGGTTCCCATCCCCCTTCTCTCTCTCCCACTCTTCTCCTCTCCCAGGTTCTTTCTCCAGTCCCTCCCCAGGTACTTTGACCTCATATAAAAACCACATACAGTTGGTTGTTTAAAAAAAAAGTCAGTTTGATTATCTCTGCAGAGGAGGGAGGGAAGGAAGGGTTTCCCATTCCCGTACTTCCTCCTCCTGGGACAATAGCCTGAGAGCTCCATACCTGCATGACAAAGGCCCTGATGGTTGACTTCAATATACCAAACTGGTTGCCGACAGATCAGCAGCTGTCTGGTGCAGCGAGCTTTCACACAGCAAAGGTGACTTGCTTCTCTAGGGGGATGGCGGGTCTCATGTGTGTGTCCCATCATGTGAGGGCAGGAGCAAGCCAGGCACACAGCTCCAGAAAGGTCTCCTTCTTCATCTGGAAATTCTGAAGCTACTGCTGGTAATCCCACTGCTCCATAATGAGCTGGTCCCACCAGCTGGAACTGGTGTCCAGCTGCCACATGCAATGGTGCACCGTGGGGCAGCTGGAAGAGTTGCGCTCCCAGACAGATGGTGATGGTCTCCTCAATCGCCTGGGGGTTGCATTCCTGCAGGGCTAGAAGGGCAGCCTGCAGAAACTGCAGCATGACAGATAGGGGCCATCACATGTCCAGAGGCAGCTCTGGCTCCATGGCTGGCAAGCTGAGGTGTCCACAAGGAGAACCACTTCAGTCAGAGAAAAGGCTTTGCTTTCTCTCAGAGAGGCATGCAAAAAGGAAAAGAACCCGAGACGTGGCTGTACAGGGGATCCCTTTAAGCATGAGTCTCAGATAGTCTCAGGCAGAAGCTCCAGGAAGTAACTGCTGTCCTGATGCCCTGCCTGAAGTGGTTCTGGATGGCCTTAAATGCAATTCAGCATCCAATCAGTGCTATTTTGATGAGCATTTTGTGTATAGATGCTAAAAAATTCTGAAATAGCTTATTTTGAAATAATCATGCTGTGTAGACATACCATAACCCCTAAAACCTCAAGTGGACTATGAGTCAAGAATTAAAGTCAGATGTGGATATGTGTAAGGAATCAGATATAAACTCTTCTATACCAGATACAAGCTCTTCTATATCAGGTGCTGTTGCTTTCGGAGAGGTCTGTTTTGATAATTTCTCTCTTCTTTGAAATGCAGTATAAGAAATTTAGGTACCCTATGTGAAATGGGCATGTTCTAAATCCTGAACCCCCTACTCCAATTTTACTCATTCCTTACTCAGCCAAATCCCACTCACTTTTGAATAATAATAAACAGAGTGGCCAGGAAATACTGAACGAATGAAAAAGAGAGGGAGCAAGAGAGATGAGTGACTATCCACTGTTAAGCACTGAGGGTATGTCTAGTTCGAACTAGCGGGGTAATGTAGGCATACCGCACTTGCAAATGAAGCCCGGGATTTGAATTTCCCGGGCTTCGTTTGCATAAGCGGGGAGCCGCCATTTTTAAAACCCCGCTGGTTCGAACCCCGTGCAGCGCGGCTACACGGGGCACAAACTAGGTAGTTCGAACTAGGCTTCCTAGTTCGAACTACCGTTACTCCTCATTTCACGCGCTGCACGGGGTTCGAACCAGCGGGGTTTTAAAAATGGCAGCTCCCCGCTTATGCAAACGAAGCCCGGGAAATTCAAATCCCGGGCTTAATTTGCAAGTGTGGTATGCCTACATTACCCTCCAAGTTCGAACTAGGAGGGTAGTGTAGACATACCCTGAGGGTATGTCTACACTACCACCCTAGTTCGAACTAGGGTGGTTAATGTAGGCAACCAGAGTTGCAAATGAAGCCCGGGATTTGAATTTCCCGGGCTTCATTTGCATATTGCCGGGCGCCGCCATTTTTAAATGTCTGCTAGTTCGGACTCCGTGCCCGCGGCTACACGCTGCAGAAACTAGGTAGTTCGGATTGGGCTTCCTATTCCGAACTACCTTTACTCCTAGTTCATGCCGCGTGTAGCCGTGGGCACGGAGTCCGAACTAGCAGACATTTAAAAATGGCGGCGCCCGGCAATATGCAAATGAAGCCCGGGAAATTCAAATCCCGGGCTTCATTTGCAACTCCGGTTGCCTACATTAACCACCCTAGTTTGAACTAGGGTGGTAGTGTAGACATACCCTTACTAGCTTTCAGGCTCAGCTAGGCTTTGAAGGTAGGAATAATTAAGGCCATCTTTTACCCCCAACTTCTTTGAGCACAGGGAGTGTGACTGAGCCTGTGAACCACAGGATATGTCCAACTCTAGATTGCAATCAGAAGTCTGATTACAGCTCAAAGTGCACATACCCATTCTAGCTTTGATCTACCTAGCACAGCTAAAATTGGTAGTGAAACAGCTCTGGCATAAGCCATTTCAACCAGAAAGGGCATTGTCTCAATGACCCTAATTACCTTACCCATTACAAAGATAGCTTCCCCAATTATCACCTCTAATATCATTAGCTCACAGACATTTACCTCCCCCCCAGCTCCCTTCTGTTCTGAAATGTGATTTGTCCTTTCCATATGTGTTCATTTTTTGATTGTATCCTTTGGTACATATGGTCGTGCCAATTTTCTTCCACTATTTGATCTGAGGAAGTGGGTCTGGCCCACGAAAGCTAATAAACCATCTTGTTAGTCTTTAAAGTGCTACATAGTCCTGTTTTTTGTTTCAGCTGGATTAAAGCGAGCAAGAGAAGTCTACCTGAGCCACAAGGACACTTTCAGTTACAGTGTAGACATGCCCACATCTGAGATAATAGTAGAAATGGGGAGTGCACCCTCTGTGATAGATTCCTTCCTTCTTTTCAGCACAGATTCTAATGGGGTCGGATAAGCTGGGGGAGAAGCCTAACTAATTCAGATTCTCCTCCCTCTCAAACTCGAGATAATACAGATTAAGGCCCCTGTGATGGAGCATCTGCTCCCACACTGGCCTAAAAAGGGTTAAATCCAGCCCTAGGTGCAAGCTGGGGCTGTGAAACAAGCAGCTGTAGCAGGTAGCAGCCAAATAAGGCCAGCTGAGGGCTGTATAAATAAGGGTTCCTTCCAAGTAAAGACTCACTCACTCTTGTTCTAGCTGTTGAGTGGGAGGGAGCTGGCTGTTAGGGAAATGAGGGGCTTTCTGAGGCAGAGCTGTGCTGGGGAAAGGCAAGGAGAGTTGGGGGGCTTAGGCCTGACCTCACTTCCATGCTGTAGGGGCTGAAGTTACTAGGGCTGCAGGGAGAGAGCCAGGACAGGAGAAGACAACAGGCCTACACCCTTTGCCACTGATTAATGACTGCAGTTAGCAGGGACTAGATGAAGACTGGCAGTAGAGTCATTGAGGCAAGGTGGACATAGGGGCTGTGTCTAGACTGGCAAGTTTTTCCAGAAAATCATCTGATTTTCCGGGAAAACTTGCCAGCTGTCTACACTGGCCGCTTGAATTTTTGGAAAAGCACTAACGGTCTAATGTAAAATCATCAGTGCTTTTCCAGAAAAACTATGCTGCTCCCATTCGGGCAAAAGTCTTTTTCCGAGACTTTTGCCCGAAAGGGCCAGTGTAGACAGCACGGTAGTGTTTTCCGCAAAAAAGCCCTGATCGCGAAAATGGTGATTGGGGCTTTTTTGCGGAAAACCACGTCTAGATTGGCTACGGACGCTTTTCCACAAAAAGTGCTTTTGCAGAAAAGCATCCTGCCAATCTAGATGTGCTTTTCCGAAAATGCTTTTAATGGAAAACTTTTCCGTTAAAAGCATTTTCAGAAATTCATGCCAGTGTAGACGTAGCCAGGGGCTACGTCTAGACTGCCCCATCTTGTGCAAGAAAATATGCAAATGAGGTAAAGGGGTGAATATTGCTGCACCTCATTTGCGTACTTCATGAGCTGCCATTTTTGTGCAAAACTCGGCTCCTTTTTGTGCAAAAAACCCCTCTTGCACAAGAGCTGTCCTTCCTGGAAAAAAAAGCGGCATAACGGCTCTTTCACAAGAGGGGTTATGCAAAAAGGAGCTGTGTAGATGGTGCCTTTTTGCACAAAAGCCCCTTGCACAAAAATGTTGGCTCATTAAGTATGCAAATGAGCTGCAATATTCACTGTTTTGCCTTAGTTGTATATTTTCTTGTGCAAGAGAGAGCAGTCTGGGGCTACATCTACATTGGCATGATCTTGCGCAAGTACTCTTTAACACAAGAGTTCTTGCATTGAAGTATTTGCGCAAGAGAGTATCTACACTGGCATGTGCCTTTGCACAAGAGATGTGCTTTTGGGCAAGAGCATCCGTGCCAGTGTAGACGCTCTCTTGCGCAAGAAAGCTCTGATGGCCATTTTAGCCATTGGGCTTTCTTGCGCAAGAAATTCATGTTGCCGGTCTACACTGGCCTCTTGTGCAAGAACAGTTGCGCAAGAGGGCTTATTCCTGAGTGGGGGCATCATAGTTCTTTCTCAAGAAGCACTGATTTCATACATTACAACATCAGTGTTCTTGCACAAGAACTCCATGCCAGTGTAGACAGGCAGCATGTTTTTGCGCAAAAGCACCTGCTTTTGCACAAAATCATGGCAACGTAGACACAGCCTGGATGTAGCTAGGAAGTTGGGGATTCCCTGAGAGGAAGGGTCCTTGAGTGTGGGGGCACTGCAGCAGGACAGTACCAAGAGGGAAGGGTGCTGTGGTCTGGGAGGACTGCAGGCACCAATGTGAGGTGGCAGAACCATCAACGTAAACAGGTAACAATAGATGAGACACTGGCCAAAAGGGGGTGCTCCAGGGCTGAATTGAGCAAATGCACAGCAGGAGGCGCTATGCCAGTGGGAGCTCACTGTGTTACAGCCCCCTGAATGACAAAAATGTTCATGATGCAAAGTGCTGATGTGTCAATGGGAGTTGTGCTCCCGATAGCAAAGCTACAGTCTCTTGTTGGGGTTGGTTTTACTTTGTCACAGGAGATCTCTCCTTGTGTGAGAGAACAGCCAAACAGGGCACCTTACAGTGGTTCATCTCAGGCAGTTGTAAACTGTGTTGTATAGACATAGCCTAAGTTGCTCCACTGTGAAGAAAGAAAACTCCTTGTCCTCCCAGTCCCAAAAAGAACTCCCACACAACTACACAAATTTCAACTCTGATCAGGCTACATCTACACTGGCCAGTCTGCACAAGAACATACGCAAATGAGGCAAAGCGGTGAATATTGCTGTGCCTCATTTGCATACTTAAACTGCCTTTTTTGTGCAAGGGGCTTTTGTGCAAGAAGGAGCAGTGTAGACTGCCCCTTCTTGCGCAAGAGGGGTTTTTTGCGCAAGAGCTATTCTGCCGCTTATGTGCAAAAATGGTGACTCATTAAGTATGCAAATGACGTGTGGCAATATTCACCACTTTGCCTCATTTGCATATATTCTTGTGCAAGACTGGCTAGTGTAGACGTAGCCTCAGAGTTTAGATTCCAAATTCAGATGCAATAATAACCTGGAAGAATGAGGCCCTGGTCTGACAGTTACAAAGATATGTGGTTTTTGCCTGTTGTACAGAACTAGTTTGCCCATAGATTACTGTATTTTATCCACTAGGTGAAGTTTGCAAGTATTTTTAATATGTCAATATAAAAAGCTCTCTCACAAATTTCCAAAGTAAAAAATGACAGCAGCACAAATACAGTTCCAGGACCTTATCATTCTGACAGAACTGGATGACTACAGGGAACAGGCAGGGGCAGCTGTTAGGTGTGAAAGTGACACTCAACACTCAGATGTTTCAAATTAGCACAGAATCAGCAACCTCACAATTGCCATTCTATGTGAGCTCCCTGCCAGATCTGAATTACCCTCTGCTAAAAGAGCCACTGCAGGACTCAAGCAAATAATTAAAAACCAACCAACCAAACATGGGTTAGATATTCAACTCATGTAAATCAGCATAGTTCCATGGAGATACACTTATTCCCAACAGATAAGGATCTGGCCAAGTTACCACAACCTCATTAAGTTGTCACATACTTTCCCTTTTGCTGCTTATCTGCAACTTTTGCTGTGCTGTGAAGTTGAGTAAGATCCTTGATCCGTTGAGCATTTCCTGGTACCAAATCTGTCTCCCAGACTTCTGGCCAGGACAATGACTGAGATTCCCTGGGTCATTGTTTCTTTCCTATGACTTGTAAAGGCATTGTAGACAAGGGAAATGTCTGAGAGTGCCCAGGGACACAGGTAAATGATCCTAAATGAATCCCACCATCTGTAGTAAGCCAGCTCACTCTTACTGACATGTAGGTCTATCACTATCTCTCTTTTTAGCGGCATAGCTGTAGTATCCTTCTGGGTGACCCAGCTCCCAAGACTAAGCAAGGCCATGTATTTCCACAGTCACCGTCTATTGAGAAAAACTCTGTCTTTATGTGCTTATTTTCCCAATGACAAAGTTCACAGAGAGGGAGGAGGAGGGCTTGTGGCTCTCCCTTTATTCTGGGTAAATGGTCTTTTTGGTTCCCATTGTAGTATGTTTGCTCTCAAAACCCTCAAATATAGATTCCTAGAATGTAAGGCCATAAGGCCATTAGATCAGTTCTCCCGGATCTCAGACCTTTTAAATACCACCCAGTTACCCCTTTGATTAATCTAATCATTTGTGTTGAATGCGTACCTTCCAAAAGGCACCCAGTCTTGATTTGAAGACATCAAGAGATAGAAATTCTACCACTTCCTTTGGTAATTTGTTCCAATGGTTAATTATTCTCACAATGAGAAATTTGTGCCTGATTTCCAGTATCTGGCTTTAGCTGTTTTTCCTTATGCCTTTGTCTACTAGTTAAAGTGTCATTTAGTAACTAGTATTTTTTCCCTGTATAGGTACTTAAACACTGTAATCAAGGAACCTCTCAGTCTTTAAGTTTCTTCTTGTAAGTCATTTTCTCCAGCTGCCTCATAATTTTTACAGTTCTTTACTACACGCTCTTCAATCTGCTACTTATTAATCTTTACTAATCTGCTAGGCTATGTCTAGACTACCCCCTCTTGCGCAAGAGAATATGCAAATGAGGCAAAGCAGTGAATATCACCATCCCTCATTTGCATACTTCATGAGCCGCCATTTTTGCACAAAGGGCTTTTGCACGAAAAGGAGCCGTCTACACAGCAGCTTTTTGCACAAAACCCCCCTCTTGCGCAAGAGCCGTTCTACCTGAAAAAAAGCAGCAGAATGGCTCTTGCTCAAGAGAGGGGTTTTGCGCAAAAAGGAGCGTGTAGACAGCTCCTTTTTACGCAAAAGCCCCTTGTGCAAAAATGGCAGCTAATTAAGTATGTAAATGAGGCGTGACGATACGCTCAGCCACTACGCTCAGCCCCGCACCGCCGCCGTCTGGGAAGCCTTATTCCTCTTAAAACAAGGAATAAGGGATCTTTCGGAAAAGGCTTTATTTTCTGAAAGATCCCTGTCTAGACTGGCACTTTTTTCCGGCAAAGCTCCAAGTCAGAAAAAAGCGGCAGCCATGTTTATGCAAATGAAGCGGGGGGGGGGATTTATATCCCCGCTTCATTTGCAATTGCGATGTGTCTAATTTGCATCCCTTTTACAGAAAAGGGATGCAGTCTAGACACAGCCTTGGAGTACAAGGGTTTAGTAGTAGTAGTAGTAGTAGAAGAAGAAGAAGATGATATTAGAATTTACAATCCTGGGAAGCATGATTTTTTCTTTGTGCTGTACAGGAGGGGAGGAGTCATAGACCCAAAGGCTGAAGAGCTTAGTTTGACTAAATATAGGAAATATGCACATTTTAGGAACATAGGAATATAGCAATCACCATATCTGATCAGAGCATTGTGCATTTAGTCCAGCAACTTAACTCCTACAATATCCAGGCTAGAAGACTGAAGTACAAGAAACCTTCAAATAGGCAGCAATGGAAGAGCCTGTCCACAGGGAAAGTTTCTTTTCTGTCAGCTAGAGATTACCACAATCCAAAACTCTTGTTTTCTTACCCGTTTTTTGTCATTCTGGATATTCTTATTAACTATTCTAATGTCAAACAATTACTTGAAAAGTACTAAATTCTTAGTTTCTTGTATGTTGTAAAAGAATTCCACAAGCTAACTGTGAAAAAGTATATCCTTTTATCAGTTTTAAATGTGTTGCCTTTTGATTTCATTGAATGTTCTCTTGAACTTGCATTATGAAAATGGGCATGCCTATTCATCCTATCTACCTTCTCTATGCCATTCATTACTTTGTGTGCCTTTATCATGTCCTTCCTTTTTCATTTCCTCTCTAAACAGTGCCAGTCTTTTCAATTACAATGAGGAGTCCTGTGGCACCTTAAAGACAACGGCTACGTCTACACTGGCCCCTTTTCCGAAAGGGGCATGGTAATTTCAGAGATCATAATAGGGAAATCCGCGGGGGATTTAAATATCCCCCGCGGCATTTAAATAAAAATGTCCGCCGCTTTTTTCCGGCTTTTAGAAAAGCCGGAAAAGAGCGTCTACACTGGCCCCGATCCTCCGGAAAAAGCGCCCTTTTCCGGAGGATCTTATTCCTACTTTGAATAAGATCCTCCGGAAAAGGGCGCTTTTTCCGGAGGATCGGGGCCAGTGTAGACGCTCTTTTCCGGCTTTTCTAAAAGCCGGAAAAAAGCAGCGGACATTTTTATTTAAATGCCGCGGGGGATATTTAAATCCCCCGCGGATTTCCCTATTACGATCTCTGAAATTACCATGCCCCTTTCGGAAAAGGGGCCAGTGTAGACGTAGCCTAAGAGTATGTCTACACTACAGAGTTAATTCAAAATAACAGACGTTATTTCGAATGAACTGTAATAGCTGTTTACACATACAAACCGCTATTTTGAAATAAATTTGAAATAGCAGAGCCCTTATTTTGAATTAAGTAAACCTCATTCTATGAGGAATAACACCTAATTCGAAATAAGTGCTGTGTAGACACTTATTTCAAATTAGGGGGCCTCCAGCCCTTCCCAGGGAGCCCTGGTGGCCACTCTGGGCCAAACCAGGAAAACTTGTCTGCTCTCCCCCTAGCCCCGGAGCCCTTAAAGGGGCAGACTCTGGCCACAGTGCCTGTGCCAGTTGCCAGCCTGCCAGCACCCAGGAAGCAGACCGTGCACCTGGCACACCATAAGCCAGCCACCCTCTGCCATCCAGCCCTCCACCGTTCCCCAGGACCAGGCTGGCAGCTCCCAGGAGCCTGCCAGGGGCCGCAAACGGCGGGCACCTTCCTGGTCAAGTGCAGAGATCGTAAGCCTCATTGAGATTTGGAGGGGCCTCCAATGCCCACGATCTCTGCAATAGGCACAGGAATGCGGCTGTCTACAGCCGCATGGCTGACAGCCTGGCCACCAGAGGCCACATGCATAGCTGTAAACGTGCCCCCCTTCACCTGCGGGGGTCTGTCCATTATCCCCCCGTCCGTCACCCCTGTCTTGTGATCCCAACACCCTCAAAATCGCCTCCCGGCGTTCCAGTTAATCACACCATCAATCCCCCGGGTCTCCTTCGAAACACCGGAGGCTTCACTTCCCGCGATGGGGAGAGGAGGGTCCGGGCCCACCCCCTCTCACTGACCCCAGCCCAGGGCCCTAAGGACTCGGACGTGACTTGCGTCCGGTCTGACTGGCGAGGCCGTAGCCGAAATACGCCAGTCCGCAGGCTCCCTTCGCCCGCCCTGGGCTGCTTCCTCTCCCCACGCCGGTCTGGCACGCTGAGTAGGGGCTTACCTCCTTAGCTTGGGGCCCATCCGTCGGCTGCTCTCGGGGGAGGACACTCTCAGCACTCCCCCCTGGTCTCACTCCCAGCAGGCGTTTAAATCCCCGCGCCGCAGCCCACCGGCGTGGCCCCGCCCGGTGTGGCGTGGGTGCATTTCCGGTCCGGCGCTGCACCTAGCCGTTGACGTCACCCGCCTGGTGACGTCCCAGAGGATCCCTGGAGTTCCCTTCTGGCGCGCCGCCGCCGCCGAACAGCTGGTGCAGCGGCTTACGGCTTGAGAGGGCGGCGCATGGGCGGCCGCTCGCGGCTTGCTCCGCTCGGGGCCCCCCGGCTTTCCCCTGAGATCCGCCAAACAGGCGGTCAGCCGGGGGCCCTTAATGTGGGGCGTCTCTGCCCCGTCACATACCTCCCCCTTTAAAGGTCCCTTTACCCCCAGGTCCGGGTCTTCCTCGGGGCCATCTTTTCGGGAGAAGAAGTCCGCGTTCGCGTGCTTAGCTCCAGCTCGGTGGACCACATCGAACGCGTATGGCTGCAAAGAGAGATACCAGCGCATGATCCTGGTGTTTGAGTCTTTCATATTTTGCAGCCACCGTAGTGGGGCATGATCTGTCATTACCGTGAATCGGCTGCTACACTCACAGGGGAACAGCTTGCAGCTAATATACATTCCTGGGATAGGACCGCCCCCAACCCCGCCTCTGAGGCGTCTGTCTGGACGATAAAGGGTTTGTCAAAATCTGGCTGTGTTAGGATGGGGCCGCCGGTCAAGCTCTTTTTTAAGTGTCTGGAAGGCCTTCTCGCAGGCCTCTGTCCACACCACCTTGTTCGGGCGCGCTTTTTGGGTCAGGTCCGTTAGGGGGGCCGCTAGCGACGCGAAATGGGGTACCAATCGTCTATAATAGCTAGCTAGACCCAAGAATTGACGGACCTGTCTCTTGGTTTTTGGTGGCGGATATTCCCGCAGTGTCTCTACTTTGTCGACTAGGGGGTTTACCTTCCTGCGCCCCACTGTGTAACCGAGGTATGTCACTTCTCGTTCTCCAAACCGGCATTTGTTGGGGTTTGCTGTGAGTCCTGCTCCCTTCAACGTTTTCAGGACGGCCTGAAGCCTCTTCAGGTGTTCCTCCCAGGTTTCACTGTATGCGACGATGTTGTCGATATATGCGGCGGTGTACGATCAATGGTCTTTTAGTACCTTATCTACCAGCCGCTGGAACGTGGCCGCCGCCCCATGTAAGCCGAACGGCATACGTATGAATTGGTACAACCCGAAGGTCGTGGAGAAGGCTGTTTTCTCTCTCGCGGATGTGGTGAGAGGGATTTGCCAATACCCCTTGCTTAGGTCTATCGTTGATAGATAGCGGGCGTGGCCCAGGCGGTCTAAGAGTTCATCGACCCTTGGCATCGGGTAGGCATCGAAATGTGAGATGCTGTTAACTTTTCTAAAGTCGATACAGAAACATATCGAACCGTCGGGTTTCGGGACCAATACGATCGGGCTCCGCCAGTCGCTGTGGGACTCCTCAATCACCTCCCACCGGAGCATCTTCTGGACCTCCTCTCTTACCATTTCCCAGACCTTTCTTGGCAGGGGCCGAATGGCCTCTCTCACCGTTTTCCCGGGCTCGGTGTCTATATGGGTATGTCTACACTACAACGCTAATTCGAACTAACTTAGTTAATTCGAACTAAGCTAATTCGAACTAGCGCAGCTAGACTTAAAAACTAGTTCGAATTAGCGTTTTGCTAATTTGAACTAGCGCGTCCACACTGATTGGACGCAGGGGCGCATTTAACGGCAGCTGAAACCGGTTCTGGCAGGGCATCATGTCAGTAGTTGCTTTGTGTGGCTGCTGTCTGAGGCTATCTGAGGCTCGTGCTTAAAGGGACCCCCCTGGACAGCCGGTTCTCAGCTTTTCCTGCTTGCTTGCCTACCTCGCCGAGGGACAGCAAAGCGTTGATCTCTGCGCCCGTGTGTGTCGGTGCTTCCCTTCGGGGACACCGCCACAGGTGGCAACATGGAGCCAGAGCTCCCCCTGCACTTTCTGGTGCAGTTTCTGGACTTGCTACTGCAAGCCTGCCAGCTATGGGTGGAGGCTGCCGTGCACCACCTGGTGCACGTCAGCTCCCTGCCTCTCCGCCTGGCCACTCTGGGGGCCATGGTGCAGATGCAGCGGCGCCCGGGCACCGGCGTGCCCCGCCGCCTCTGGCGTCTGGACACCAGCAGCGACTGGTGGGACCTCATCATCCTGGAGAGCTGGGGAGACCAACAGTGGACCCAGAACTTCAGAATGAAGAGGGACACCTTCCTGGAGCTCTGCGAGTGGCTCGCCCCTGCTCTGCGCAGAAGGGACATTCGCCTGAGGCTCGCCATCCCCCTCCAGAAGCGTGTGGCCATCGCCCTCTGGATGCTCTCCATGCCAGACAGCTACCGATCCGTCGGGAACCAGTTCGGCGTGGGGAGATCCACCGTCGGAGCGGTGCTCATGCAGGTACGGCACTTACTGGCCACTGGACCAAGGGCGACGGGGGGCTGCAAGGAGGGGATGGGCCGCCCCAGGGAAAACGGGGGCTAGAGGAGAAGGAGGCAAAAGTGCCCCGCACCGGAGGGGCCGGTCTCTCTCAGCCGTACTACACGCCGCCCTGGGGGGTTGCTTCCGGGAGTGGGGTGCGGGGCACTGCCAGGGCACGAACACTCCCAGCCACCCGGGCGCCCCACTGATTCGTGCTTTGCTGTGTCTCTCCGCAGGTGGTCAAGGCCATCAACCGGGTGCTACTCCGCAGGGTGGTCCGCCTCGCCGACCCGGATGCCGTCATCTGGGGGTTCGGCGCCCTCGGCTTCCCCAACTGCGGGGGGGCCATCGACGGGATGCACATCCCCATCTGTGCCCCAGAACACCAGGCATCCCAGTACATGAACCGCAAGGGGTACTTCTCCGTGATCCTGCAGGCCGTGTGTGACCACCGGGGACAGTTCACGGACATTAATGCGGGCTGGTCTGGCAAGGCACACGACGCACGGGTGTACCAGAACTCCTCTGTGTGCCAGAGGCTGCAGGCCGGGACCTTCTTCCCCGACTGCCACATCAGGGTCGGGGACGTGGACATGCCCGTCTGCCTGTTGGGGGATGCGGCCTACCCCCTACAGCCCTGGCTCATGAAACCCTACATGGGGCACCTCAACCCCTCCCGCCAGGCCTTCAATGTGAGGCTGACCAGGGCCCGCATCATGATCGAGGGGGCCTTCAGGTGACTGAAACCCGATTTAGGTGCCTCCTCACCCGCCTCGACCTCGCCAAGCACAACATCCCTCCCGTGGTGGCAGCATGGTCTGTGCTACACAATTTGTGTGAGCGAAAGGTGGAGGCTTTCCTACCAGCCTGGATGGCTGAGGCTGACCGCATGGCTGGCCAGTACGCTCAGCCCCGCACCGCCGCTGTCCGGGAAGCCCAGCGGGGGGCCATCCGGATCCGGGAAGCCCTGCGGGAGAGCTTCCAGGTGGAGTAGGAGGACTGAACTCTCCCTGCATGCCCCACTGGGGCTGCCTTCCACCCTCCCCCCCTTCCCCTTTCCCCTCCCTAACCGCCCCTCCTAAGTAATGTAAAATAAAGACACCTGTTTTGGCAAACAAAATCTCTTTTTATTGTACATAACTGGGGTGGGGGGTGGGAGGAGTGAGGGTGGAAGAGGAGAGAGGGAAACCTGGGACGGGGGAGCTGGAAGGAGGTGGAAGGGGAGGAAGGGAAGGGAAAGCTCAGGCTTGGGGCTCCGGCTGGCTCTCCCGTCTCGCAACACTGTGGGTGCGGGAACCTCGGCGGGGAGCGGGTGTGGAGGGTGGGGCAGGAGGGACGGGGGGGCGGAGGAAGTGGGAGGGGGAGCAGGAGTGGGAGCAGGGGCAGGGGGAGCAGGGGGAGCAGGGGCAGCAGGGGTGGGAGGAGGAGCGAGAGCTAGGGCAGCTGCAGGAGCTGGAGCAGGAGGAGGCAGGAACCTGTCGACCAGGGTCTGGACGTGGCCTCTGAGGGCACGGCTCTGCTCCTGCAGCACCTCCAAACTTCGCTGGCACAGCCGAAGGTCCTCCCGGACCCAGTGCTCCTGATTGCGGAGCAGCCGCTCCAGGAACCAGAGGTGCCACCGCTGGTACTCCTCCTGGTTCCTGGCTCTCCTGCTGGCTCGGGCGCAGGCGGCTGTTGCAAGCGGGGTGGTGCGCCCTGCAGTCCCCGGTGCTGCGGCTGTGGTGAAACAAGAGCAGCGGTCAATTCTCCCTGGGCCCAGGTGGGTGAAACCCAGCCCCCCTCTGCAAGGCCAGGGCCCCTGCATGACACCCAGCTGCTTCTCCGTGGTGGGCAAGGCCCAGGCGCATGGTCCCTGGGCTCCCTCTCCCCCCCACCCCCCCATACACATAAGGGGAGCATGATGATACTCACAGGTGGAGGCCTCCCCAGCCTCGGACGACACAGGAGACGTGCTCAGTGGGGTGCCTCAGGGGTCCTGGGTCCTGGGCAGGCTCCTGGCAGGCTCCTGGCTCTCGGCATCCTCCGGCTCCTCCTCCTCCGTGTCCGGGAGTGGTCCCTCTGCCCCAGGGTCAATCACCACTCGGGGGGCATTGACGGCGTGAGCCCTGAGGATGCGGTCCAGAGCCTGAAAGTGGGGGCATGCCTCTGGGTCGGCCCCTGGCTGGCAGGCCCGGGAGTAGGACTGCTGCAGGCCCTTAATTTTGCAGCGGACCTGCTGCCGGCTGCGCTGGTGGCCTCTGGTGGCCAGGCTGGCAGCCATGCGGCTGTAGACGGCCGTGTTCCTGTGGCTAGTGCGGAGATCATGGACATTGGAGGCTTCCCCCCAAACCTGGATGAGGTCCACGATCTCCACAATTGACCAAGTGGGTGCCCAACTCTTGCGTCCCCGGGCAGGCTCTTGGGAGCCGCCAGGCTGGTCCTGGGGAGCAGTGGAGGGCTGGGTGTCCTCGGGTGGCTGGCTCATTTTGTGGCAGGTGCAGGCTCTGCTGGCTAGGTGCTGGCAGGCTTGCAACTGGCACAAACAGTGTAGCCAGCCCGTGGCCCTTTAAGGGCTCCGGGGCTGGGAGGGGGGCAGTAGAGTTTGCCTGGTGTTGGCCAGAGTGGCCACCAGGGCAAGCTGGGAAGGGCTAGCCTCCCACTAGTTCGAATTAAGTGGCTACACAGCCCTTAATTCGAACTAGCTAATTCGAAGTAGGCGTTAGTCTTCGTAAAATGAGGTTTACCTAGTTCGAATTAAGCGCTCCGCTAGTTCGAATTAAGTTAGATCTAGCGGAGCGCTAGTGTAGTGCCTATCAAAGTTAATTCGAACTAACGTATGTTAGTTCGAATTAACTTTGTAGTGTAGACATACCCTATGGTGGTATGCTCGGGTCGTACCCCCGGGCTGGTCGGTCAACACGACTCCATAGGCTTGGAGCAGCTGTCCTAGTTCCCTTTTCTGAACTGGTGTCAGTTCCCGGCCCACTCTGGGTTCTGGGGCTACGGCGGCCCAAGTCGATGTCTTCTTTGACGTTATCCCCCGTCAGCCCCTCCTGACTCCTCCAGGCCTTCAATAGGTTGATGTGGTAGATCTTCGTTTCCCTGCGCGGCCCGGTCAGGCGCACCTCGTAGTCGACTTCTCTCACCCGTCTGACTACTTCGAAGGGTCCTTGCCATTTCACCAATAGTTTTGAATCTTGTGTGGATAACAGGAGCAGGACTCGATCCCCCGGCTCGAAGGTCCTCAAGCGGGTACCGATGTTGTAATGGGCGGCCTGCCTGTTCTGGGCCTCCCGTTGGTGCCACTGGGCAAAGTCCCCAAGGGTTCTTAACTTCAGCCGGAATTCTAAGATATAGGGGATCGAGCCCTTCACCCTGGTTTCCTGGGCTTCCCAATTCTCTCGCACAATATCTAGAATCCCCTGAGGTTGTCGCCCATAGAGAAGCTCAAAGGGGGAGAACCCTGTTGAAGCCTGGGGAACCTCCTTCACCGCAAACATTAGGGCGGGCAACAGACGGTCCCAGGCTCAGGGGTCCTGTTCTGCGAACTTCCTCAACATACTCTTTAAGGTTCTGTTGAAACGTTCAACTAGGCCGTCCGTCTGGGCGTGGTAAACGGACGTCCGTAAAGTACGGATTTGCAATAGTCGGCACAGCTCCGCTAGGAGGCGGGACATAAAGTTCATCCCCTGGTCCGTGAGTATCTCCTGGGGTATCCCCACCCGGGAGAAAATTCTCACCAACTCGGTAGCTAACACCCTGGCAGTCGTTGTTCTCAAGGGGACTGCCTTGGGGTACCGGGTGGCGTAGTCTAGGACCACCAGAATATATTGGCACCTGGTAGTTGTCTTTTCTAGCGGGCCAACTATGTCCATGGCCACTCGTTCAAAGGGAACGCCTATGATTGGTAGGGGCACTAGTGGGGCCTTAGGGACCCCCCTTGGGCTTACTTGTTGGCATTCCGGGCAGGACAGGCAAAAGTCTTTGACCTCCCAGTAAACGCCCGGCCAATAAAACCGCTGGAGGATCCTACGCACTGTCTTTTCGTAACCCAAATGCACTGACCAGGGGTTGGCGTGGGCTAGGACCATCAGTGGGCGTCGATACTGGGTCGGGATCAGCAGCTGTCTAAGGGTCCCGTACTCTTCCACCCCCTCCGTTACCCGGTACAACCGATCTTGACATACCTCAAAGAACGGGCCGTGCCGGGGGGCCGCATTCTCGTCTTCCGTGTTGTTGGCTTCTCTGGCCACCGCCCAAGCGTGCTGCAGGGTGGGGTCCTTCCTCTGCTGTTGGAGGAAGTCGCCGTCCCAGAGGTTCAGGGCATATTTGTCGAGCGGAGGTTCCTCCCCCCTGGGAGGTGCCGCGGACCTCCTTTCACTGCTTTCGGGGTTGTTGGCGGGTTCCCTGCGCTCACCCAGCATGCCTTCAGCTCCCTCGGGGCTCGGTGGCTGTCCCCATTCGCCCACCACGCAACGAAACCCCTCCCAGTGGCGTCCAAGTAGGGTCAGATAGACCAATTTAGGGGACACCACCACGAAGACCCAGCTTTCGTGGACCCCGTCCACTATCTGAGCCCAGGCCATCGCATACTAGTGTATGTCACCGTGGATGCACTGGACCATCACTGGTGGTCCTTGGGAACCCCGGGGTCCTATCAGATCCTCCTGGACAATTGTTTGGCTGCAGCCCGAGTCTATCAGAGCTTCCACCTGCTGGCCTTCGATCTGCACCGCTCTTGTGATCCGCACCACCGCTCCTCCGTCCTGCGGGTGGCCCCCGGCCAAGGCCTGGGCGTAGGTGCAATCCATGTAAGGACACTCTCGTTGGAAGTGCCCCTCTTCTCCGCAGAAGAAACATGCCCCCTTGGTCGGGGTTGTTTCCCCCGTGGTTGTCTCCCCGATAGCAGGTTGCTGTGGAGGTTTTGGCGGGGGCCGTCTTCCGGGCATCGTCCAGGCGGGCGCCAACCTCCGGGTCTCGGGCCTCCCGGCTCTCTGCATCGGGGTTTCTTCGGGGTGTCCCCGAGGTCTGGTAGGCTTCCCGGTCTCCCCCTTTGGGGTCGGAGGGATGCAGTCCGTCTTCCCTAAGCCCTCGGCCGATTCAGCGGCCTCGTAGTCCGTCATAAGGGTTACGGCTTCTTCCAGGGTCTACGGGTGCTGTCTCCTCACCCACTGTTGGCCTCCTACAGGCAAAATACTCAAGAATTGCTCAAGCACTACCTTCTCTGCGACCTGGGCCCCCGTTTGCTGCTCCGGCTCCAGCCAGTGCCAGGCTGCTTCTCTTAGCCTCTGGGCCACGGCACGTGGCCGGTCTCCTGTCGTGTATCATTCCTTTAGAAACTTCTGCCGGTACGTCTCAGAGTTGATGCCGAGCTGATCCAGCACGGCTTCTTTGACTTTGTAATAATGAAGCGCCTCCCAGATTCCCAAGCTCCAGTAAGCCATCTGGGCCGGCCCGGTCAGGTACGGTGCCAATAAAGTCGCCCACTGATCCTCCGGCCACCGGGAGGCAGACGCGACCCGTTCAAATGTAGTCAAGAAGGCCTCTGGGTCGTCATCTGGCCCCATCTTTGACAGCCGGACGGGGGCCAGTAGGGGTCCTCCTGCGCCTTCCCCCGCCGCGAGCCCTGGGGCTGTCAGCAGGGGCAGCGCGTACTGTTGTCTCCACCGGTCCTGCTGTGCTTCAAATTGCTCTGCCAGGTCATGTACGAGCTGCTTCTGCTGCTCCAGTTGCTGTGTGGAGAGCTGCTGCAGGAGCACGGTCTGCTGTTGCTGGTGTTGTCGCTGATTTTCCATCAGCCAATCAAGTACCTTCGCGGGGTCCATCTCACTGCTCCGGACCTTATGGGGTGCAAGAGGTTGATAAACGCCAAACCGCCCCTTCCCTCAGGGGCTTCACGCTACCCACATTCTGCACCACCTGTAAACGTGCCCCCCTTCACCTGCGGGGGTCTGTCCGTTATCCCCCCATCCATTACCCCTGTCTTGTGATCCCAACACCCTCAAAATTGCCTCCCGGCATCCCAGTTAATCTCACTGTCAATCCCCCGGGTCTCCTTCAAAACACCGGAGGCTTCGCTTCCTGCGATGGGGAGAGGAGGGTCTGGGCCCACCCCCTCTCACGGACCCCAGCCCAGGGCCCTAAGGACTCGGACGTGACTCGCGTCCGGTCCAACTGGCGAGGCCATAGCTGAAATACACCAGTCCACAGGCTCCCTTCGCCCGCCCTGGGCTGCTTCCTCTCCCCACGCCAGTCTGGGCCGCCGAGTAGGGGCTTACCTCCTCGGTTTGGGGCCCATCCATCGGCTGCTCTCGGGGGAGGACGCTCTCGGCACTCCCCCCGGTCTTGCTCCCAGTGGGCGTTTAAATCCCCACGCTGCGGCCCGCCCGGCGTGGCGTAGGCTGCGCCTAGCTGTTGACATCACCCGCCTGGTGACGTCCCAGGGGATCCCTGGAGTTCCTGTCCGGGGCGCCACCGCCGAACAGCTGGCTTGCGGCTTGCGGCTTGCAAGGGCGCCGCACGAGCGGCCGTTCGCAGCTTGCTCCGCTCGGGGCCCCCTGGCTTTCCTCCGAGATCCGCCAAACAGGCAGTCAGCCAGGGGCCCTTAGTGCGGGACGCCTCTGCCCCGTCACAATAGCCAAGAGCTGGTGCGCAGCAAAATTAAAGAACAGCAGCAGGCCTATTCCAGGGCCTCCCAACCAGGGGCTGACCCGGAGGCCTGCCCCTACCATGAGGCCTTGGACCACATCCTGGGGGGTCAGACAATCTGTGTCCCCCGGTCATCATTGACCTTGGGCAGAGGGCCGGGCCCCTGACACAGGGGAAGAGCAGGAGGAGGACGACGGCAGCCAGGAGCCTGCAGGGAGCCTGCCCTGCACCCAGGAACCCCGAGCCATCCCTGAGAGTCCATCAGCAGCCCATCCGAGGCCGGGGAGGCCTCCACGTGTGAGTGACATCACAGTCCCCTTCTGCAGGGCGGGAAGGGGGAGGAGGAGCCCAGGAACCATATCCCGGGGAGAGACACTGCACACTGCCCTCCTTCCAGATGCCCCCTCAACACAGAGACAGGTAACAACTCCCCTTTTCCTCCTCCCCCCCCCCCGCCACACCACACTATAAGCAGCACAGGGACTGGGGTGCAGTCCTGGGCCAGCTCACACTCCCGGGGATAGCAGGACGTGATGGTGCGGAGACCTGCCATCCTTGTCTTGCAGAGGGGGGCTGGGTTTCACCCACTGCGTCCCCATGGAGAACTGATCACTTCTCTTGTTTCACCACAGCCGCAGCACCAGCAAGTGCAGGATGCACCAGCCCACCTGGAACATCCACCCGCATCTGGGCCAGCAGGTGCACCCGCAACCTGGAAGAGTTCCAGAGGCAGCAGCTGTGGTTGCAGGGATGGACCTGCAGCCGTGGTGGGAGAGCTTGAGGGAGCTCCGGGAGCAGGGCCGTGCCCTCCGTGACCACCTGCAGGTCTTGGCAGACCGATTGCTGCCTCCTGCTGCTCCAGCCCCTGTGGGCCACCCCACCTATCCTTCCTCCTCCCACCCCTGCTCTCTCTCCCTCTTCTTCCGCACCTCCTGTCCCTCCTGTCCCACCCTTCACACCCACTCCCCCCGACACTCCCGAACCTACAGTGCTGCGACACCAGAGAGCCAGCAAGACCCCCAATCCTGAGCTTCCTCTCCCCCTTCCTCCCCTTGCCTCCCCCGTCCAGCTCCCTCCTCCCAGGTTTCCCCCCGTCCCTCTCCCATCCTCATTCCCACCCTCCCCCCACCCCAGTTATGTGAAATAAAGAGAGTTTTTTGTGGCAACAGAGGTGTTTTTATTGTAGATCAGGAAGGGAGGTTAGGGAGGGGAAAGGGGAAGGAGGAGGGGGAGGAATGTAAGGCCCCAGGCCCCAGTGGGGCACGCCAGGGGGACTTCAGTCCTCATCCGCCTGGAAGCTCTACCGCAGGGCTTCCTGGATGTGGCCAGTCTCCCGCAGGGCCTCCCGGCTGGCAGCCATGCGGGGCTGTGCATACTGGCCAGCCAGGTGGTCAGCCTCTGCCATCCAAGCTGGCAGGAAAGCCTCCCCCTTCCTCTCACACAAATTGTGAAGCACACAGCACGCTGCCACCACGTGCAGAATATTTTGCTAGGAGAGGTTGAGGTGGGTAAGGAGGCACCTAAACCATGCTTTCAGTCAGCCAAAGGCCCCCTCGATCATGATGCGGGCCCTGCTGAGCCTGGCATTGAAGGCCTGCCGGGAGGGGCTGAGGTGTCCCGTGTAGGGCTTCATCAGTCAGGGCTGTAGGGGGTAGGCCACATCCCCCAGCAGGCACACTGGCATGTCCATGTCCCTGACCTTGATGTGGCGGTCAGGGAAGAAAGTCCAGGTGTGCAGCCTCTGGCACACGGAGGAGTTGTGGTACACCCGTGCATCATGTGCCTTTCCGGGCCAGCCCACAATGATGTCCGTGAACTGGACCCGGTGGTCACAGATGGCCTGCAGGATCACGGACAAGTAGCCCTTCCTGTTCATGTAGAGGGAGGCCTGGTGTTCCGGGGAACGGATGGGGATGTGCATCCCGTCAAGTGTCCTCTCCCCCGCAGTTGGGGAAGCCGAGGGCGCCGAACCCCTGGATGACCGCGTCCGGGTCGGTGAGGCAGACAACTCTGCGGAGTAGCACTCTGTTGATGGCCTTGACCACCTGCAGAGAGGCACACAAAACTGAGGGTCACTGGGGTGCCCGTATGGAGTGTTCTTTCCCCACCACTGCCCTGCGTCCCACTCTCAGGAGCAACCCCCGCTGCAATCCTGGCTACTGCAGGCGGTCTGTAGTGCGGCCAGGATGGACCATCCTCTCCTGAGGAGGGCACTTATACCACCTCTCCCCCTCTTCCCTGGGGCAGCCCATGTCCTCCTTGAAGCCCCCTGTCCTGGCTCAGTGGCCGGTGAGTGCCATACCTGCATGAGCACCACTCCAACGGTAGATCTCCCCACACTGATCTGGTCCCCGACGGATCAGTAGCTATCCAGTGTGGAGAGCTTCTAGAGGGCGATGGCCAACCGCTTGAGGACAGGAATGGCGGGCCTCATGTGTGTGTCCCGTCGCTGCAGAGCAGGGGAGAGCCACTCACAAAGCTCCAGGAAGGTGTCCTTCTTCAACCTGAAGTTCTGGGTCCACTGTTGGCCTCCCCAGCACTCCAGGATGATGTGGTCCCACCAGTCGCTGCTGGTGTCCAGACGCCAGATGTGGCAGGGCACCCTGGCATCCGGGCACCACTCCTCAAGGGCCCCCAGTGGCAGCAGGGGGAGGGCCAGGGGGCTGGCCTGCAGCAGAAGGTGCCAGGCAACCTCCAGCAATTGCTGCAGGCTTGCAGCAAGACGTTCAGCATGAGCACCACAGTGCCCAGGGGCGGTTCTGGCTCCATGGTGCCAAGTGCTGCGGTGTCCCAAAGGAGAGCTACCGAAGCAGGCAGAGAGGAAAATGCTTTTCTGTCCCTTGGCGACGTAGGCAAGCAAGCGGGAAAGCTAAGAACCGGCTGTCCAGGGGGGTCCCTTTAAACACGAGCCTCAGATAGCCTCAGACAGCAGCCACACAAAGCAACTACTTACCTGATGCCCTGCCAGAACCGGTTTCAGCTGCCCTTAAATGCGATCCAGCGTCCAATCAGTGTGGATGATCTATATCGAAATAGCAAAACACTATTTCGAATTAGTTTTTGGGTCTAAATGCGTTATTTCAAATTATCTTATTCAAATTAACTAATTCGAAAAAAATTCAAAATAGCGCTGTAGCGTAGAGATACCCTAATAGATTTGTTTGGGCATAAGCTTCTGTGGGTAAAAACCATTTAGTCAGATGGATGGAATGGAAATAATTGAGTTGGGGAGAGAGGTATACACTGGAGATCCTTTCGATTCGTAGAATAGCTATTCGTGGTTCTCCTGTCCTGGTTTGCAGGTTTCCCTGTGGCTCCTGGACCCTATGGTAAGTTCTGGATGCACTCTAGCCCACTGTGGGGTCCGGAAGCCATGACTCCCAGTATTTGCAAATTTTGCCATTCGCAATGAATGCATTCCCACATCCACTGAGAATGATGAGAGTTTCTTGTACCAGCATATCAAAAGAAGGGAGTTACTTATCAAGTGTAGGACCAGTGTTAACAAGGCTAATTATAAGTCTTATTAGTCTAATTATTAACCAGTTAATCTTTTCAGCCTCTCTTTATATGGAAGTTTGTCTGTGCCTGTTGACATTCTCATCACTATTCTCTGAAACCCCTTCATTTATATTTCGTTCCTTTCTAGACAGAGTACTGAGCACAGAATTCCAAGTGAGGTATGCCATCAATTTATATAATGCTAGTGTCATACTCCTAATAGTGTTTTCTGTTTAATTAGATATTTGTTCCAGAGTAGCTAAATACCTAACATCATGTTTTACATAACTATTGAAAGTGATTTTAGGAGCCAGTCCTGGAGTCATTTTAAAAGCCCCATAACAGGTATATTTTGGACAAACATTGCTTCAATAATTTTCTGTAGGATCACCTCTGAAAGTACAATTAAATAATGTTGATGATTATTCAATGTTTGGTTTCCCTAGCCCACTCAGTCTTTGGCCTTTCTGCTGAATCTTTCAAAAAAGCTGACAACTAGTGTTAAACCCACTGTCCACTGGGAAAAGAAATCAGTCCACCAAACTAATTTCACATAAGCTACCAAATAGCAATGAGAGAGGAATTGTCTGGGATAGACTGGATAATGACTTGCAGTCTTGTGGCTATAAGCTCTATGCCCTTACTTAAGACCTGATAAAATGGCTCCAGATAAGATTGCTACTTAGGGCTAGTCAACAAGACTATACAGGAAGTCCCCGGGTTACGTACAAGATAGGGACTGTAGGTTTGTTCTTAAGTTGAATCTGTATGTAAGTCGGAACTGGTACATATTGTAGGGGAAACTCTAGCCAAACATTTCTCCAGAGCTCAGTTTTATTCTCTTACACCTCACTTCCCTCAGTCCTTTATTCTCAAGCTGAGGTGTCTGCTGAGAAAAGCCGCTCTGCGTCTCCCTGGTCTGCTGGGGGAGGGGTGCTAGCTTCACGTCTCCCTGGTCTGCTGGGGGGAAGCAGCTAGTGCGGGGTTGCCTCACCCCGTTTGTAAGTAGGGATCCGATGTAAGTCGGATCCATGTAACCCGGGGACTGCCTGAACTCATAAAACTGGAAGGGACCTTGAGAGGTCATCAAGTCCAATCCCCTGCCCTCACGGCAGGACAAGCACTGTCTAGATCAGTGTTTCTCAACTTTTTTTTTTTATAAAGTATCCCTTTTTCAAAAAAATTTTTTAAAAAGACCCCTGGTACCTACAGTTTTCAGACACACATTTTTTTTTTTTTAATCATTGCAACACATTTGTTTAAATAACTTAATCGTAGCTGGGCGGGCGATGAAATTTTTGGGTGTAAAAAGTACAAAAATAATAAAGTGCTGTAAAACTTAAAACAAAAAATCAGTTTTCTCCAAATTTCAGTTGTGTTGACGTACCCCCCAGACTTCTCTCAAGTACCCCTAAGGGTACTCGTACTACTGGTTGAGAAACACTGGTCTAGATCATACCTGACAGGTGTCTGCCTAACCTGCTCTTAAACATCTCCAGAGATGGAGATTCCCTTACCTCTCTAGGCAACTTATTTCAGGGTATGTCTACACTACAGCGCTAATTCGAACTAACTTAGTTCGAATTAGTTAATTCGAACTAAGCTAATTCGAACTAACGCGTCTAGAACTAAAAACTAGTTCGAATTAGCGTTTTGCTAATTCGAACTAGCGCGTCCACATTAAGTGGACCCTGAACCAGGCTTAAGGATGGCCGGAAGCAGTGCCGGCAGGGCATCAGAGGAGGACTTAGAGCGTGGAGATACTGTCTCAGGCTAGCCGAGGGCTGTGCTTAAAGGGTCCCGACCCCCAGCCCGGACAGACAGTTCTCAGGGTGCCCCACTTGCAAAGCAGTCCTGGCTTGGAGTGCCCGGAGTACCCACACTGGGCACATCACAGCACTCGGCCATCAGCCCGGCTGCACTTGCCGCAGGCTGCAATCTGGGAAGAGGGGGCAATTGGGGGGCTGCAGGAGAGCTTCCACCCCCAGAAGCCCGCAGAGCCAGCCCAGTCCTCCCCATCGGGGGCGCGTACCCCATTCCTCCCTCACCTCCTTCCACTTACCCTTCCCTAGCCCCTCTTTTTGATGTACAAAATAAAGGACAATTGTGTTCAAAAATGGAATCTGTCTTTATTGAACAAAACTGGGGGAGACTGGGAAAAGGAGGTGGGAGAGGGGAAGAGAGAGGCTGGGAGAGGGGAGGGCAACTAACATGATCAGGGGTTGGGAACAGGTCCCATATGAAGAGAGGCTAAAGAGACTGGGACTTTTCAGCTTAGAAAAGAGGAGACGGAGAGGGGACAGGATAGAGGTCTCTAAAAGCAGGAGTGGGGTGGAGAGGGTGCATACAGAAAAGTTCTTCATTAGTTCCCATAAAGAAGGACTAGAGGACACCAAAGGAAAGGAATGGGTAGCAGGCTTCAAACTAGTAACAGAAAGTTGTTCTTCACAAAGCAAAGAGTCAACCTGTGGAACTCCTTGCTGCAGGAGGCTGTGAAAGCTAGAACTATCACAGAGTTTAAAGGGACGTGAGATCAAGTGATGGAGGTTGGTTCCATGGAGTGCTATTAGCCAGGGGGTAGGAGTGGTGTCCCTGCCCAAGGTTTGTGGAAGGCTGGAGAGGGATGGCACGAGAAAAATGGCTTGGTCACTGTCTTCGGTCCATCCCCTCCAGGGTCCCTAGGGTTGGCTGCTGTCGGCAGACAGGCTACTGGGCTAGATGGACCTTTGGTCTGACCCACTACGGCCATTGTAAGCTCAGGGCTCAGGGTCAGGGGTCTCAGTGGACCACCTTGATTTTCATGCACACCTGCTCCTGGGTGGCCAGGCTGGCAGCTCTCCTGCCCTAGCCGGCCACTTTCCTGTGCCTAGTGCGGAGGTCGTGGACAAGGTCCACGATGTCCGCACTAGACCAGGCAGGTGCCTGCCTCTTGCGGTCCCGGGCAAGCTCCCGGGAGCCGCCAGCCTGGTCCCGGGAAGAAGGGGAGGGCTGGGGGGCATCGGATGGGTGGCTCGATCCGTGCCAGGTGCAGGGTCTGCCGGCTGGGTGCTGGCAGGCTTGCACCTGGCACGGGCACCGTAGCCAGCCTGTGCCCCTTTAAGGGGTCCGGGCCCGGGAGGGGGGGCAGTAGAGTTTCCCTGGTGTTGGCCAGAGTGGCCACCAGGGAAACCTGGGGAGGGCTAGCCTCCCACTAGTTTGAATTAAGGGGCTACACAGCCCTTAATTCGAACTAGTAAGTTTGAACTAGGCTTAATCCTCGTGGAATGAGGATTACCTAGCTCGAACTAAGCGCTCCATTAGTTCGAATTAAATTCGAACTAACGGAGCGCTAGTGTAGCGCCTATGAAAGTTAGTTTGAACTAACGTCTGTTAGTTCGAACTAACTTTGTAGTGTAGACATACCCTCAGTGTTTAACCACCCTGACAGGCAGGAAGTTTTTCCTAATGTCCAACCTAAACCTCCCTTGCTGCAATTTAAGCCCATTGCTTCTTGTCCTGTCCTCAGAGATTAAGGAGAACAATTTTTCTCCCTCCTCCTTGTAACTCCCTTTTAGATACTTGAAAACCACTATCATGTCCCCCCTCAGTCTTCTCTTTTCTAAACTAAACAAGCCCAATTCTTTCAGTGTTTCCTAGGGCAGAGTTATTAGATCATTCAGAATGATATTTCTCTCTATTTTCTCACTATCAAAGATAGGATTATGAGCAAAATAAGCAGTTGGTGATTCAAAGCTACCATGTGGATGTTGATCAACACTTCACTGAGTGTTGATCCTCTCAAAGACAGTTGCTATAATTTGTAGCCTATATTTTTTTAAATCTCTGAATCATTTTCAAGCTATTTTCACTTCAGCAAACCTTTCTGGGCTATGTGATGACTGTGTTCAAGTCACAACAGCTGGCTTCTTTTTTGTGCAAAAAATTAGTGGTTAGAAGGGGTTGCATTAGTTAATATGACAAATCTAGCCATCTTCTACATCCAATGACTCACAACAGGAATCTGATGCTTCTATCCTCCTGCTGGTCTTAGATAACAATGGTTACCTCTGTGTCAAGGCCACATGAGAAGAAGAAGACAATAGATCATAAAACCTTCATTGAAACTCTAGCTTTAGCTTCAATTGTTCTTCATCTCTCCCTTATCATAGCCAATACTTAGACTTAAATGGATGTCAAGTTGTTTATTTCATTTACTACTTCTGTAAATGCAGATGTCTGAGTAATTGAACATTTCAACCTATTGCAGTGTTTCTTCACTTAGCTGAATTCATAAGCTCATATGGAATGTGTTCCATTCAGCTTACAGTAAGAGCCAAACTTGAAGACGCTTTCCTGTTTGTCACATCTTGATTAGTGAATTCAGTGACACTATCACACAGTTTATCTGTGACATTAAAAATAAAAAATTCCACTTAGTTTAGACTTCTTCTGCAATGTAATTGTAGGATTATTTTGGTCTGATACTAATCGAGGACAATAACTAGAACTGTATATTTATTCACAGTTCTGTGCCATTTTTAAAATTATAGAATCAAGGTATCTTTATATACCTGGCCTTTATGTTGGAACAATGGGATGGTAATAAGAATAACATGAAATCATAGCAAATTACTAACTTCATCAAGGAAAGTCAGAACAACTTCTGACTTTTTTCAGTCCCTTGGAGAAGGGAAGAAACTTGCTTTCATTGATGACCTAATCTTTATTCTTCAGGTTTGGTTTTATGGCCATATTTAAACTAAGGCCCATCATCTTGGCAAGCTTCTCCATGCCGGTTGCTTAAGTGTGTCATCTCATCTCCCATCTATAAAACAGTTCCTATTCACTATTTTATATGGTTAATGCTTGTAATGAGTGAATGATACATGGACCTGCAAACTGAAGTCTTCTTATCTACAGTCCAGGGACACTGTGTAGTTCATGCTGTGTGGACTCCTGACCTGTTACCACCTATGTTCCTCCCTCTACTTTGTGGGAGTACAGGCAATACCTTTTGAGCTGCCAGACAGGGAGTCATGCACAGACCCAAGAAATTTCTTGCCTGACACATACCTGCAGCCCACCTGAGTTGTCAGGCATTTATCTAGGGGGAGAGGTAGATAGGTTGGAGGGCAGGGATAGGGCCAGAGTGACCTACACAGTTTAGAGGATTGGGCCAAAAGAAATCTGATGAAATTCAACAAGGATAAGTGTAGAATCCTGCACTTGGGATGGAAGAATCCCAAGCACTGTACCAGGCTGGGGACCAACTGGCTAAGTAGCAGTTCTGCAGAAAAGGACCTGGGGATTACAATGGATGAGAAGCTGGATATGAGTCAACAGTGTGCCCTTTTACCCAAGGAGGCTAATGGCATATTATAGGGTGCATTAGGAGGAGCATTGCCAGCAGATCTAGAAAAGTGGTTATTCCCCTTTATTCGGCACTGGAGAGGCCACATCTGGGCTGTGTCTACATTGGCACCCTTTTCCAGAAAAGGGATGCTAATGAGACAAGTCGGAATTGCAAATGCCGCGGGGCTTTTATTTTCTGAAATGTCCTGTCTAGATTGGTGCTTTTCTCCGGCAAAGCCCTGAGCCAGAAAAAAGCAGCAGCCATGTTCATGCAAATGCCGCAGGGGATATTTAAATCCCCCGCAGCATTTGCAATTCCGACTTGTCTCATTAGCATCCCTTTTCCGGAAAAGGGTGCCAATGTAGACACAGCCCTGGAGTATTGCGTCCAGTTCTGGTCCCCCCACTTTAGAAAGGATGTGGAAGCATTGCAGAGGATCCAGCGGAGGGCAACCAAAATGATTAGGGGGCTGGAGCACATGACCTATGAGGAGAGACTGAGGGATTTGAGTGTTTAGTCTACAGAAGAGAAGAGTAAGGGGGATTTGATAGCAGCCTTCAACTTCCTGAAGGGAGGTTCCAAAGAGGATAGAGAGAGGCTGTTCTCAGTAGTGAGAGATGGCAGAACAAGGAGCAATGGTCTTCAGTTACAGTGGGGGAGGTCTAGGTTGGCGATTAAGAAAAGCTATTTCCCTAAGAGGGTGGTGAAGCACTGGAATGTGTTACCTAGGGAGGTGGTGGAATCTCCATCCCTAGAGGTGTTTAAGTCTCGGCTTGACAAAGCTCTGGCTGGGTTGATTTAGTTGGGATTGGTCCTGCTTTGGGCAGGGAGCTGGACTTGATGACCTCCTGCGGTCTCTTCCAGCCCTAGGATTTTATGATCTGAGCTACTGGTATGGCTTGTAATGAGGGCTCATGGATACCAGGGGTTGCTGGCTCTGCTACTTGCTATGGTACTAGCTACTCACTCTGCTGGATGAGAGAGAAGAAAGAAGAGCTGGAAGGAGTAGGTTGATGATAGTGGCAGAAGCAGCTTCAAGCAGAGGTGTAGCTAGAAGGTGACTGGACCCAGAATTGACCCTAGGCTATCTGTTCAGCTTTTCCTCCATATAGGCTAGGGCTACACTGCACTGTAGTTAGAAATATGATACGCAATTTGAGCTATGCAAATTGCATATCTTATTTCGATCTTATTTTGAAATAGCTTATTTTATCATTTGGTGTTGTCTACACAGCACCAAATTTCGAAATAACCTGCTATTCTGAAAAGTCCCTTGCACCTTGTGGAATGAGATTTATATGGACAATAAATAGTGAGCCCAAAATAACGGGCTTACCGTTAAGACCTGGGATAGCTATTTCGGCATGCTTCAGTATCCTGAAATAGTGTTGCAGTATAGATGTAGTCACTCTCTGCTTCCTTCACCCTTCAGCTGCCATCTTTTCTTACCTCCTAAAAAGCACTTTTGCCGTTATCCTCATCTACTTATCATTTGTCTCTGGACTTTCCCACAAACCCAGCTTCCCTCGGCTTCTCCTTCACAAGCTACTTAGCTATACCCTGAACACCTCCAGAAAGTCACCTATCAAACTATCAGAAAATAGCTCTCTTATGAAAAAGCGCTATATAACTTAATTGCCTTGAAACTCAGAGAGATCTATAAAAACGTAATAGGATTCTACAGAAATGACTAACACCTGAAGAGAATGATATTCTTTATAACAGTTTTTTGAACCACTGTAATGAATTCTTTTGCAAAGATTTCTCTGCAATAGAATGGTTCTGGAAAAACAAAACAAAACAAAAACCCTGCAGAAAGCTTGCCATTTGTATTAAATTCTGTAAATGTGTTCCATAAGAGTTGGGCACTTTCTGAGGTATTTCCTGTGTGTGTGGTTTTAGTAACTCCTATAGCTAGTTGAACTTTTAGTTTTAGACTGCAACACAATCTGAACATGTGAGACATCTTTTATGGATGAAAAAGAAGATACTTCCCTGCCCCATTAGTCTACAGATTTATATGCAAGTTTGTGTCTCCTTAAACTTCACTATCATGTCACCATCCAGTTGCAAGGCCATTGTGTTTGATTTCTAAATGGGTATACCACACAATGGACAGGTGGAGTAGGCTGTACAATAGGCACCATGCTTTCTGGAGTAAAACACACAGAAATCACATTCCATTTACAAAAGTAACTGAGTTTTTGTATTATTTCAGTGATCTGAGGGTTTTTTTCAATGCACCAGGGAGATAAGAAGGTACTTGTGAATAATTCTATGATAGTGTCCTTTCCTTGACCTGGCAGAAATGAACACAGATGGCATTGACAAGAAATGGAACTATTTAAATTGGGCAGGTAAGTTTATGTGTGAGGCAAACACAAAGATGTAACCTTAGATTGGAAATGTTCATTTCAAGAAAACCATAGCAGCACAGACATTGAAAGCTATTAGTCACAGAGGTAAAACCATAAATTGGGGAAGATTCATGCTGAAGACAATGACAGCAGAGATTAGAAATGACAGCAGGGGGAAAGTCCTGCTTAACTTAGGAAAGAGGAAATATGTCAAAACAGTAATAAACTACAGCAAGGCCAACAGGTCAACTCACATGAGAAAACCAACAGGTAACAGAAGGGCCTCTGAAACTTCTGAAGAATAGAAGATCAGTCGGAAAGCATTTTTATGAGAAATAAAATGTGCCTTCCTGTCAGGGAGGAAGGGAGTTGCAGAGTGCTTGAGAAATGGAAAAAAATGCAATTAAAGCCAGATATGAATAAAGATCAGGTGAGAGAGGATGTCACCTTATGTCCTTTGGAACCGTATTTCTGCTGCCTCCTGAAATTATGTTTTCCTGAAACAAAGGAACAATGTTATGGAAAAGTGGGTGCCAGGTACTGTAGGAAAATGAGACACAGCGAAGCGGATAAAAGAGACAAAGACAATAGCAATCATATGCAATAAACCAAAGGCAGCTGAGGTCTGAGACAAAGGTGAAAATTCTGAGCCAGCAAGATGACTGAGGCAGGGGAAGGAAGGAGGGAAAGGTGATTCACAATAACGTTTGAAAGACATTGGCTTGAATATTCATCAATGTCACAGCAAACTTAGCTTGGCAGCCTTGGTGACTGACTTTGTTTAGTTAGTGATTTCCCATTTTTAAGAAGATAAACAGGAAAGTGGCTTGAAAGATGACTTTTTAATGTGTGCTGAATGCAACAAACCTAAGCTCCAGCTTTCATGCCAACTGGATAGACACTGGCATACAATTATATTGTTTTTGTATAGGCATAATTGAAATATTTGTTTGTGTTGGTGCCCACTCCAAAAGGAGACAATGTAGATGCCTGTATACAAATATACCTTTTGACATGTAGGCTGTGTTGGCACACCACACAATTGACAAGTGGCGAAGGTTGTGCAGTCACTTGAAGTACCTCACTGTGCATTAATTCATTCAAATGAAAACCTAGCTCCCATGCTCTGATCAATGACTTTGTTATTTCTTTTACTTTGCAAATTGCTGAAAGGATTGTGAAGTGATTAATGCAGCTTGCCATGGTGAAGAAGGTACTTAAGGTTAAATATTTTAGCTGATAGCAGTATAGACTATTTCATGTTGCTTTTGTGAGTTCTATTTCATATTATAAAATGGTGTTCTGATGTGATTTGTTTGCTGAAGATCAAGCTGCCTGTTCTATTTTATGTGTTAGAGAGGAGCCCAAGCTACAAAGTTCAGACCCAAAATCAGATCTGAACCCAAACCTGCCCAGAGCTTGGGATGGGAGTTGGAGCTGAGGTTATAGTTCTGTCTCATCTCTTATACCTACATACAGATACAATATGTAAGACATATTGTATAAAGATGCAAGGGCCACGTTCTGTTCTTACATCTATCTAAAATATTTACTTCAGATGTCATCATTTTGTAATTGAGAGCAGAATTTGGCTGTTCATTTGAAGTTGTTGCCAAATGCTATTAATAAATGCCTGCCAGAAATAACCAGCTGGCATATATTAATGTAAACAGAACATTCAGAAATCAGCTGCACACTGATGTCTACACTAGCAACATAAGTGAACCTATATTAGGTCAACCTATAGCCATCGTAGCAATTACTGCAGTGGTGCATGTCCACACCATTCTCTTTGGGTTGGTGGTAAGCATCCGCACCAGGAGCACTTCCATGAAACTAAGAAGGCAAGCACGGGGAGCTGAAAACCTGATCTCTCAGCAATGCTGGAAGCTCCTTGCCAGGAGCCAGGCTGTCCCACAGGCTCCTGGACTCCTGAAGGACTGTGTCCCTTCCACTCCATTCCTGCCAGAAGTGGGGGAAGCCACCTGGAGCTTCTCCCCTCCCTGTTGCCCAAAGGAAGCCCAGGGAACTGCTCAGGGCTTCTCAGCCAACAGTGAGCAGGGCTAGCAGCCTGGATTCTCAGACTCCCTTCATTCCCTGCCTGCTCTTCACTGGTTTTGAGGGACCTTGCCAATTGCTGTGAAATAGATAAGACAGCGAACAGCCTATGTAAGGATGCAGTATCTACACAGAAAATGCATCACCCTAACCACATTAGTTAGCATTGTGTCTCATGGCGGTGGTGTTATGATGTTGGTGTAGTAGGGAAATTACATCAGTGGAAGGAAAGCTGTAGTGTAGACACTGACATAATTAGGTTGACATAAGATGCCTTATGTCAACTTGTGATGGGGCGGCACTGCCCCGCACTGAAGCCCAAGGAGTCCATCTGGCCCAGGTGGCTGAGGGGGCCCCACTCTCACAGCCCTGCAGAGCATGCTCATGCTGCAGGCTGGGGATAAATACCCAGACAAGCAGGCAGACAGGGAGGGGTGTGGCCGAAGAGGCAGGGACTCAGAGAGGAGCTCTGAAACAGCCCAAACCAACACCTGAACCTAGTCCGCTATTGCTGCCACCTCAGGAATCTGACCAGCCCCCATAGGAGAATCGCTCACCGTCCAAGCCGCTCCAGGAACAGCCCAGGAGTAACCTGCAGAGAGCCCGACCCGGCACGGGGAGAGGTAGGAGACAGCCCTGGGCAGAGAAAGGACCTCCAGGAGGTCGACATGTTCCGGCAGACATCTCTGCTGACCAGGCAGTGAAAACCTTCACTGTCATCAGGGCTCTGGGCTGGGACCCGGTGGAGTGGGAAGGCCTGAGTCCCCCTACCTCCCCCAACACGCCACCTGCAGAAACTGCAGGGGCATTGTACTTTAGGACTAGGCCAGAGGGCCGTATTTCCCCTAAGCCAGGGGCATTGTACTTTTGGGGAACTGGGCCAGAGAGGGCTGAAGTTTACCCCGAGCCAGGGCAGCACACCCCGACGTAAGGCCCACCCCTCAACACAACCTAATTATGACTTAAGTGTATAACGTAGAGCAGCCCAGAGTTGTAGCATGGGTCTACTGTAGACTGATGCAGAGACTGATAAAAGCTCTAATATGTGCCAAAAAATACCTGAAAATACTGTAGCTAATAAGGCTGCTACACCCCTGGTATGTTAGTCAGCAAATAAACATCTGTAAATGGATGCTCTCCCTTCTCCCTACCCCATCTCTGAAGTGGCCAAAATATAGAAGTTTTTCAGAGTGGTCCCTCTGAACAGCAGGTGTTTCACAATCTAATAGCAGAGTCTGCAGCCAGCTGCGTCAATTTGCTCCTGTCGCAGCCATAGGTTAATAGAAACAGAGAAGAGCCTAGGCCAGCATAAAGTAGGAATAACAGGATTTTCTGCCAAAAGAGAGTGTGAGATAAGAACTTTAATGGGCAAATAAAGAAGAAGTCTGAAGCCTGAAGCACTTCAGTGTATTAGCAACAGCCAAACAGTCCTGGAACAAGTACAGCCAGAATCTCAATTTGAAATGATCGAGTGGCCTGCATGCCAAAAAGTTTGGCTCTGTGTATATCTGTGTGTGTATATATAGCCCCACACCAAGTATGCAGTTGTGATATCACAGAATAAATTACAAAGCCATATGATAAACTGTATGTGCCTGTGACTACCTCACCTGCACCGTGCTAACTAATCCAGCTCCACTTCGATTTATTCTAGCATTCCAAGTCAAAGCTGCAATCTTGCAAACCCTTAATATGCACATGTAAAGACTTCCTTTAAAGTTGAGTTTGGCTGCATATAGTAGTTTCAAAACGGAGTGTGCATGAGCTCATGGTCTTGCCTTTATAATTAGCAGTGAACTTCTCCACTCTGTGATTTATTTCATGCGGTATAACAACTGCTGCAATTTGGGTGTTGATTACTAGTTCACTGTAATTGTCTGTTGTGTAACATGGGTTGTTTGGAGTATATGATTTGTCTGGTTTAAAGGAACCATTCTGTGATGTGCAATCCAGGAGAAATACCTTAGAATCTAGTCGCACCCTCTTTCCTGTGTACAACAAAATGTCAGCTTTGCAGTTTCATGGAATTATCGCAGGCAGATTAGGGACATGCAGGAAAAAGTGGTTTAACAAACAGCACTAACATAAACAACGAGAAGTCTTGTGGCACCTTATAGACTAACAGATTCATTGGAGCATTAGCTTTTGTGGGCAAAGACCCACTTCGTCACATGCATCTGATGAAGTGGGTCTTTGCCCACAAAAGCTAATGCTCCAATGAATCTGTTAGTCTATAAGGTGCCACAGGACTTCTCGTTGTTTATGCAGATTCAGACTAACACAGCTAACCCTCTGATATTTAACATACACATTTGTACATATGTAAGTGGGGGAATGGTCCCACTATTGTGGGGAACTTTCCTGGCTTCTATACCACCCCGGTGAAATGGACCAGCGAAAGGATCTGAGTCCCCACTCCCACTTCCTTTACCCCACAGCCTCCCTGAACCTGAGGGCTCCCCCTCCACTCTCCTGAGTAGCAGAGCCCTTGAAACCCCAACAAGGCTGGGCCCAGGTTTCCTGGGGCTTAATCCCTGACCTTGAAGTCACTAGGGGCAGGAGTTAGGGTGTCCCCACTCCGAGGTGCTCTCTTTACACTGCAGGCCTTCTTGGCCCAGTGATCACTTCATAAGGTTCAAAGCAAATACAATTTATTAAACATCAACTGATTAAAGAGAATAGAATAAGAAAAAAATGAGAATGGTTAAATGAGAACACACAGCCCTGCTCTGTAGCATAGGGACATCAAAACAGCAGCCTGCAGAGTGTAAGGACAGTCCACAGTCGCTTCCTTAGAGGCCCCTTAGAGGCCTTGGATGTGCTGCGGGGCGGGGAGGGGGGGGGAGGAGAGAGTGCTGCAGGCTGGACACGCTTGCTCTGGCAGTGACCACACAGCCTCAAGCTCTAAGTGGCCAGACCCCTCTCCCAGTCCAGAGCCTCTCCCCACACTTTGCAGTTCCCAGCTGCTCACCACATCCAGCTGCAGGCTGTGCTGTGTGGCCAGTCTCTAGCTTCTTGCGTTGCTTCTCTGTTCCTTTTGGCTCTCTGAGCACTGCCAGCCTGCTGCTCAACACAGGGTCTGCGCTCCTTGAGCTGTGTGTGTCAGGCTCAGCTGCTGCAAAAACTGCCCCTCAGCACACAGCTTGCGCTCCTTGGGCTGTCTCTCAGCTCTCTGTTCCTTTTGCAGGACTTCTTCTGCACACAGCTTGCACTCCTTGGGCTATGTCTCAGCTCTCTGTTTGCTCAGAGAGAGCCAGAACAATCCCAGCTCACAGGAAGGACGGGGCCTGGCCTCTCCCCTTCCTCACTGGCCTGTCCAACCTGTCAATCAGGCTGAGCTGGAATGTTGGCTGCTTTCCATTGTCTCTGGGGTCTGTCAGTCTCATGAACCCTTCCCCTTCTGAAACTGGGAGCTGGCAAACCAAAAAACTCCCACAGAGTTTTAGTAAGGGGTAACAGTCCCCTTACACATAGAGCATTAGAATATAAAATATAGCTGTATAGTGGCAAAATACAAACTAAAGATAAATATAGGTTGCACGTCCTTAAACCAGGACTCTCTGGTCTAGCAACACCTAGACCATGGGTGTTCCTGGGTCAAAAAGCCCCAGTGGCCGGGAGTCAGGAAGTAGGAGGTCTGGCAGCTAGGAGCCCCTGGGAGCCCGGTGGAGCTAGCAGCAGCCTGTCAGGGGAGCTGAGGCCACGCAAGCAGGTAGCTGGCAGGGGAGATGAGGCCATGTGGCAGCCCGGCAGAGAGGCCACATGAACTGGGCAGATGGAGCCAAAGCTGGGGCCATGTGGCAGCCCAGTACTATTTAAATCGCCTGGCCTCCTGACTCCACTCTCTGGCTTCTTCTTGGTGCAGTGGTTTGAGGCATGTGGTCAAAGAGAGCTGTATCCCTGGTAGGGGATCTGGATCCAGGGCCGTAACAGTGCGGCAGGGGGACTGGGCTGTGGCGGCCTGCCAGGGGAGTGGGGATAGCAGGCAGAGGAGCTAGGCCAGGGCCGCACAGAAGACCACCAAGCTGGGGCCCGCGGCAGGCAGTCCAGCTGGGGCCATCAGCAGAGTGACCAGAAAATAACAATCATAGGTCACACAAACACTAACCCCTACATATAATGAACCTGTCCTTTAGGGACAATCTTTTCCATGTCATTGTCTGGTACTTATGTTGTTGCTCATCTAGTTAATTACTACTTTGAAAGGTATAGTCCTGCTGTCATGCCCAGATTAGCAGCAAGTGTTTGGCCAGCCACTTTTTTGTCACAGTTGATAATTATTTAATGAGTTCTGTTCTTCCCTAGGAAAGCAAGAATGGAATAAAATTGGCCCTATTTTATCACAGTAGCATTGCTGCGCCTGTTGGCAGGTTTGACAGCAGTGGTGCTGGATTCCAGTAAAATGGGAGAAGAATTTCAATAAGTAGTTTCTGAAGCATTTGGGAGCAGGAGAGAGGGGAATTAATGGTGATTAGCAAATCTCAATGGAAAAAAAGCTCATTACTGTGTCTTTTCCTACAGATGTAACTTTGTTTGGGAGATGGGTGATGCTTGAAGGTCCTCTGTGGTTAAAAGAAAAACCAGCATAGGAAAGCACTGTGTGCTGCTAAAACGAGAGGCCTGGCTTTCAATCTCCAAGCCTGTCTTTGTCCTACTGGGGCCCCTAAAGTAGTATTGTCAAATTTTGATGGTCAGCAACCTCTACTGGCAGATGAAAGACTTGTGGCAACAGAACCTTACAAGTGCCCCCTTTGTGGAAGAGTGTCAGTTCTGCTGTCCCTGAACAGGTGAACTTGGTGGGATACAACCTGGATTCAGGACAGTCCAGGTCCTTAAAGGTACTTAAGCTCCTAGCATCCACTGGTTTCAATGGAGATAAGGGATAGGATCCATGAAGGGACTCCGGTGATGCAACACTCAGCATGAGCATGATGGTGCCTAATTTTTAGGCCCTTTGATAATCAGAGAGAGAGAAGCACCTAAGAATGGGATCTACAAACCCCAATGTATTAGCCTCCTAGTTCAGTTAGCCAATGGGAGATACTAAGCGCCGCCCTTCTCTGAGGCAGCCTATATTAGCACAGGAGTCCACCAAGAGGAATCCACCACCTTGACTCAGATGGCTTAGGCACCTCAAATGCTCTTTGAGGGTATGAGCAAGGTGCCTGCCTACTCCACAAAAGCTAGCCAGAAGAGGGATGGCCTGACTTATGATTATTAGCCCACGGGTTAGCCCATTCACCTGCAACATGGGAGATCCAGGTTCAGTTCCCCCTTCTCTGCCACAAGGGGTGAGAGAATTTGAATAAGGACCTTACCCATCACTAGAGACTATTATAACCTCTAAGCTATAGGGTACTCTGATAGGGTATGTCTATACTGCCACCCTAGTTCGAACTAGGGTGGCTAATGTAGGCATTTGAAATTGCAAATGAAGCCCGGGATTTAAATATCCCGGGCTTCATTTGCATGTTCCTGGGTGCCGCCATTTTTAAATGCTCCGTAGTTTGAACTACCTGCCGCGGCTACATGCGACACAGACTACGTAGTTCGAATTAAAGCTCCTAATTCAAACTACCGTTATTCCTCCTGCAAGGAGGTTTAACGGTAGTTCGAATTAGGAGCTTTAATTTGAACTGCCTAGCCCGTGCCCCTCAGCACCTAGCCCGTAAACTTCATTCCACAAGGAGTAACAGTTAATTTGAACTAAGGGATTTATCTTGGAATCCTGCTTCTCTGCCACATGTAGACACGGGCAGTTACTTCAGGCTAGTCAGTTTCCAAAATGGCGACTGGCTGGGATTATGCTAATCAAGCACGGGATATTTAAATCCCGCGCTTCATTAGCAATTTTGGTCGCCCTCATTAGCCTCCCTAGTTCGAACTAGGGGGCTAGTGTAGATGTACCGTAAGTCATTCTAAGTTATGCTAGCTATGTTATATAAATTACATAATGTGTGTTATGTTGACAAGAGATGCTTTTTTATCATCTAACTCCCACCTTTTGTTGAGGTGGTGTACTGAAGACACTGGGGGAGCACTTTCTAGTTGACTTATCGTGTCTTCAGTAGATCTGCTAAATTGACACCTATTGCATTAATTGCAGCTGTATCAATTTAGCTCATAGTGAAGACAAAATTCAGAGAAGTTCTAAAAATTTTAGAAATTCCACATGTTGCCAATCTGAGGAGTGGCATCAACCCCTCGTTTGCCTCTCCCCCAGCCAAACAACAGTAGCCAATGCTGTGATGTCCTATCATCAAGTGCCTCCTGTGGGGCTCAGTTCTGCAGTGAAGACAGCAGCAGTAGCCAAATGGGGACTGACTGGATTGTCTGAAATATCTGACCTATACAAGGTGGAATAGTGCTGGACCCAGCAAACTGTCCTTATAAACAACAGGAACAGGTGAACTCTTAAAACATAAAGAATTTTCTTGTCAAGCAACTATTTCTAGTGGGAATAATAAATTATATTAATAATTAATACAAAGGAAACTAAACAGAAAATATAGTGCACATTATCCAGGAAAGATGGTTTCTCAGCATTCGTGTTTTTCAGAATCTCCCAGGAGGCAGCAGCTGTTGTTTAAAGGACATCATCCAAAGCCTATTGACTCTGCTGGGCTTTAGCTCCTGCTCTAAGTATTTACTAGAATTATTTGTTACCATACCCAGGTCTTATCAGTTCTGTAAAAGAAAAAAAATAGTAACCTGATGTGATAAAAGTATTTCAGCTTTAAAATGAAGAATGTAAAATTTCATAAACTCACAAACTGAAAGGGAATTAAAATAAATGTTCAAGTAATCCTCTGGGGAAATTAGTTGTGGATTAAATAATGTTCCTGCCAGGAGAGGTAGAATCCTTACTAAGAATTGAATGACAGTCTCTGTGAGGTGCTATACTAAGCACTGTTCCTAGAAAATGTAAATAAACCAATGTATATGATTTAACATTTATTATTTTGGCTAGATTCACATAGGAAAGCATTCACTGAAGTGCAGAAGCCTGTGAAGGCGAGTAGTTCCTACTTAGGTTAGTGAATGTGACTAAATTCTCCAACAGCCTGGGGGCATAGTATAATAGACACTTATTCTACAAGCAAGTTAGTGAGGAAGAGATAAAGGAAGTGTCATTTGATTCAGAAAAATCGACAGAATCAGTTTAAGTGGTGTCAACCTCTGCCCAATCTGCAGTGTAGCAAAGGGACTCGCTACCCATGACTCCCAGTTCCAGATCCTCCAGTTGGTCAGTGTCATCAGAAATGGGTCTGGATAGATATCATTCAAAAGCCCTTTTTCACCCTGAACATGATAAACCTAGAACAATTGTGTAGATATACATTCAAGAATATATTTAAGAATCAAGCCTTTTAAAGCTTTTTAAAACAAGATTGCATTGTTTACATAAAAAAGACATTTTTTTTTTTGGTAATGTGAAGCTAGCCTTGTCATGTTGGACTGAAAACATTTATTTATCAGTGTCATCTCCATCTGGAATGCCATACTTGACACACTGTCATACTGACCATTGTCCATGATGCACTTGCACATCTCTGGGCAAGACAGGCTGCTGGCCAAACATTTGCAAGGTGGTGAGCCTCTGGTCTTTGCACAGGAGCATTTGTTTAACTGAAGGATTGATTCAGGAGTGTATGGTATTTCTTACATAACGGGCATGATCAGTCTATCCTCTGAGATTCATCCATGCCTGATAGGGAAGATAGTTTTGCATGTGCTTGATCATGCTGGAGCCATTCCATTGCTTGATCATTTCTCCTTTTGACAGCCGATATATATGCACCCATTGTTGGTTACAATATTTCTTTGTTTGCCTGCTTCTTGGAAAACATCCACCAACAGAGCTCTTCAAGTGTCATAATGTTAGTCTTCAGCATGGCATACAAATGCTTCTGGTGCATTTGTGACCTCATCCATGATTTTGTCAGCCTTTTCTGGCACCTTCAGAGAGAGGACAGAGTTTTTGAAGACTGGCTCAAATGTCTTCCAGTAAGCTAATTTGGTCTTTCCAATCAACTTGCCAGTAGTGTTATATCCTGAAAGGGCATGGAAACCTGTCCGTGTAGTAACTTTTAATGGCCTGAGTGATAGTAACATCCCAATTTCCTTTTCAAAATCCCTTCCATATGTCAGGGAGGTACCAGGCAACCATTGCAGAACAGATGGCTAAATCTAAAGCAAAGAAGGATTTCACAGTCTTCTAGTGCTGCAAGGTGCAAGTTCCACATACCAGTCTAAACAGATCAACAGATCAGGTCATTTGAAAAAGTGGGGCTGTGCCCATGAAAGCTAATGATCGCATTTACATGTTTTGTTAGTCTATAAAGTGCTACCAGACCATTTGTTGTTTTTTTAGTTCATCCTGTACTGACTAAGTTGGCTACCCCCTGAAGATCACCTAGGCTGTGTCCAGACTCAGGGGTTTTTTCGGGAAAAGTAGCCTTTTTCCGAAAAAACTTCCCCTGCGTCCAGACTCAAGCCGCGTTCTTTCGAAGTTAAATCGAAAGAACGCGGCTTTTCTTTCGATGGCGGTAAACCTCATTTCACGAGGAAGAACGCCTTCTTTCGAAAGTTCCTCTTTCGAAAGAAGGCGTTCTTCAATGTAAATAGGGCTTCTTCGAAAGAGAGCATCCAGACTCACTGGATGCTTTCTTTCGAAAAAGCAAGCCGCTTTTTCGAAAGTTCAACGTGCAGTCTAGACGCTCTCTTTCGAAAGAGGCTCTTTCGAAAGTATCTTTCGAAAGAGCCTCTTTTGAAAGAGGCTTGCAGTCTAGACATAGCCCTAAAGAGCAACTAAGTCTTGAGCCAAGACTCAAACAGTTTCATGTATTGCCACATCATCCTGAATGCTGGCTTTGTCACCGAATCAACATCATTTAATTGATTGATCTGTTCTGTGAAATTGTAGCTCTCCGTCATGTGCAATAAGTCACTGAGGGTATGTCTACACTACAGCACTAATTTGAACTAACTTAATTCGAATTAGTTAATTCGAACGAAGTTAATTCAAACTAGTGCATCTAGACCTAAAAACTAGTTCGAATTAGCGTTTTGCTAATTCGAACTAGCATGTCCACATTGAGTGGACCCTGAACCGAGGTTAAGGCTGGCCAGAAGCAGTGCCGGCAGGGCATCAGATTAGGACTTAGAGCGTAGAGCTGCTGTCTCAGGCTAGCCGAGGGCTGTGCTTAAAGGGACCCGACCCCCACCCCGGACAGACAGTTCTCAGGGGTTCCCTGCTCGCTTGTCTAACTCGATGAGGGACAGCAAAGCAGTCTTGGCTTGGAGTGCCCTGAATGCCCACACTTGGCACATCACAGCACTCGGCCAGCAGCCCGGCTGCACTTGCCGCAGGCTTCCATCCGGGGGAGGGTCAATCGGGGGGCTGCAGGAGAGCTTCCACCCCGAGGAGCCTGCAGAGCCAGCCCAGTCCTCCCCATCGGGGGCTCGTACCCCATTCCTTCCTCACCTCCTTCCACTTACCCTCCCTATCCCCGCTTCCTGATGTACAAAATAAAGGACACATGTGTTCAAAAATAGAAACTCTCTTTATTGAACAAAACTTGGGGAGACTGGGAAAAGGAGGTGGGAGAGGGGAAGAGACAGCGTGGGAGAGGGGAGGGCAACTAAAATGATCAGGGGTTTGGAACAGGTCCCATATGAAGCGAGGCTAAAGAGGAGACTGAGGGGGGATATGATAGAGGTCTATAAAAGCATGAGTAGTGTGGAGAGGGTGCATAAAGAAAAGTTCTTCATTAGTTCCCAGAATAGAAGGACTAGAGGACACCAAATGAAATGAATGGGTAGCAGGCTTCAAACTAATAACAGAAAGTTCTTTGTCACAAAGCAAATAGTCAACCTGTGGAACTCCTTGCTGCAGGAGGCTGTGAAGGCTACAACTAGAACAGAGTTTAAAGAGAAGTTAGATAAATTCATGGAGACTGGGTCCATGGAGTGGTATTAGCGAGGGGATAGAAATGGTGTCCCTGGCCTCTGTTTTGGAAGGCTGGGGATGGATGGCATGAGACAAATGGCTTGGTCATTGTCTTCGGTCCATCCCCTCCGGGGTAGTTGGTGTTGGCCACTGTCGGCAGACAGGCTACTGGTCTAGATGGGCTTTTGGTCTGACCCAGTACGGCCGTTCTAGGCTCAGGATTGGGGGTCTCACTTGACCACCTTGATTTTCATGCAAACCTGCTCCTGGGTGGCCAGGCTGGCAGCTATCCTGCCCTAGATGGCCACTTTCCTGGGCCTAGTGTGGAGGTTGTGGATGAGGTCCACGATCTCCGCACTAGACCAGGTGGGCGCCCGCCTCTTGCGGCCCCGGGCAGGCTCCTGGGAGCCGCCAGCCAGGTCCCAGAAAGAGGCGGAGGGCTGGGTGGCAGCGGGTGGCCTGTTTGTGCCATGCCAGGTGCAGGGTCTGCTGGCTGAGTGCTGGCAGGCTTGCACCTGGCACAGGCACCGTAGTCAGACCATGCCCCTTTAAGGGCTCCGGGGCCGGGAGGGGGGCAATAGAGTTTCCCTGGTTGTGCACAGAGTGGCCACCAGGGAAAGCTGGGGAGGGCTAGCCTCCCACTAGTTCGAATTAAGTGGCTACACAGCCCTTAATTCGAGCTACTTAATTCGAACTAGGCGTTAGTCCTTGTAGAATGAGGTTTACCTACTTCGAATTAAGTGCTCCGCTAGTTCGAATTAAGTTCGAACTAGCAGTTTGTATGTGTAGCGCCTATCAAAGTTAATTCGAACTAACGTCTGTTGTTCGAATTAACTTTGTAGTGTAGACATACCCTGAGAGACTATACACTGGAGCAGGGTTCCCTCTAAGCTGTGCTGCAGCTCAGCTTCACAGGTGATTAATCAGCCCCACCCAAGCAGAGGCTCAGGGCTGATTAACCACCTGTGAAGCTATGCTGCCCTGCAGCTCAGAGGGAACACTGCCCTGGAGGTGTGGTATTGAACTGCAAGAAACAAAATTGTTTTAGTGAGGGTGCCCCCCCCCAGCTTTATGAAAATTGGCTTATGAATGTGAATATGCAGATCTCTTTTTCACTGATAATGGGAGCTTACACCTGATGAGCTTTCACTGTGTAAAACTTTCACATAGAGAAAGGATGGATTTATTTGGGGTTTTGATCTCTTCTGTGGGTTCGTTTCCTGGATGCTGAGCCCTTAAAACTGCATCCTTCCAGAGCTGAAATGGTTCAGTGTCTGCATTGCTCTGTGGGGGAGGTGTGGTTATCCCAATTCTGTGCCTTGTTTGGGGCAGAGTAGAGGATCTGGCCCACCAGGACAGGGTAGTGGGGAACTTTATAGAGCTAGAAGATGGGTGTCAGTGGCATGATCAGCATACTGAGGAACAATCCCATGGAGTCTTCTCTGAGCACCCCCTGTCACAATGTATATATACACATCAATCTCTGTACCTTTTTTCTGTGCTAACTAACCCAACTGATTACGCCCTGTATAGATTTATTAAAGTGATTTTGGGCAAAATCATGTTTTAAAAGTTCCCTTTGGTTGTTGACTCTGCCTTAGCAATGTGCTAGGATTGGGACAGTATAGGGACAGATTCCTGGCTTTGCTATGGATTCCCCTAGCTTGAGTTCTATGCCACACCTCCCGCCTCTCTGAACCCTGAAGTAGGGAGTGTGTCTGGACAAAGGGGAGTGAGGCTGTGGCATATCTGGTTAGGCCAGACTCAGCCAAGTATATGTTGAATCAGCCCTGAGTCAGATTATCCCTGCCTGGCTCCAGTGAGCTGAGGCTGGGGAGATAATGGTAATGGGAAGTTTTCTTTTTAGCTTTCTTCCCTATCATCCATTTGAGCTGTACTGACTGCAGCAAAGATAATCTAATATCCTCTGGCTTTTGCTGTTGATCACAAGATGTTCATTTCTGTGTCACCATGTGAAGAGTCTAAACACCCACTGCTTTAAAACATTAGCAATGTTTGTTTAGTTAACTTCAGGCATAACTCGACCACAAATGTGAAATTACCTTGTGTTTGCACCATAGACTGGGGTTTAGACAGTTCAAATCTGAGTTTGATTTTGATGTTTGAAGCCAATTTCAAATGAATACATATCTCTGTGATAATATGCTACTATTGAGAGTTTCCCTGCACTCCTACCATGTGTATAAGCACCAGTTCTAGCAGATCAAATAAAAAGCAGCAAAGACTCAAACATTCATGTATTGCCACATCACCCGGAAAGTTGGCTACGTCGCTCATTCAGCCTCACCGAATTGCTTGATCTATTCTGTGAAATTGCTGCACTCCTCTAGAGGCATGTCAGTACATGTGTATATGGTATGGCTATGTCTACACTACCAGGTAATTTTTAAATAAGTTATTTTGAAATAATAACTCCTGAAATAACTATTTCAAAACAAGCTTATTCCTCTTCACAAGCAGGAGTTATAACAAGAAATAACAAGCCCATTATTTTGAAATAACGGGCTTGGAAATGTGTACGCTAGCCTTTTTATTTTGAAATAAGGGGTGCAATTTTGAAATAACTCCCCAATGTAGACATGCCCTATGTGGGCAACAATTATCTGTATGCTACTATGGTGCCTTATAAATATTTCTGTCCATTATAAATGGAGTGCCTGTGTTAGAGATGGGTGCAAACAAAAGCTTCTCATCCAAACACTCATACATTTTGGGTTGTTTGAAATCCAGATCCATATTTGCATTTGGATTTTGGAATTGGGCCCATCTCTAACACTTTACAGACTATGGCCTAAGTTTAGGATGTAGTTCATAAGTTTGCACTATAGATCTCATAGCTGCAAGGCACAGCTCTCCTGCATATTCTTCAACTACCCAGGGGTGCGATAGGTGAGGTCCACAAGCTGTTAGAATGGATCTCTGGTCTACCCCCATCAATGCAAGACATTCAGGACAATATGTTTCCTGGCAATTTCATTTCAGTGGAAGTTCTGCACAAATGCAGGATGATAATAAGCAGTGGGTAATTGTTTTGTGGATAAAATAATCCATCGTGCAAACACAAGATAATTTCATATTTGCATTCGAGATATTTCTGAACTTAACTAACCAAACATTGGTAATGTTTTAAAGCAGTGAGCCTTTAGTCACTTGACAGTATGACACCGAAATCAACATCTTGTGATCAACAGGAAAAGAAAAAAAACGAAAAACTCTCACTATTCTGATGTCATCTCCTATTGTAATTGTTGTTTTTGGGAGCGAGACCATAGATCTCAATACTCTGCATTGTCTCATTGTGAGATCAAGGTCCTTGTTGCTGATTGATTCATGCTTTTTTTCTTTCGCCTGGGCAATATGCTTTAAATGAAACAGACACTTAGGGATGAAAACTGGAGCTATTTTCCTCCCCTCCCTCAGGTGGTTTTAGTATATAAATTGTGCAATGTTTCAGATCCCATAATAATCTCAAAATGGTAACATTCATTTTGCTCTCAATGAGCTCAGTCCTGAAAGGTGCTGAGTGCGCTCATCTCTTAAACCTTGAAGGTGATATCCTTCCTCGTGGTGAGTACTAACTTACTCCTTGAGTTATCCCATTGATAGCAGTGGGACCACTCATGAAGCAAGGTACCACTCCAGCTGGCTATTGCACTCTGGCGTGTAGTAAAGTAGTAAAATCTCTACGAGCTTAAATTTCTTCATACCCCAACTGGTCCATCATCCATGTTTTTCTGTTTTGATAAATATATTTTATATTCATATTCTTAATCCGATCATGGATGTGTGCCATATTCTGCGGGCCTGATTCATTAGATCATATGCAGTGTTTTACACTGTACGCTAATTACATGACATTGGATTACAGAGCTTTTTGTATATTTCAAAATGATCATTCTTTGGTAGCACATCTGCCCTCTTTCCAAAACTAAGCATTTCATTTTCACTGACATGTGCCTATGAGAGGGTGGAAGCCTCTGGGCCCAACCACACCCCATCTCAGAGAAGAGCTGAAGAAACCTCCTCCTGTGGTAATTGCTTGAACCATATTAGGAATTAACTAATGACTGATGGGTCAGGATTTGGCCCTACAGAAACATAAATCTATTATAAAAATGCACACTGTATTTCAGAGAACATTACTGGTCAATCAGATGAAGAATTTTGCCACAGTACTTAATTTTTCTGTGTTCTGTGGAATAATTAAAATCATTCGATATCAAAGAAAAAGTTGTAGCCCTTCTGGCCTATCAGAATGAACTTCCATTTATGTTCTTGGGTTTGCTTATGTTCCCCTGTGTGCTTCCCCTGCAAAAATAGACAGCTCTGAACAAACCACTTTATAAATAGATGATAAATTATAGCACCGAGTGCTGTATGTGCAGTAAAGGGGAAATCAATGACATTGTGCTGATTGGACCCTTGGTTGCCTTCAGCAGCTGAATACCATTCCCTGCAGATGGAGGATTTCATCATTCAACTTTTTGCAGAAACTGCTGCCATTTTCTAGTTAAGGAGAGATGATTGTTTCAGGTAACACGTAGGTTTCAGCTAACGATGTAGAGGAAATAGTTTGTGTGTGACTTTCTAGTTAGTTAGCATGACCCACATTACATACATGCCTTTGCATAATTCATAGCTATGCCTAAATTGTAAATAGCTGTGGGCCAGACTGCGGCCTGTCTTTTGTGCCTGTGCAGCAGGGTAAGGGGCTTTACGTCACCCCTTTACTCCTTCACATGAGTCACCCATACTGTGGGCAGACGTGAAGAGGGGACACTACCCACCACAGAGTTACTCCATGACCTCCCATCCCCCCTGCAGGAGGGCAGAAGCGGGAGAGGAATGTGTGGTGACTTATCAACATGCTGGTCAGTGTGGCTGCACTGGTGCGCCAGGAGATGACTATGGTGGCAGCTGGATACGTTTCCTGTGAAGCAAAGGAAAACTGATTCAAATTCGCAATCTTGCCTTGGCCTGAGACAGCTTTGACATGTGCATTTCAACAGTTCTGTTAAGAACAGAAATGTACAGAAATGTGGTGTTCTTGTTTGGTTTCACTCAGCCTCAAGGTAAAAGTAAGCTGGTGAGCCCTGGTGCACAGGTCCAGCAAGAGCAAGTTGAGCTGTAGCAAAAGCCAGCGGGGAGCTATTGAAAGGGCTGGCTGGGACCCAGATTGCAATAGAACTGTACCTATATGAAATTTTAAGTGACTTTCACTGTTGTTCAGCCCTTAATGAGGTGAATGCCAGTTGACCTCAGGATTTGGCTGGTGCTGTATCAAAAGTGTGAGCAGGAGTGGCCTGAGGCGGGCTGCGGCAGCTGGTGCCCCCGGCAGAACGCGCGATCGGTGCCCCCACCTGCAGGGATGTCAATGGACTGATATTATCATCAGGCACCCCGGATACCCTGTGAGGTCATCATCGGGTGCCCCGGGTGGCGGCCGAGTCCGCCTATAGTTACAGGCCGCCCCTAAGTGTGAGACCAGACTTCTCCATTTGTCCTGCTTCAACCCAGCCAGATTTTGTTGCTAGTTAGTGATACATACCATTTTTATTTCTTGAAAAGAGCTCAGTAAATATTAACATCAGGAGTTCTTGGGCACTGCCTTTGAAATAAGTCCCTGAGACACTGGGGCAGCTCTTTTACTCAGTGTTCTTTTACAGTACCGGAGGCCCCTGCTTTACAACGGCCCGATTTATGACCCCCTCCACTTACAGCCTTTTCCGGAAGTGTGGAAGTGGCCAAAATCCCCTGACTTACATCCTCGGCCCCTCATTTACAATGGAGCATGATGCCTGTTGTAAATGCAGGCTTGAGTTACCACACCCCCAACTTGCGATGCTATCTCTGGAGCTGATTGCAACGCAAGTCAGGGGCAGCCTGTATTATACACTAGACCATAAAGCAAATCCAAGACAATTGCTCAGTTTGAACCTTAGAACAGATTAGATTTAAAGGCAAAATCTAAGGACAATGTGCAGCTATCAGATCAAAACAGAAAATCTATGGGTACATGTACACAGTCACGTTATATAACACATCAACAGTTCAAGACTTTATTTCGAAATAATGTTGAGCTGGAGGACTTCTTACTCCAACTCCTGTAGCCCTCATTTCACGAGGAGTAAGGGAAGTCAAAGGGAGAGTGCTCTTCCTTCAACTTCCTACTGCGTAGATCGTGCCAAAAGCCCAATTAAGCTATTTTGATGTCAGCTACGGAATTGACATAGCTGAAGTTGCGTAGCTTAATTCACCTTTAGCCCTGCTGTGTAGATGTGCCCCAACAGAAAGCTCCTGCCATCCTTTCAGTGTTGCCTGCATCATTAAGTAGAGCAACAGGATCACACCTCTTTTCCTTTCCTTTGCACTTTCAGATCAGAAGTCAAAATAACACTTTTGGATTCCAGGGGGAACTGCATCCAACTCTCTCTCTGTTGAGAAAAATGAGACTATGGGAAGTGAAAACACCTGAGAGAGTTTCCATTCATGTTAATTTAGGCATCAAAAGAAATGTCTGGCAATGCAAAGAAAATAGCAGTAAGAGATCTAAATTGTATGAACAGAGAATAATAAGATAAAATTGAAGTGCCGTAAAATGCACCTCTTGAGTTTCGTGCCTCTAGAGAAAAATGCTGCGGTTGTCAGTAAACATCTAACTAATAAGAGGAGTGAAAATGTGGCGTGGGGAAGGGGATAGAATAATTGATTGTTGGGGATTACGTCTCAATATAACTTGGGCTTAAACGGGGAAAACAATGTCTGCTATTTGAACTGAAGCAAGACACTGAGAATATACTGAAGGGAAGATGGATGGCCTGCAGCGGGATACCAGGAAATAATTGCATTCAGAGTTGTCAAGCGAGGTAGCTTCATCTCCATTCATGAAAGGAAAAGCAGCAGCAAAACAAGGAAAATTCTCATTTGAACAGAGTTCTTACAGAGTATGCTGGGGTATCCACATGGAAAGAGGAGTGACAGGATCAGGCCAGCTTCCTGCTGAGCTAAAGAGGTGGTTTCCTGCTTTATCAGAACACTGGATGTGACTTGGAGATGTGCTGGTGTGTTGGTGAGAGATTGTTACTCAGATGGATACTGGCAAAGGCATTCAAATCTTCTGCAAACAGGATGAAACTGCTAAGGGTAGATCTCTAGAGGAAAACCTGGGAGGGCAGGTGAGTGGGGGCGATATCTTCCTTTTCAAGGGGGAGATAGCCAGTACAATTTGCTAATCTCAATTTAATATATACATTTTTAGTTTAATCTACCAATTGTTACTACACACTGAGAGAAGCATCATGTTTTCCAGGCCCCAGGTCAGGAAAGCATTTAAAGACATGTTTAAGTCCACCCCATTCAACAAAGCACTAGAAAACATGCTTAAGCCCTATAAGCTTACATTTAAGCCCAATAAAGAGAGACTGCAGGATCAGGACCAAAGAGCTTAATTCAAAGCCACTAAACTTAGTGGAACGACTTGCACTGATTCCACTTAAAGAATAGGCATTAGCAGCAACTGCTCTAATAACTATGTCAACAATGCCATATTGAAGAGCAAAGACCTATAATAACAAATCAGCTTGAGTTTCAAGCTTTTAAGTGCTTATTGCAAGAAAACACATGAAGTGTCCTATAAACTTTATGTAATTTCCCTATTGATTTTCACTTTTGCTCTTCATAAATATATTCACTTAATTTTCCAGTCTTCTGCTCCCAAGGTTTTACATCTCAGTGAAACATCTTAACATTGACTACAGTTTGGATTATCTTACTCAGCTGAATGGACCTTTTTCACTTTTAGCATCACACACATTGCTAGGTGACCCTTATAACCTTTGGCCACATTTTCTGTTCCCTTTTCTTGTTCCAGACATTGCTTTACACTATTTAATTTCTTCCAAAGCTTGACTTCTAAAATGCTCCCTGCTGAAATTCAACATCCTTACTCTTACTCATTTTGATTCTCATCATTGGTTCAGGCACGGGATGAATTATGCCAGCGCTGAGCTACCAAAAACACAGTTGGACAACTCTCTGAGACCAGACTAGAGCAAGGTTGAAGACTTTAGTCTTACTTCCCTTTTTTAGGAGCTTGTATCTCCCACAGGCATTCCTGCCATGCTTCAGTTTTCCACGCTTGGTTTCAGCCCACAGGTTAATTGTTTGAGTGAAAGTGGCTGAGCTATTGTGAAGATATTTGAACATGACAAAACTATTTCTCCACGTGTTTCAGTCATGCTGGGATAACTCCAAAGTGACTGAAGCTCAAATATGGGGTTAATACTGCCCATCTCATTCATAATTTTGTCATAGAAATCATTGGAATAAAGTAAGACACTGTAGGCTTCTTGTGCAAGATTGCGGAAGAGATCTTCTGCAAAAACTTCTTGCACAAGAGTGCTTTCACACTGCAAAAGTGCATCAGAAAAGTGATGCGCTTTTGTGCAAGAGAAAGTCCAGACTGCATGGATGCTTTCTCCCAAGAAAGTTCTGATTGCCATTAACAGAATGGCCACCAGGTTACCTGTGCTTCTTTGGATAGGCTGTTTTTGTGCAAAACCCTCCAGCTGCCCGTCCACACACACCTTTTTGTGCAATAACTCTTGTGAAAAAAGGAGTTATTCTTCATAGAAAGAGGAATACCAGCACCGCAAAAACCCCTCTGTTCTGTCAATTCCCTATACATTTTCTTGCACAAAAATGCACTTGAGGTGTGGACGCTCCACGAATTTTGCACAAAAACTCTGCAATGTAGACATAGCCTCAGGTGTGACCTCTTGGCTGCTATGTGACACTTCACAATCAAATCCAGTTTGAAGAAAATAGGATCAACAGTTTCAAATAGCAAATCCTGTGGTCTTTTCTCAGACTTGCACAGGACTAACCAGTGGCAGTCCCTGCTATATGTTGCTAGGGATGGGTGTAAACATCTGTCTTCAGCCCTTTTGCAAGCACCAGCCACAATCACAGTTCCTGCCTTCTCCACTGAGCATGTCCACATGGCAGTCATGGGGAGCTAATGCAGCTTGGGAAGACATACTTGAACTAGTTTTCATCTAGCTAGCTCAGATAGGGAAGCAGCTGGACTATGATAACAAGGGCTGTCGGGTGGAGATGATTAGATTAAAGCCAGTTCAGGAATGTCTACATGAGCTACAATTGCACATACACTGAGGCTACCTCTGTGCTGAAATCAGACTATTGGCTGGCTCAGTTCAGCTGACTCTGGATCACAGAGATGACTCTGGATCACTGAGGGGCTAAAAACTGCTGTGTAAGCCTGAGTCCATTGACCTATGCTCTGAGACTCGATGCCATGAGTGTTTACTGCAGTGTAGTGGCACTCGAAAGACCCCAGGAGACTAGCCATCCTAAAGTTGACCGGGGGGTGGGGACCCTGGACCATTTTCCATAGAAAGGCTGGGGAACTCTGGGTGGCATTGTGCATGTAGGCAGCCACTTCACAATGGTCCCCACCAAAGTCATCAATGGAGACAGAGCCCTAGGCTGCCACATGAAAAGCACAGGCCTCTTCCCTGGAGCTAGAGAAGTAGGGGCAGTTATAGCCAGCATTCTCCTGCCTGTGGGCCACCCATGCCAGTGTGCTCTGCATCCACCCTACTTACATTTGAATACGGTGGTTAGAAGGCAGGTGCAGAAAGGTGTGCCAGTGTGCTTTAAAGTGGGCTTGACGTGTTTTTCAAGAATTGTGCATTAGATGGAGGGTCTGATTCACTGCCATGTTACGCCAGACTTCCTCCAGGACAACTCTGCTGAAATTAATGGAGTGCCCGGGAAGCCACCCCCTACTGCTAGAGGGAACAGAACACAAATGGCTGGGACATAGCACACTTGGGTTTGGAGGTTTTGTTTGTTTTGATTTTTTTCTTTTACTTTAAAGCCTTTGTTTCCATTTAAAATTTTTCCTTAATTGTGTATTAGTCAGGTGCCATTGTACGCTAAGCACAGGAAATCAACTAAACCATAATGACAACATTACCTACGGCCCAAGTGAGAGAAATAGATCTATTTTTCCAGTGAGCTACAAAGGAGAGATAAAAAAAGTCAAACACTGGCTCTTTGGTGTGTGTTGACCTGCCTGCCTCCAGGATGCCTCCACTCAGAGGTTAACTTTAAAGTTCAACTGCAGGCACCAGGCCACTGGAATTTATTCTGCTTTGCTGGAGGCCTATAGAGCTCAGGACAGACACAGAGAGTTCAAAGCCTGATTGAGAGGCTTTCATTCAAAATTCCAAAGAACAGCAGAGTAACTTTCCATATGGCTGTCAACACTCACATGGGTTCAGCTGTGTCAGTGATGGGATGGGGAAAGGCATTTATCCAGGAGAGGGAAACTAACTTGTCCTGCCTCTCTCCAGCCCCGCAAGTGAGACTGGGAGGTGAATTAACAAGAAGGGAGTACTTGGAGGAATATTTCCCTGGGATCTCACTCAAGCTTACGAGCTCTGGCAGAAGCAGCAATGCTCCACAAAGGACCTGTGTACACACGATTTTTGCACCATTGTGACTATGTCATTTTAGAAATTTATGGCAATAAACTGTAGCTATATAAGCATCTCTGTATGAGTCTAACTGCATCCATATTACAGGGACTGTTTCATTTTAATTGTATTGATTTCTTAATCATAATTCATTTGTAAACATACCAGAGGCAAAGGGAGCAGGGGGAGGGAGCAATATCTATCAGAAGCAGTGGAGGGTTGGGGGCAGGGCAGCTACGCAGTAGCAGCTCTTGCCTGTGGGGGATCCAAGCTCCCTGAGGACAGAGGCTTCTCTGCATCTCTAGGTTTATTACCCAATATCTAACATCCCTACTAAGGGCCTGTCTGGGCAGGTCTGGGGGGAAAGCGGGTAGGCCCAAGGAGACACATATAAGGCCAATGTCCAGGTCAGGTTCTTCTGCCAGCCATGATGATTTCCCTTTTAAGAGTAGCCCCAGGAAGAGCTGCTAAAGCCATGATGACTCCTCTGGAACCTCAGGGCCAAGAAATGTGGAGCAAGTGTCAGAGACCTGGCTGTGTTGCCAGCCATACCTCATAGAATAGCTGTCTGAGATGGGGCATGGATGTCGCTCTACCCTTCGGTAGACTGGATGGCACCAGGAGGGCTAGTGCATGCTACACCTGCTCAAGCATGACAGGTTGCAGCTTAGTGCACTTTCCCACTGCATCTCAAGGTGCTATGCTCACTATCCCTCCCCTTTCCATCAGGATGCGGGCTCCTGCATCCTTAATTTGGCTTCCAAATAGTTATCGACTTGGTTTTCTCTCTAGTGTCTGAGAGCTAAACTGCAGCACATGGATCTAGAAATACTTTGCACTTTTGCCATTGTGTTTGCAGACTATGGCAGGGCAGAGCTGTGCCATCTGTGTATTTATTTCACATTCAAGATGACTGTGTGTTTCAAACAGAAATAAGCCCTTAGGGGCAGTCCATTAATGTGTATGAGAATGATGCAGCATCTATACCAGCCAGGGTGCAGTGGAAGTGAAACTTGTAGTGAGGATCTACCACATTTGGTACGAACCAGTGTTTCATTGTCACTTACTGACATCTACTGGCTATCATATGAATTATTTCTCAAGGCTTTCGTGAAGAGACAGAGAGAAAAGATGAGCATTTGAAGTCAATGGGAGGTCTCTAAATATCAGGCCCTAAATTAAGCGAGTCTTTGCTTTTTTAGCCTGAAAGACGGGAGTGGTAGCAACTAGGGATGTTAGATATCAGGTAACTGAACAGTTGTGTAACCACATGAAATCTTTGTGGTGATGCCACTATTCGATAGTCCCTGGGGATTCGATAGACCCCACTCCTGGGGAACCTCCTGCCACCCGGCACTGCTGCCTCTGTATCATATCAGAGGCAGCAGCACAGAGTGACAGGGAGAGCTGGTCTGTGAGGGAAGACAGTATAAAAGCCTGCTGCCTCATGCTGATGCCTCTGATATGCTTTATATAGGCCTGCCAGCAGGGGAAGGCAAAGAGGGCAATTATCCAAGGACCCAGGGCTCACAGTGGTGGCCTGAGCCTAGCGCCCTTTACATTATTTCAAGCAGCATCAATGGATGACTGAGGTAGAGGTATGGCATTGTGTGGGGGGTGCAGGGGGCAATTCTGTCAGCCCTCCTGGCTTTATACATCCAAGTGTCAGCAAATTAAAAGTGCAGCACGTCAGCAAATAGGAGCTGTATGACCTAGTACACATCATACCAGAGAAGGGCTCAGGAGACTTGTCTTTGTTCCCCAAGTATTTTAGGGGTTTAATATTTAGTAGGGTTTTAGTCACCTACTGGGTGACTTGGGCAAATTACTTCACTGCCCTATGCCTCCTTTTCCCCCTCTTGACAGCCTTTGTAAAGCACTTTTAAATTTATTGATGAAAAGTGTTGTTTAAGAGCTAGGAATTATTATTGTTACTTGGGGAACAAAGATAAACTACTCTTATTTGAGAGAAATGATGAATGAAAAGACTATTTAACATGAATGAAAAGGTATTCTGCAACTCTCTCCACACAATATAGAAAATTAACTCCTCATGCCATAACCACCAACAGAGCTAATACTTTCTGTAGTTTAGCTAACAGGTAGTTACTGGGACTGAACTTTTAATTTGTTGGTGGGTGGCTTAATGAATTAATGCATTCCAAAAAGAAAAGAAACTCAGCATTTTAAATCACTTTGGGTGAAGGAGGCAGAATCAAAAGGTCTGCACCACTGAGAGGGATGGACGAAACATACTGGCTGCGTCTAAACTGGCAAGTTTTTCCGCAAAAGCAGTTGCTTTTGCAGAAAAACTTACCAGCTGTCTACACTGTCTGCTTGAATTTCCGCAAGAACACTGATGATCTAATGTAAGATTGTCAGTGTTCTTGTGCAAATACTATGCTGTTCCTGCTCGGGAAAAAGCCCTCTTGTGCAAAAGCATTCGCACAAGAGGGCCAGTGTAGACAGCTAAAAACTGTTTTGCATAAAAAAGCCCCAATGGCGAAAATGGCGATAGGGGCTTTCTTGTGCAAAACTGCGTCTAGATTGGCACGGACACTTTTCCACAAAAAGTGCTTTTGTGCAAAAGAGTCCGTGCCAATCTAGACGCTCTTTTCCGCAAATGCTTTTAATGGAAAAACTTTTCCGTTAAAAGCATTTGCAGAAAATTATGCCAGTCTAGACGCAGCCACTGTGAATAAGCAGACAGTGTAGATGGATGTAATAGCACTTTTCTGGCCATTCCAGTCAAAAAATGATGCACAAGTGTGATTTACCGATCTAAGCCAAAAGATAACACAATTGCATGAGTTGTACAGAGGAAGCTTTCAGAGTTCTCAGAGCTTAGGGAGACATCTCTTGTATATGCACATTTGAATCATGATGGCTACCTTTCCCAGAAAGAATACACTGAGGCATAACACCAGGAAAAGGACACAAGACAATCTTTCTCAGAGAAATACAGGGGAGCCAGGCCTAAAACTCTTACTTAAACAAGAAAAGGTTGCAGGATCAAGTCCAAAAGATAATACTAGATGAGTGTTTCTCTAAATGGTCCATGAAACCACTTTGAGAAACCTGCTAACTGTCCGTGCCGGTTTGTTTACTTACTGGCACCACGACTATGGAGCCTCGTGGCTCCCATGGCCTCTGGTTAGCCATTTGCAGCCAATGGAAGCTACAGGAAGTGGCAGCTCAACCCATGCCACTTCCCGCAGTTCCCCTTGGCTGCAAACGGTGAACCGGAGCCAATGGAAGCCAGGGCACTAGTAAATAAACAAACTGGCCCAGCCAGTTAGCAGGTTTCTCAGAGGGTATGTCTACACTTGCAGCCTATTTCAGAATAGGGCTGCAAATGTAGGCATTCAGAATTGCAAATCAAGCCTGGGATCTTCCCGGCTGGGTGCCATTTCTGAAATTTACAAGCTCGGAATAACTGCCCGCGTCTACACGCGGCAGTGAAACGGGCGTTCAAAATAAAGCCCTATTTCGAACTATCTGTTAAACCTCATTGCAGGAGGAATACAGAGTCTGCAAATAGGCTGCAAGTGTAGACATACCCAGAGTGGTTTTCAGACCACTATGAGAAACACTTTACTAGATGAATGAACAGAGTTGTTTTAAGTTTAATATACTCTGTCTTAAAACACCATAAAATATACATTCAAAATTGATGTTAAAATAAGAAAAGCAAGGAATTGTAGCTAATGCAATGTGGGTACTGATATCCCTCCCTCTGATCTCAATTAAAATTATAGGCATCCCTGAAAATCAAGTCTTGAAAATTGCAGCAAAATGCCCTATTGATCTCCTGAGGCACAATGAGGGGCATTCTTGACCAAGCTGGGAGCTCCTTAATAAAAGTGGTAATGTCATTTTTGTGTGCTATTTTCTACACATAACAGTATAAACTGAAAGTAAAAACTCAACTTCAACACCAAATTGAGATTTCGTTAGCACAAGAATCATCAAGCAATACACAGGTAAGGTTCCCACAGCAGTTTTAACCTATCCTATTATGCCTACACACTACTGTAGGGTCTTTGCTGTTGGACTCACAAATTACCCACTTCTGAAGGGTAGAAATCATAGAATCATAGAAACATACAGCTGGAAGACACCTCAGAAGGCCATCAAGTCCAGCCTCCTGCCCAAGGCAGGACCAATCCCAATTAAATCAACCCAGCCAGGGCTTTCTCAAGCTAAGACTTAAACACCTCTAGGGATGGAGATTCCACCACCTCTCTAGGTAACCCATTCCGCTGCTTCACCACCCTCCTAGTGAAATAGTTTTTCCTAATATCCAACCTGGACCTTTTCCACTGCAACTTGAGACCATTGCTCCTTGTTCTGCCATCTGTCACTACTGTGAACAGCCTTTCTCCAGCCTAATCATTTTGGTTGACCTCCGCTGGACCCTCTCCAATACGTCCACATCCTTTTTGTAGTGGGGGGCCCAGAACTGGACACAATACTCCAGATGTGGCCTCACCAGAGCCGAATAAAGAGGAATAATCACATCTCTGAATCTACTGGCAATGCTCCTCTTAATGCACCCTAATATGCCATTATCCTTCTTGGCTACAAGGGTACACTGTTGACTAATATCCAGCTTCTCATCCACTGTAACCCCCAGGTCCTTTTTTGCAGAACTGCTACTTAACCAGTTGGTCCCCAGCCTGTAACAATGCTTGGGATTCTTCCATCCCAAGTGCAGGACTCTACACATGTCCTTGTTGAAGCTCATCAGATTTCTCATGGCCCAATCCTCCAATTTGTGTAAGTCACTCTGGACTCTATCCCTGCCCTTCAGTGTATCTACCTTTCCCCCTAGCTTAGTGTCATCCGCAAACTTGCTGAGGGTGCAATCCATTGCCTCGTCCAGGTCATTAATAAAGATGTTGAACAAAACAGGTCCCAGAACCGAACCTTGGGGCACTGTGCTAGAAACTGACCACCACCCTGACATCGAGCTGTTGATCACTTCCCGCTGGGCCTGACCTTTCAGCCAGCTTTCTATCCATCTTACCATGCATTTATCCGGTCCACATTCCCTTAACTTGCTGGCAAGAATATTATGGGAGACTGTATCAAAAGCCTTGCTAAAGTCAAGGTATATCGCATCCACTGACTTTCCCATATCTACAGAGCCTCATCATAGAAACTAATCAGATTGGTCAGGCACAACTTAACCTTCATGAATCCATGTTGACTATTCCTGATCACCTTCTCCTCTTCCAAGTGCTTCAAAATGGATTCCTTGAGGATCCCCTCTGTGATTTTTCCGGGGACTAAGGTAAGACTGAACAGCCTATAGTTCCCTGGATCGTCCTTTTTCCCTTTTTTGAAGATGGGCACTACATTTACCTTTTTCCAATCATCTGGGATCTCTCCCGATCTCCACGACTTTTCAAAGATAATGGCCAAAAGCTCCTCAGTGACATTTGCCAACTCCCTCAGTACCCTCAGATGTATTAAGTCCAGACCCATGGATTATGTACGTTTAGCTTTTTTAAATAGTTCTTAACCTGTTCTTTCCCCAACAAGGGCTGTCCACTTTCATCTCATATTGCGTCACTTAGCGTATTAGTCTGGGAGCTGACCTTGTCCATGAAGACAGAGGCAAAGAAAGCAATAAGTACTTCAGCTTTCCCCACATCATCTGTCACTAGGTTACCTCCTTCATCCAGTAGGGGCCCCACACTCTCTCTGATCACCTTCTTCTTACTAACATGCCTGTAGAAACCTTTCTTGTTATCCTTCACATCTCTTGCGAGTCGCAATTCCAATTGCACTTTCGCCTTCCTGATAATCCCCCGGCATTCTCGAGCTATATATTTATACCCCTCCCTAGTCATCTGTTCAAGTTTCCACTTTTTGTAAGCTCCCTTTTTGTGCTTAAGTTCACCAAGGATTTCCCCGGTGAGCCAATCCGGTCTCCTATCATATTTGCTTCTCTTTCTATGCATTGGAATGGTTTCTTTCTGTGCCTTCAATAAGGCTTCTTTAAAATACTGACAGCTCTCCTGGGCTCCTTTCCCCTTCATGCAGGGGCGGATATAGGGCAGGGCGAACGGGGCAGCTGCCTCGTGCCCTGCGCTTCAGAAAGCCCCGCACATGAGCCGTGGTGCCGCTGCGCATGTGCATGGCGTCACTGCGCATGAACCGTGGCAAAGGGGGGGCCCCGCGGAATTATGCTGCCTGGGGCCCTGCAAAACCGTCATCTGCCCCTGCCTTCATGTAAGCTTCCGAGGAGATTCTGCCCATTGGGTCTCTCAGGGAATCAAAGTCTGCTCTTCTGAAGTCCAAGGTGTGTATTTTACTACTCTCTTTTCTTCCTTTGGTCAGGATCCTGAAATCTACCATCTCATGATCACTGCTTCCCAGGTTGTCACCCACCTCTCCTTCACTATTAGTTCCTCCCTGTTTGTGAGCAGCAGGTCAAGCTGCACATGGCCCCTGGTCGGATCCTTCAGCACTTGTACCAAGAAGTTATCATCAACATTCTCCAAAAACTTCCTGGATTGTCTGTGTACTGCCGTATTGGTCTTCCAACAGATGTCTGGGTGATTAAAGTCCCCCATGAGAACCAGGGCCTGTGATCTGGAAACTTCTCTCAGTTGTCCGAAGAAAGCCTCATCTACCTCATCCACCTGATTCAGCGGCCTGTAGCAGATACCAACCACAACATCACTGCTTACGCAGTGCTGTTGCTTACGCCTCTAAACTTGATCCAAAGTCTATGTCTAGACTGCAAGCCTCTTTCGAAAGAGGCTCTTTCGAAAGATATTTTCGAAAGAGCCTCTTTCGAAAGAGAGCGTCTAGATTGCACGCGGAACTTTCGAAAAAGCAAGCCTCTTTTTCGAAAGAAAGCACCCAGTGAGTCTGGATGCTCTCTTTCTAAAAAGCCTGTTTGCTTTCAAGAACGCCTTCTTTCGAAAGAGCACTTTCGAAAGAAGGCGTTCTTCCTCGTGGAATTAGGTTTACCACCGTCGAAAGAAAAGCCGCATTCTTTCAATTTAATTTCGAAAGAACGCGGCTGCAGTCTAGACGCAGGTGAAGTTTTTTCAAAAAAAGGCTACTTTTTTCGAAAAAAAACCCTGAGTCTGGACACAGCCATAGACTCTCAACAGGCTTTCCTCCCTCTATATACTGGAGTTCTGAGTAATCATAGTGCTGTCTTACACATAGTGCAACTCCTCCTTTTCTCCCCTGCCTGTTCTTCCTGAACAGTTTATACCCTTCCATGACAGCGCTCCAGTCATACGAGTCATCCCACCAAGTCTCTGTTATCCCAATTAAATCATATTTCTTGGACTGGGCCAGGGCCTCCAATTCTTCCTGTTTGTCACCCAGCCTTCTTGCATTGGTGTACAAACACCTTATATAACCAGTTGATTGCCCTACCCTCTCCATTTGAATCAGGGGTCCTCCTTTGTTGCTTGTTCCTCTTTGCATTTCGTCCTGGTATCCAACTTCCCCACTCCTGTCAGGGTTTTGGTCACCGTCCCCCAACGAACCTAGTTTAAAGCCCTCCTTGCTAGGTTTGCAAGCCTGCCCGTGAAGATGCTCCTTCATCTCTTTGTTAGGTGGATCCGATCTCTTCCTAACAATCCTTGTGCCCAGAATAGAGTCCCATGGTCGAAGAAACCAAAGCCTTCTCTCCGACACCACCTGAGCAGCCACGCATTTACTTGCTCAATTCGACGATCTCTACCCAGTCCTTTCCCTTCAACAGGGAGGATGGATGTGAATACCACTTGCACTCCAAATTCTTTGATCCTTCTTCCCAATTCTATGTATTCCACAGAAACCTGCTCAAGGTCATTCTTGGCCGTATTATTAGTTCCCATGTGGAGAAGCAGGAAGGAGTAGCGATCCAAAGGTTTGATCAATTTTGTAAGACTCTCAGTCACATCCTGAATTCGAGCTCCCAGTAAGCAGCACACCGCTTGAGATTCCAGGTCCGGACAACAGATGGATGGCTCAGTCCCTCTTAGGAGGCTGTCCCAGACCACCACCACCCATCTTCTTCTTTTGGGGGTGGTGGTCATGGAACCCCCATCCCTAGAACTATGCATCCCAAGCTTTCCAGTAGAAGTGATTTCCTTCTGATTTCTTCCTTGTGAGGTTCCTTCCAAAGCACTCACCATCACAGAGCCTGTGGAGAGAGCCTGAAAGGGTATGTCTATACTACAGCGCTGTTTCAAATTAACTTATTTTGAATTAGTTAATTCGAATAAGCTAATTTGAAATAACACATCTAGACCCAAAAACTAATTCGAAATAGCGTTTTGCTATTTCGAAATAGAGCATCCACACTGACTGGACGCTGGATCACATTTAAGGGTAGCTGAAACCGGTTCCAGCAGGGCATCAGGTCAGTAGTTGCTTTGTGTGGCTGCTGTCTGAGGCTATCTGAGGCTCGTGTTTAAAGAGACCCCACTGGACAGCCGGTTCTCAGCTTTCCCGCTTGCTTGCTTACCTCACCGAGGGACAGCAAAGTGTTTTTCTCTCTGCCTGCTTCGGTAGCTCTCCTTTGGGACACTGCTGCAGTCGGCACCATGGAGCTAGAGCTGCCCCTGGGCACACTGTTGCTCATGCTGAACGTTTTGCTGCAAGCCTGGCAGCAATTGCTGGAGGTTGCCTGGCACCTTCTGCTGCAGGCCAGCCTCCTGGCCCTCCTTCTGCCTCCCCTGGGGGCCCTGGAGGAGCGGCACCCGGATGCCAGCTTGCCCTGCTCCATCTTGCATCTGGACACCAGCAGCAACTGGTGGGACCACATCATCCTGGATCGCTGAGAAGACCAAGAGAGGACCCAGAACTTCAGGATGAAGAAGGACACCTTCCTGGAGCTCTGCGAGTGGCTCTCCCCTGCTCTGCAGCGACGGGTCACACACATGAGGCCCGCCATTCCCCTCCATAAGCGGGTGTCCATCGCCCTCTAGAAGCTCTCCTTGCCAGATAGCTACCGATCCATCGGGAATCAGTTCGACGTGGGATGATCCACCGTCAGAGTGGTGCTCATGCAGGTACGGCACTCACCGGCCACTGGGCCAGGATGGGGGGCTTCAAGGAGGACGTAGGCAGCCCCAGAGAAAATGGGGGGGAGGTGGTGTAAGTGCCCTCCCCGGGAGGGGTCGGTACGTCCCGGCCATGTTACAGACTGCCCACGGTGGCCTGGATAGCAGCGGTGTGTTGCTCCTAAGAGTGGGACACAGGGCAGTGGTGGGGAACCAACACGCCCAGCCAAACGGGCACCCCAGTGACCCTCAGTTTTGTGTGCCTCTCTGCAGGTGGTCAAGGCCATCAATAGGGTGGTACTCCGCAGAGTTGTGTGCCTCACCGACCCGGACGCGGTCATCCAGGGGTTCGGCGCCCTTGGCTTCCCCAACTGCGGGAGGCGGGGGGCAATTGACGGGACGCACATCCCCATCCGTGCCCCAGAACACCAGGCCTCCCTCTACATGAACAGGAAGGGGTTACTTGTCTGTGATCCTGCAGCCCGTGTGTGACCACCGGGGCCAGTTCACGGAATCAATGTGGGCTGGTCCGGCAAGGCAAACGACGCGCGGGTGTACCGCAACTCCTCCATGTGCCAGAGGCTGCACGCTGGGACGTTCTTCCCCAACCACATCACGGTTGGGGACATGAATATGCCAGTGTGCTTGGTGGGGGATGCGGCCAACCACCTACAGCCCTGGTTCATGAAGCCATACACGGGACACCTCAGCCTCTCCCAGCAGGCCTTCAATGCCAGGCTCAGTAGAGCCCACATCGTTGTTGAGGGGGCCTTTGGCCGACTGAAAGCTTGGTTTAGGTGCCTCCTCAACCGCCTCGACCTCTCCCAGCACAATATTCTGTACATGCTGGCAGCATGCTGTGTGCTCCACAATTTGTGTGAGAGGAAGGGGGAGGCTTTCCTCCCAGTCTGGATGGCAGAGGCTGACCGCCTGGCTGGCCAGTATGTACAGCCCCGCATGGCTGCCAGCCAGGAGGCCCTTCGGGAGGGCTGGCTGCTTCTGGGAAGTCCTGTGGGAGAGCTTCCAAGCGGATGAGGACTGAAGTCCCCTGGTGTGTCCCACCGGGCCCTTGTGCCTTACATTCCACCCCCATCTCCTTTCCCTTCCTGATCTACAATAAAAACACCTGTGTTGCCACAAAACAATGTTTTTATTTCACATAACTGGGGTGGGAGGAGAGTAGGAATGATGGCGGGAGAGGGGAGGGGGGAAACTTGGTAGGAGGGAGCTGGAAGGGGGAGGCAAGGGGAAGGGGGGGGAAGCTCAGGGTTGGGGGTCTTGCCAGTCCTCCTGTCTCGCAGCACTGCGGGTGCAGGGGCCTCTGCGTTCCCTGGGGGGAGTGGGTATGGAGGGTGGGGCAGGACAGACGAGGGGGGCAGAAGAAGAGGGAGGGGGAGAAGGGGTGGGAGGAGGAGTGATAGCTGAGGCGGCCGCAGGGTCTGGAGCAGCAAGAGGCAACAATCAGTCCACCAGGGCCTGCAGGTGCTCACAGAGGGCACGGCCCTGCTCCCGGAGCTCCGTTAGGCTTTCCCGCTGCAGCTGCAGGTCCTCTTGTACCCAGTGCTCCTGGCTGCAGACCTGCCATCCCTGCAACCACAGATTCTGCCTCTGGAACTCTTCTTGGTTGCGAGGGCACCTGCTGACCTGGATGAGGGTGGAGGGTCCAGGCGGGGTGGTGTATCCTGCACTTGCAGGTGCTGTGATTGTGGTGAAACAAAAGAAGTGGTCAGTTCTCCTTGGGGACACAGTGGGTCCCCCGTCTGCAATGCCCCCTCCTGCAATGCCTCCTCTTGCTGCACCTGCAATATCCCCTCCTGCCCACCTCCCCGTGCAGCCTGCCACGATGCGGCCTGCCCCGCATGTCCAGGTCCGCCCCCGCAGGAGCGCTCGCAGGGGCCACCCCTTCCAGGAGTAGCTCTTCCCCCTCCCTGCTGAAGGTCTCCTTCCCCTCCTCCTTGTAAATAAAAACATACAAGTTTTTCAGTTGAAAACAAAACTGTGTTGGTTATTGTGTTACTCGAGGTAACCGTAATAAATGATTTGAGATGCCAATTAGCCAACTAAATTTAAGAGGATTACAAAATGTGGACACCAAATTCTGTATCTATCACCGGTTGTTCTTTTAAGTGGTCATTGGTTTGTGGCACATAAATAAATACTGACACTTTTAAGTAAAATTTAAACCACAACTATATTAACATAGATAACAAACAAGCAAGAAAGATTAAAAGACTCACACAAAAGAATATGTACATAGTCTAGACGCAGGGACGATTGTAGTGTTGCTGGCAACCTTAATCCTTTGGTCCTTCCGGGCCTTGGGAGAGGAACAGCCAGGAGATCCCTCGAAGATGACTGGAATCGGGTATGCTGACTCGAGCCTTCCGCATGAACCACGAATCCTCTTCCTATTCTTTGGAACAGCTCGGACAGGCGATGGTAGCTTAAACCCTAGCCTAAACTAAAAGAAAAACCCTAGCTACGTCCGACGCACCCGACGAACATTCACGATGACGGCCGATGTGCTTGGAACCGACGCTTTACAATTGGGGGGAGGTAAGGGGAGGGGGGGGAAGGGGAGCGGATGGGAGGGAGTTGTATGGAGAGACCCAGGCGACCCTACTATGGGGCTTGTGCGAACATGTCCGTCAGGGCCTCTCTGATGCGCATCCCATCCTGGTGTGCCTGGCGGATGGCAGCTGCGTGGGGCTATTCAAATGTCTGTGCCTCGGCTGCCATCCATGCAGGAAGGAAGACCTCCCCACTGTGCTCCACAATGTTGTGGAGCACGCAGCACGCGGCTACTACCTCCATTGCATTCCGCTCACCCATCTCGAGAAGGGTGAGCAAACAACAGAAGTGGGCTTTTAAGTGGCCGAAGGCGAGCTCCACCTGATTTCGGGCCCGGTTGAGGCAGTCGTTGAACCGGGCCCGGTTCTGGTCTGGCCGTCCCATGTAGGGCCGCATTAGCCAGGGCAACAGGGGGTAGGCCACGTCCCCGATGATGCAGATGGGCATAGGCACATCCCCGACAGTCAACTCTCGCCGGGGGAAGTAGGTGCCCGCCTCCAGCCTGTGAAACAGTCCGGAGTTGCGGAGGATGCGGGCGTCGTGTGCCCTGCTGGACCAGCCCGTGTAGACATCCAGGAAGCGGCGCCAGTGGTCGACGAGGGCATGGAGAACAATAGAGCAGTACCCCTTCCTGTTCGTGAAATGGGTTGCTCGATGCTCCGGGGCCCGGATGGGGATGTGGGTTGCATCCAGGGCTCTCCCGCAGTTGGGGAACCCGAGGGCAATGAAGCCGGCCAGCGTAGTGTCCACATCGCACAGGCAGATCACTCTCGGGAGCAGGACATCATTGATGGCGTGGATGACCTGCAGAAGGGTGCAGAGAAACACAAGGGAACACATCACATAAGGCACAGGTGAGTGTGCGCTCCCTTGGGCCCCCCTTCCCATGATTCCCTTTGTCCTCATGCACGCAAGCACACACACGCGCACACACACCAGGTCCCCCTCACCCCATGGCCCCCCCCTCCACGAGCAGGCCTGTGCAAGGGAGGGACGGCCCAAACCCCTGGGTGACCCAGCCTGGAGTCTTGGCTGCCCCTGGGCATGGAGTGCAGCACTCTCCCCCCACCCCACTCTCCACTCCCCCTGGGACTTACCTCCATGACAATCACACCGACGGTGGATCTTCCCACCCCGAATTGCTGTGCCACCAATCAGTAGCTGTCTGGGGTGACCAGCTTCTATAGCGCGATGGTGACGCTCTTGTTCACGGGGATGGGTGCACGCAGCCGGGTGGTGGCTCTCTGGAGCGCGGGGGTGAGCCAGACACACAGCTCCAGGAATGTCTGCTTTCGCATGCGGAAATTCCGGAGCCATTGCTGGTCGTCCCATTGTCCAAGGACCATCCGGTCCCACCAGTCCATACTGGTGTCCAGTCTCCACAGCGGCCTCTCCATGGTGGGGTGGGGATGCCACAGGGACTCCATGGCCTCCCTGGTGAGGGAGTCCAAGGCGATCTGCGCCTCCTGGTCCTGAAACACAAGGGTACCAGCCTGGAGCACCAGCTGCAGGCACTCGAAAATGGCCGACAGGGGCCAGAGCAGACACATGGCCACCCGTGGCTCCATGGCAGACAAAGCAAGGCACAAGAAACCAAAACCAGGAAAAAGCACTAGGGGGCAAAAGGGTGGTGTCCAAAAGGCAGAGGGCAACCACCAAGCCTATATGGCTGTCAGTCCCTGCAAGAGGTCCTAATGCACGGAGCAGGAGACAAACAGCTGTCTGGCGAGACCTCTTTAAGCACGTGTCTGAACGGAGCTCCAGCTCCACCCCCGGAAAGGGCTGGTGCCCTTTTGCCCTCTTCAAAATGGTTCCGGGCTTCTGCGCAAAAGCGTGCCGCCAATCTAGATGCACTTTTGCACAAAAGCGCTTCGTTCTAACGATAACTTCAGGACCAATCTAGACGCTCTTTTGCGGAAATACTTTTAATGGAAAACCTTTTCCGTTAAAAGCATTTCCGGAAAATCATGCCAGTGTAGACGTAGCCAAGACATAGCCATGGAGCATAGGGTCGACACTAACAGACTCTAATGTAAGCAGAGTCAGGATAAGCTCTACCATGACATGTGGTGGTGTACTGTGACGAGTGGTGCAAAGACACACTCATTTGCATAGACACACCCACCCCATCTAGTATGTGCTCACAGCAGCCCAAATGGTGACTTTGGCCACTGTGGGATCCTCAGTCTCTCTGTTATTGAGGCAGGGGGGATAAAAGTGTTGTTACCCTGATTATGTGAATCAAGGACAATGGAATGGTGGAATTGTTTATGACAGAGGGATTCGTCATAAACTAAGTAGCACTCGCTAGACAAGGGGCATGGCTTCCAAACCCAGTCAAGTTGAGAAAGGCTGGGGACAGGTCTTTGTACTTGGTGGTAGGGCCTCTGTCTGAGGGCCTAAACAAAACCAATTACACCCCTTTCTCTCTCCACTGTGGAATATCAGAACTAATTTGGATTCTATTAGGAGTCTAGTTGTGAGCTGCTGAGTTGACTTCACTGTGGGCCAGTAGAGCACTAGCACTGAGGCTTCTCTATTATGAGCTGAACTTGCTAAAGAGCTGAAATCGCTGTGTGCTGTGGGGAGCCTGGTGCTATGCTGCAGAAGAGCTGAAATCATTGTTGCTGTGGGAAGCGTGGCTGAGCTACTAGCAGAGCAGCTTGCAGGGACAACCAGCAAGCGCAGGCAGACAGCCGAGTGGTTTGCGGGGGCAACCAGCGGGTGCAGGCGGCCAACAGAATGGCTGGCAGGGACGACCTGCGGCCGGTAGGAGCGGCATCAGACAGCCAGTGGAGCAGCTGCAGGAGCAACCAGCTGGTGGACAGGGGCCTGGACCAAGATGGCTGGCGGAGCCGGACAGTTCGTGGGACAGTTAAGGCGGCTCACTGGACGACAAGGGGAGTGTAGTGAAGTGACTCGCGTTGATGGCAGCAGCAGATCCCTACAGAGAGGCGGAGCCATCGGCGGACCACGTAAGGTGTATCAATCCCTGCCCCCTCCAGGTTGGGATGGTAAAACCCTGCCAGGTGAACTTTTGAACCTTGGGGTGACACTGATCCAGGGCAGAGACTTTTGGGTTGTTGGACTTTGGGACTTTTGGTGATTCGTGGCTGGGGGGTGGGTCTTTGCTCATGTTTGGTCTATGAATCCGAGTTGTGGTGTTTTCCCAAGTTAATGCTGATGTTGGTTACTCATGTTATTAAAGGTTTCCTGCTATACTGAGGCTCTGTGCTTGCGAGAGGGGAAGAATTACCTCTTTGAGGCGCCCAGAAGTATATGTAAGATTTCCCAGGTCACTGGGTGGGGGCTTGAGCCCGTGTTGTATTACCTTGTTGGGAGGAGACCCCTAGATACTGATCCCGCTGCTATTAACTTGGCCTGGCAGAAGGGTTACACTAACATCTGAGATGCCTGATGTCTTGATAAGCAGACCAAGTCTTCTGATCTGTATTCTCCCATTGCTTCTCCCATATATTATCTAAAATTGCTTGTTCTAAAATGATCAAAGTTCAGTAAAATCCTTATAGAAGGAATAAGGGCCCAAAGACATCTAAGAGAAGTTGACTCATTGTTTCTGTTATAAGGGTACGTCTACACTTGCACTCTAGTTCGAACTAGGGACGCAAATGTAGGCGACCAAAATTGCTAATGAAGCAGGGATTTAAATATCCCACCCTTCGTTAGCATAATCTTGCCCGTTCGCTATTACAATCGCCAGCTGATTTGAACCAGGAAGTGTTCTCTGGGCCGCGTTAGTTCAAATCAAACCCCTTGGTTCAAATTAATGTTACTCCTCAAAATTAGAGAACAATTTGTAATGGTATTCTTGCCTTGGTTGATCACTTCTCTTCAAGTTACTTGCCATCTGAGTAACACATCAAACCATAAAAAAGGCTGGCTCTAGCATGAGCTAGCAGTGCTTTGTATTACTTTCACCATGAGAACTCACACAGAACCCAATTTCTAGGCTCACCAACCATTTTCCTCCAGTATTAACTCCCCTAATATTGTTATAAACCTTTCAGCATTTTCCTTGTTCTCCTCCTGTGTAAAGACTTACATGTTTTACACTGAAGAAACTGTTTTCACTGACCACTCTATGCCACTGGTCATTATTGCTCACTTTTTGCCACATTTTCAATTGTGATGAGGAATGCAAACGCCACATAATCTTGGCAAACCAAGAGTTAATTAAACCCCTGTTCCAAACCAGCCAGAGGCCCTACAGCTGGTGGTGGCAACCAAGCAATTAGGCTTGTCAACAGTCCTCAAATAAACTCCTGCTGAATATCAAATCCTATTGTTACCTGGTCCCCCAAAGGCTGGGGAGGTTATCTTATAAGTTTCGAAGTCTGCAAAGAACTCTGCCACTTTTCTTTTTGCTGGACCCACACGTGACTTTTCTGTTTTGAACTGTGGACGAAGAAAGCCTTATCTTTTGGGGAAGGTAAATGCTCCATTTATTTGAGTTTTTAACTCTGAATCCTTTTGCTTCTGGGGAAAAGAATAAACACCCATAGGACTCTGTGTGAAGGAACTGCCACTCCATGGTGGCTCTTCAGGAATGATTATGAAAAAGAGGCCCTTTCCCCAATTTTGAGTTGACCACTCCTTCCTTTGAGTGGCTGGGAGCTGAGTCTTCATTCCTTTGGGAGTCTGGACAGCATGAAGGCAGGAAATGTTGGACTGAATAGACCATATCCAGCTCCCCACCTCAAACTCACCCATGGAGCAGGATAGGTGCACAGTGTGGAACAATCTGCTTATTGTACTTTGATGGAGTCAATTACCTACACCCTGTGCACACGCGGAGGGTACGTCTACACAGCAACATTATTTCAAAATAACTTAGTCCACGTCTACACAGCAGGCAGTTATTTTGAAATAATGTTGAAATACTGTCAAGCTGGAGGACTTCTTACTCTGATGCCTGCAACCCTCATTGTCCGAGGAGTAAGGGAAGCTAGAGGAAGAGTGCTCTATTTCGAAATAAGTGCTGCATAGACGCTCCCTATTTCGAAGTAAGCTATTTTGAAATAAGCTATGTAATTGACGTAGCTTATTTCCAGTTAAGCCCTGCTTTGTAGAAGCACTCTGAGACATCCCAGAAGAAATTGTGCAACATCCCCACACCAGGAAGTGGTACAGATGCCCCAGTCTAGCCCCAAAAGACCTTTTTTTAACTGGCGGTACAAGTTAGTTCTTGTTCATTCCAATGTTTTCTGTCTTCTTATTCTGTTTCATTTAAATTACATTTCTGACACTTAAATCTAACCAAACAGACTGAAAATCCTGTATATCAGACAAAGAAGAATATTTAAAATTCAGTTTTGGGTGATTATATTTAATCTCTACACAATATCTCCATTTTCAACGAGACAAATTATTTTTCTTCACTTCTTGCCCTGAACTGTAATGTAGCATTTTTCATGTAATTTGTTCTGTTAAACAGTGCCTTCCTTCCACCCAAGAGATGGCTGCATTTTATGGGTGCGTGAAGTGATTCCTAAATGTATGATTTGAAAATCAAATTTGGGGATTTTTTGGGATGCAAAGAACTACAGAAAATATTATTTTCCACGTGGTTTTAATTTCAGATCAAGGAAAAATATCCTGGAAATGATGGAAATACTTTAAAGCAATCTCATGAAATATTTGTGTTGCATTGTAAAGATGTTTTTCAGCACAGGTTTCACGCTAACTCAAAAAGTTAAATCAGTTTTGATAAGGGCTAAAATAAACTTTGGTCAAACAATGCTAGTTATCTTTCTCCAGAATATTAAAAAAAACTGATTTTTTTAAAAAGAAAACCAAAATCCACTTTTCAGTAAAAAAGTTTGACTTTTGGTAACTTTTTTTATGCCAAATAATCAAAACCAGATAGTTTTACAGTAAGCTAAGAATTGTCACAAAATCAATTTCCAGTTCCAGAGTTTCTTTTTGACCAACATTTCTGTGAACATTTCCATATTAAGGTCATCCATAAGGTCATTTTTTGTTCAAAAGTGTTCTCACAGACAAAATCTGATCAGCTGTAATCAAAATATAGAGAAGGCATGAGAACAGAGAAGAAGGGGTACTACTCACAACATAAAAAATAACTCAGGGCACAAAGTTACTTTCTTTCAATACGTATATATGCTCTAGCAAAGCCTCAGAGGCGCGGGACCCCGCCGTGGCTGCGGCTTTGCTCCCGGTGCCCCTGGTCTGCTGGGGACCGTCTCCAGCAGACCAGGGGCACCGGGAGCAGCTTTTCTTGCCTCGGAGGTCGAGGTGGCGGGACCGCTGCCTGCGAGCTCCGGGGCGAGAAAGCCCTGTTCGTAAGTGCGGATCCGACATAAGTCGGATCCGCGTAAGTCGGGGACTGCCTGTACTTTCATTGACTTCAATGGGCATTATAGGAAGACAAGTTTGAAACAACCATTGCATGGTCTTTGTGAAACAAAAATGGTTCTTTATTTAAAAAGAACTCTAAACACATGACTAAAAAGTATTCTAAATAGCAATTTTCCCCTCTTGCCATTCATATTTTTTCTCAAAACGTGCATATTGTACATGGGTGTACTGGAATCTTAGTTGAAATGGTGTGTAAATCCAGAGTAACTGCACTGAAGTGAAAGCAACTATTCCAGATTTACACTGACGCTACATCTACACTATAAGGTTTTTGCACAAAAAAGGGCAGAGCATCCACACCTCAAGAGCATTTTTGCGCAAGTAAGTCGGCAGAACAGAGGGATTTGCTGGTAGAGTTATTCCTCTCCCCATGAGGAATAATTCCTTTTTGAACTACAGCTCTTGCGCAAAAAAGCAGGTGTTGATGCTCCGGAAGGTTTTTTGCACAAGAAACCCGTATTGGCAAAAGCACAGGTGCTTTTTTCTTGCTCAAGAATGTCCATGCAGTGTGGACGCTCTCTTGCACAAAAGCACATCGCTTTTGCAATGTGCTTTGAGGTATGGACGTGCTTTTGCACAAGAAGTTTTTGTGGAAGATCTCTTCCGCAAAAGGCTTCTTGTGCAACAACCCTGCAGTATAGATGAAGCCTGAGGGTACGTCTACACAGCAGGGTTAAAGTCAAATTAAACTATGCAACTTCAGCTACGTCAATTGTGTAGTTTAAGTCAAAGTAGCTTAACTTGGCTTTTGGAGCTATCTACACAGCAGGAAGTTGAAGGAAGAACACTCTCCCTTTGACTTCCCTTACTCCTCGTGAAATGAGAGTTACAGGAGTCAGAGTAAGAAGTCCTCCAGCTCGACATTATTTCAAAATAATGCTGCACAGAAACCTGAGGGTTTCTGTGTAGACATAGCCTAAGGTAACTGGAGTCATACTCTGGACCCTAATGGTTACTGATACAGATAACTCTCACATTGGGACTTGAACATATTCATTTCTCTGAAACACCCAACATATTCCATTACACACCTACAAGAAAATTCATACACACTCATCAAAATGTATAATGAGCTTCTATAGATTTCACTTTACTTTTTTAGATCTCTTTTCTTCTTTGCTGGTAAAAGAGTGAGATTTTTTTCTTCTTTTAACTTCCCAATATTTGATATAGAATTGAGGCACATAGCTGCTTGCATATCAGATTAGCTTATGTACCATGCAACATTATCATAAAGCACAATATGACATGATAGAAAAGAAAAACAAACAATTTTCTAATGTGAGCAGCAAATACCTGATCTAAATTCTTAGAAGGCAATTAGTTGATTGCTCTTGTGAGGTAGTGACAAAGCTGTGATACTTTGAGTCAATTTGGATGTGTGAGGGATGAGTCCCAGCACACCTCAGGAGCAAATGATTCTACTTTGATATTTCCCATGATTCAGGTAAATAAGTAAATAAACAACTGCTCCATCTCTCTCATTTATTCCTCAAATACTACTGTGAGGGGATAGCAATGCATGGGGGGGGGGGGGGGGGAAGGGGGAGAATCTATATGAGGGTATTCTCAAATGGATGCAATCAGAAATGGATAATTAAGTAATGAGAATTAAAAAAAACCCTGTACATCTAGTAACTGAAACAAAATGTAATAATAGATGTTCAGTAGTTTTGCATTATAAATTATGTTTGCCTGCTATAAGTAGACCAGTGTATTTTTAACTCATATCATAGACTACTCTTTATCTGCCTCTCTTTATCTCTTGCTACAAAAAAAAAATGCATATGTTAATTTATAATACTATAAAATGTGCCTTTTTTTTACACAAAAGGCCGTAGGAAACTTATGTTTTTTCCTAGAAAGGTAAACCTACAGCAAAAATACTCTCAATATAGAAGAAAATAGGACTTAAACTATTCTCAGCAAACATCATTGATAAAACTTCATTAGTATGTATTTTCACATAATTCAATTAGCCAAAATACATACAAATGCTGGCAGTGCTGTTCTCTGCTCTGGGAGTGTCAGGGAAGCTTTAAACAGATCTGAAACAAAATTGCATAAATGGCATGTAAAGCCCTGTGCATACAAAGATACCTTCAGGGTTCTAATAAATTCATGAAACTTTTTAAAGTATGATTTCCTAGCAGGCAATCACTTTTAATTAACAGGATCACCTACAGCAACACATGTCCTTCAAAAACTTACATTATTTTTTCTTTTTGAATTTCAAAGTTTCTGTAGTAAAAGTTGAATAGCTGAGTAGCTTAACCTCAAAAGGATTGCAGGCTTTTATGACAGTTATAAACCACTGTGGTGCCTTCTTTATGAGAAGAAAAGATTCTTAACACAACAGAGAAAGAAGGAAATTTCTTTTTAGTCATAGCTAGAAGCAAGCATTTCCTCCAAAGGTCAGAAAACTTTTCCTCGGTTAAAGAATATTTTTAAGGACATTGCAGCTACTTATACAAGTAATCTTTGGTAATTTGCTCTATGAATTAAACATACAATTTCTAGTATTTATTATGTTATACATGGTAGATCTCTCTTTTTATGCATATGGAGTTTTCAGTGTACAGTGCTCGTAAACATGCGGGTAAATGGGTGGAAGGGGCTTCCTTAATGAGTCTTGCTTGGCAGAAAGTAATGGGATGCTCTTCCCTTTGGTCAGAAAATGCATTTGTTTATTTACTGAGGTAGTTACGCAGCTCTGTTTCATCGAGGTGACTCCTTTGGGTTGCTTGGAAAGGTCCCATTTCCATTCTCTAAGACTGGGTCTCCTGTCCTCCAGTGCTAAAGTGAAAAATTTTTTTAAAATGTATAGAACAGCTGAAGACAAGTGGTTAGAGACAAAGACAGAAGCCTCAAGAGAGCAAAACCTGCTCATCTACTTACTCCATTCAGGTGAGCTATTAGCATCCGCGTATGAGGAAGATGAGCAGAATTTGGTCTGGATTGAAATGGACCTACAGCAAAATGTATTAAGTGAAAGCCTCTTATTCCACCTTTTTGGTTTAGGATATTTTATGACCTATTATGGATCGGCTGCATTACTATAGTAGTAGATCTTTGTTTATTTTTGCTATCCCTCCACTCTGCCACTCTTGGATTGCTTTAGAATATAAGGAATGAACCCGTGGCTGACTCTGATTATCTTGTGGGTAAACAGTCAATTTTTGATTATCCAATAGGCTTGTTGAGGGCACGATGCTGAGGATGAAATTTTTAAGAGAAAAAGAAATAGATTTTATAGCTTTGAAGAGAACAAATCTAGTCAAGAGGTGGAAGTGGAGAGAGGTAGCTTAGCCATGCCTTTCTCTCCCTTCCTGTTCTGTCAAGTCAAATAGCATTTCTTCGAGTGCTGAGTTCATAATGCACCAAATAAATCGATGGTTTTCAAATACACATGTGAGTTCAAAGTCATAGGTCATATAAGTTGTACTTCTGATGTAACTATTACCATCCATCTCTGTCCAGGTTTTCATACTGTGTCCATTACTTTGGTGTAGGTACACCTCAGGCTATGTTTACATTACAGTTTTTGCAGAGAAACAGCTGTTTGTTCCACAAAAACCCACAGAGTATCCATACCTCCTGTACATTTTTGTGCAAGTAATCGAAAGATCAGAGGGGTTTTTGTGCAATTTGTAATCCTTATTCTATGAGGAAGAATGCCTTTTTGTGCAAGAGCTCTTTCACAAAAAGCTGTGCGTGGATGGGAAAGAGGGTTTTTTTGCACAAGAAGAGGGAAGAGGAAAAAGCACAGGTGCCCTGGTGGCCATTCTGTCCATAGCAATCACTGCTTACTTGTGAGGGAGCATCCAGGCAGTCTGGATGTTCTCTTTCTCAAAAGCTCATCGCTTTTCCGATGTGCTTTTGCAGTGTGGATTCGCTCTTGAGCAAAAAGCTTTTTCGGACGATCTCTTCCAACAGAAGCTTCTTGTGCAAAAAGCCTGCAGTCTAGACGTAGCCTCAGAAATTTATGAATGGGTAATCACTACAAACTCTGCCTCTTGTTTCTGCAATGAACTAATTACCTGTGGGCACAGCTTCTCTGTGCAATGTTCAGCACACTCTTACTCCAAAGCTTTGTGCCCTGAAGTATGCTTCTTCCTCCCCCTCACACTTGGGACAAGTTCCTTCTCCTCACCCCTTCAGCACCTACACTCTCCTTTGTAAAAAAACATTCCCACTTTCTCCCTCCTCCAAATGATTGTACTCTGTCTTATACTGCGCGTGTCTCAGCTTTGGCTCAGGAAACCTTTGCCTAATTCTAGGCACAATCTTCAGAATGGCTGACCTCTTGGAACTCCAAGGGTATGTCTACACTACCCCGCTAGTTCGAACTAGCGGGGTAATGTAGGCATACCGCACTTGCAAATGAAGCCCGGGATTTGAATTTCCCGGGCTTCATTTGCATAAGCGTGGAGCTGCCATTTTTAAAACCCCGCTCGTTCGAACCCCGTGCAGCGCGGCTACATGGGGCACGGACTAGGTAGTTCGAACTAGGCTTCCTAGTTCGAACTCCCATTACTCCTCGTGAAATGAGGAGTAATGGGAGTTCGAACTAGGAAGCCTAGTTCGAACTACCTAGTTCGTGCCCCGTGTAGCCGCGCTGCACGGGGTTCAAACCAGCGGGGTTTTAAAAATGGCGGCTCCCTGCTTATGCAAATGAAGCCCAGGAAATTCAAATCCCGGGCTTCATGTGCAAGTGCGGTATGCCTACATTACCCCGCTAGTTCGAACTAGGAGGGTAGTGTAGACATACCCCAAGTGACTTGAGTTACCAGTTGGCTCTAGACTTCCATGGGGGGCAGTACTAGGAATGTATTGCAATACACACAGAGGGGCAGTACGGTTCAGAAGACTGCGCACTGGAGTGTGATCCAGGAGACATGGATACTCTTCCCAGCTCTGCCAACGACCTGCTGTCTGACTTTGGGCAAGTCACCTCCCATAATTTTTTCTATCGTCTCTATTTAGACTGTTGGCTCTTTGGAGTGTAGGGGCTGTTTCTCATGATGCGTTTGTACAGTGCCTAGCATGAAGGAGCCTTGATCTTGGCTGGCACCTCTGGGCTCTACTGTAATACAAATAATAAAGGAATAGATGTATTTATTGTTCTTAATTATATAGCAGGTTACCTCATTTATCTTGAAGTTTTACCACTTAAGAATTCAAAAAAGCTTTTAGTCTATAGAGCCTGCTCTACATATCCAATTATTCTGAAGTGACAGATGCTTATATCAGTTCAATAGCCTGCATTTTGCCATGGTTTGATTGGAAGTGGTAGCCCCTTCTGTGTCTAATAGAGACATATATGTCTCTCAAAGGTGGTGACATGGATTGCTGTATGTTTTATGCTAGCCAGCAGCTGGATTATAAAGGACAACTACTGGACCATTAAAAAGCATTGAGAAGGACACAGCTACATCACAATGATCAAGATGTGCCAGAATAAATTAGCATCATGCAAAGTTAGGCAATGTTTAATTCATAGAATGTGCCCTATATTTAGACACTTCATTATTTGTAATATAATCCATCCATTTATTGAAGGTTAACACCAAGTATTACTCCTGGGTATTTGGGAGATGGGTCACAGGTCAACGAAGTCCTTCTGATCTCCAGCTCCTGAGTGGACTGAATTTTCTAGAAGGAAAAAATAGTCTAAAGTTGGAGAAAGATAGAATTCTAATTGTTGTTAAGATATCTTATTACATGCACTGTTTCTGAGTAAAGCACACTGGAGAAAAAAACAATAGTATTCTCTACCTTCATAAACACAGTGCTGTTGGTTTCACTCACACACACACACACAGGTGGATGATAGTAACTGATGAGAAGGAGAGAGGCTGTTGACTTTTGAGGTGCTCCAGAAACAGTGGAAGAAGGTTTGACAAGGCACTCTAGAAAGAAACCCTTTGAAAATGATGAAGGCAGAGGACAATGGATCAAAATGGCAGCGTTTGAGTGGCGACATTAAAGGGAGAGTGTCCAAACACCAGTACCTGGAAAATTATGTTTGTTCTGTACTGACATGTCAAAGATAGAGCTGAGCTAATTGACTAGAAAGCATGAATACCCTAATCAGATTGCTCGAGGTGAATTACATGGAGGTCACTGCACTGGATGAAGGAAGATGTTCATGCATTTTGGATAATGGATGAAAGACTTAGTGATAAGATTTTGAAGTAGCTATATTTTATGTATCACCAAACCACCTAGGGATGTTCCAGGTGCCAAACACTGTGGTATCTAAGCAATGGGAGCCCTGATTCTCAAAGTGCTTGGCTTCCATGGATTTTGTTGACTTCCAATAGATTTTTGATGCTCAGCATGTTGGAAAATCATGCCCTACATTTCTGGCCAGTATGGAGCTGGGTGTTACTGGGAGATGAAAGGAGAATTTAGGAAAGAGGTGATGGATCTTTTAGGAACAGCAAACTTGATATTTTATCCAGGAAACTAAATTCAGATTGTCGGACGTACTTTGGCCCTTTCAGCCTTAAAACTGCACTAGAGAAAAACATGCAAGTGAAAAGCTGCTTGGGGATTTGTGGTTCTGAACAAATATCCTCTTTCTTTCCTGGTCTATTAGTACCTCAGTGGGGCCAGGAGTCAATGCCTAAACTAGCAGCCCCTGCTGTAGATCTGCAGAAAATCTGGACCCAACCTCCCTTTATGGAAATGTGATTCTTGAAAAGACACTCACACCCTACTCTTCCACTCCAGCAAGAGCAGCAGGGCCACCTTGGCCCCTCTCTCTTTGTGCTGCTTTCAGTGGCTTCTTCACTGAAGGTGAGGACGTGGGGATTGGTCACAAACAACAGGGAAAGTGAATTGGTTTCAGCAGAATTGACTGATCCAGCATCTACATTTTACCCTGAAATTAAAAAGGCAGAAAGAGGAATTTTTAGCATAGAGTGGCAGGGCCATGATTCCACCCGCTGTGTCCTGGCCTCCCACTCTTCTCTGCACCAGTCCTCTTCCATACAGAGTTTCTGCAGAGGAGCAAGTGGCAGCTATGTCATAGAAAAGACAATTTTGGGACTGGCTTGAAGCCTCGATTCTGCTCCTCTTCCCTACAACTGCAAAAAAACCCACAATCACCATGCAGTATTTTTACAGAGGGAACTTCTTAGCCCACTGGGAGGCAATTTCATGGGTTAGCTCATTTCGGTTTATCCATTTGCTTCCCAAGTTCTTTATAGAAACAACTCCCAGGTTGCTTAACTTTTCTTGCCCAGTGGGTGTTCTTCAATAGGGCTTCTTTTGTTTTAGCTTGCTGAAACTCCTTTCATTAGTGGTCCCAGCAATAATTATGCAGTGTTGTTTCCGTGTTAGAGAAACTTGCATTAAGAGACCTTCTGTGAGTATAGTTAAGGAGATCAATGGACACCTTGGATTCCCAAGTAATCCTTAACGATTCACTTGCAAATAATGATGAAGAGCTCAATTTTATTCTCAGAACTTTTGAGTTCAAATTCTCAGAGTAGTTACTTGCTAAGTTTTGCATGTGCCTTTTTAGGTCTCCATTCTTGACATTTTTCCATTTCTTGCTCACTAATAAAGCAAACCTTTCTCTGACTCCTTTGTATATACACATTCTGTTGTCCAATAGGGTTAGTATTGTGTCTGGGTATGGGCTGTAAACCTCATGTTCAAAACTTTTTCAGAATCTGATGACTTGTTGTCCTTTGATGGTTTACCTGGTATTATTTTCCTCCTTTGAGATCTTTCTCTTTGAATAGTGTGGATATTCCTAACATTTCAGCATATAAAACAGTAGCATAACCTAATAAATGTGTTAATTTCTAGGGGTATTTCTACACTGCAGTGTTATATCAGAATAAACTGATATTATTTTGAAATAATAAAGTTCATGTCTACACAGCAAGCCATAATTTCGAAATAATGTTGAGCTGGAGGATTTCTTACTCCAACTCCTTTAACCCTCGTTTCATGAGGAGTAAGGGAAGTCAAAGGGAGACTTCCTTCGACTTCCTGCTGTGCAGACAGTGCCAAAAGCCTAATTAAGCTATTTTGACTTAAGCTACGCAATTGACGTAGCTGAAGTTGTGTGGCTTAATTCAACTATTGCCTTGCAGGTGTTCTAAAGTGCCACAGAACTGCTCATTGATACTTTTCTCAGTAAAAGACTTACTGTATTTAATTTTACTTTAAATAAAATGCAATGAAATGGGAGATATAATGTAACACACCAGATATGTGGGCCAGATCCTTGAAGTCAATCAAGTTATGTAGATTTACACCATCTGAGGAACTGATTTATAATAAACTATAATGTGGACAAAGTTAGTCCTTGCTCAAATCAGTGCAAGTCCATTGACTAACACAGAATAGCACCTGCTTGCCTCAAGGCTGACTTTAGTCTTTTCTTTTTTACTTCCCAGATAACATCAGTGGGCCAAATTCTCAGCTAATATAAATCAGAGTTGCTCCATTAACTATGCTATGCTAATTTACATCCTTTGTGCATCTGGCCTCACATTGTGTATCTTGTTATGCCCCAGTCGCACTGTTCGTATAGATATAACTTGCATTTATTTATTTATTAGTAGGTCTGCTTTCATCATTAGCAATAAATGATGAGGAATTTAATTTGCTTTGTGAGGTTGGCCAGCCAGAAACATTAATGTCTTGCGATTGAAAATGCACAAGCTAGGTCAAGGGGGTAAAAATATGTTGTTCTTTACTAGCATTCAGAGACAGTCGAGGTGCTGAGTAACTTGATAAGTCCTTTGATGCTAAGAAAGGAGAGGATGTGCAGATTCCCCTGGAAGCTATTGCTCTCAAATCCCATTTGTGTCTTTATATTTTCTTTTTGAATTGAGCAGACAATGTAGGTACCCCATTTCCTGCGTAAACATTCCATGACTGGCTTATAATGAAGCCTATCAACCAAAAAGCATCGTCTACATCATGTAGGGTTGCTGTACGTAGGTTCACACTCGTGTTTCTAAGATAAAACCACAATTTTGGGGGCTTAGTTTCTTTGGGTACGTCTACACTACAACGTTAATTCGAACTAACTTAGTTCGAATTAGTTAATTCGAACTAAGCTAATTCTAACTAACGGATCCAAACTAAAAAACTAGTTCGAATTAGCATTTTGCTAATTCGAACTAGCATGTCCACATTAAGTGGACCCTGAACCAGGCTTAAGGATGGCTGGAAGCAGTGCCGGCAGGGCATCAGAGGAGGACTTGGAGCGTGGAAATACTGTCTCAGGCTAGCCAAGGGCTGTGCTTAAAGGGTCCTGACCCTCACCCCAGACAGACAGTTCTCAGGGGTGCCCCGCTTGCAAAGCAGTCCTGGCTTGGATTGCCCGGAGTACCCACACTGGGCACATCACACCACTCGGCCATCAGACCGGCTGCACTTGCCGCAGGCTGCCATCTGGGGAGAGGGGGCAATTGGGGGGCTGCAAGAGAGCTTCCACCCCAGAAGCCCGCAGAGCCAGCCCAGTCCTCCCCATCGGGTGCTTGTACCCCATTCCTCCCTCACCTCCTTCCACTTACCCTTCCCTAGCCCCTCTTCTTGATGTACAAAATAAAGGACAATTGTGTTCCAAAATGGAATCTGTCTTTATTGAACAAAACTGGGGGAGACTGGGAAAAGGAGGTGGGAGAGGGGAAGAGAGAGGCTGGGAGAGGGGAGGGCAACTAACATGATCAGGGGTTGGGAACAGGTCCCATATGAAGAGAGGCTAAAGAGACTGGGACTTTTCAGCTTAGAAAAGAGGAGACGGAGGGGGGACAGGATAGAGGTCTCTAAAAGCAGGAGTGGGGTGGAGAGGGTGCATACAGAAAAGTTCTTCATTAGTTCCCATAAAGAAGGACTAGAGGACACCAAAGGAAAGGAATGGGTAGCAGGCTTCAAACTAGTAACAGAAAGTTCTTCTTCACAGAGCAAAGAGTCAACCTGTGGAACTCCTTGCTGCAGGAGGCTGTGAAGGCTAGAACTATCACAGAGTTTAAAGGGATGTGAGATCAAGTCATGGAGGTTGGGTCCATGGAGTGGTATTAGCCAGGGGGTAGGAGTGGTGTCCCTGCCCAAAGTTTGTGGAAGGCTGGAGAGGGATGGCACGAGACAAATGGCTTGGTCGCTGTCTTTGGTCCATCCCCTCCAGGGTCCCTAAGGTTGGCTGCTGTCCGCAGACAGGCTACTGGGCTATATGGACCTTTGGTCTGACCCAGGACGGCCATTGTAAGCTCAGGGCTCAGGGTCGGGGGTCTCAGTGGACCCCCTTGATTTTCATGCACACCTGCTCCTGGGTGGCCAGGCTGGCAGCTCTCCTGCCCTAGCCGGCCACTTTCCTGTGCCTAGTGAGGAGGTCGTGGACAAGGTCCACGATGTCCACACTAGACCAGGCGGGTGCCCGCCTCTTGCGGTCCCGGGCAAGCTCCCGGGAGCCGCCAGCCTGGTCCCAGGAAGAAGGGGAGGGCTAGGGGGCATCAGGTGGGTGGCTCGAGCCATGCCAGGTGCAGGGTCTGCTGGCTGGGTGCTGGCAGGCTTGCACCTGGCACGGGCACTGTAGCCAGGCCGTGCCCCTTTAAGGGATCCGGGGCTGAGAGGAGGGCAATAGAGTTTCCCTGGTGTTGGCCAGTGTAGCCACCAGGGCAAGCTGGGGAGGGCTAGCCTCCCACTAGTTTGAATTAAGGGTCTACACAGCCCTTAATTCGAACTAGTAAATTCGAACTAGGCTTAATCCTCGTGGAATGAGGATTACCTAGTTCGAACTAAGCGCTCCGTTAGTTTGAATTAAATTCGAACTAACGGAGCGCTAGTGTAGCACCTATGAAAGTTAGTTCGAACTAACATGCGTTAGTTCGAACAAACTTTGTAGTGTAGACATACCCTTTGTGTTTTCAGGTGATATTGGGCTGGCATGATACAAGTTGGCTGTCCAGCTGTCAGTGTGTAACCCTGAGAAATGGGCAAATAAATTAGACTTCTGCTGTACATTGCAGGCTGCTCTTGAGAGGCTGTATGTTCCAATTCTTACACACTGACATAGGCATCAGGAGACCTAGATTCTTGTCCCAGATCTGCATCCGACTTGCTGTGTGATCTTGGTAAAGTCACTTTACTTCTCAGTGCCCCCCTCCTTCCTTTGTCTTGTATTTTGACTGTAAGCTCTTCAGCCAAGTGACTGTCTCTTACGAGGTGTCTATACAGGGCCTAACTCCATGGGGGACCTGATCTCAACTGTAGCCTGCAGTATTGTTGTATGTCCCAGCTATGCTCTAATGTTTCATTGACTGCAAAGGATTGTTAATGCATGGCAGAGCCTCTCTGTGCCTCCGTTTACCAATTTTTAAAAACAGGCAGGGTGTCTACCTTCTTATGATGACTAAGCCTTGGTGTACGGTGTCAGCCAGGCTTTGAGGAGTGGCATAGGAGCTACAAGCAGCTGTAGATGTGGGCTCTTAGGTAAATAAAGCCTTTGGTAGCCCGCCAGGGGCTAAGCCTAGTGAATCACATCTGGTTCACAGGCCACTGATTGCCCACTCCTGCCCTAGAGCTCCCAATCAGGGTCCATTGTATTACACTTCGTTGGAAAAGTTCTCCACAGGAAGACTTATTTATGGACCGACTATAACAGGGCTGGCAAACCTTTTTTGGGGTTGGGCCCACTGAACCACAGAAAAAATCAATTGGGGACTGCACACAAGTGAGAAGCAAAAAGAAAGGAAAACACTGACCCCAAAACACCTCACTGTCGTGGCCCCTGACAGAGCAGGGGGAAGGCACTCCCCACATTCCCCTCACACACCAGAGCCTAGGAGGCCAAAGCTAGTAGATTGTGTGCTCCAGCCCTGTGGTGGGGTGGTGAAGTGGTGGGACCAACAGCGCAGACTCCCAATGCTGGGGGGAGGAGGGGCTCTCAGCCTTGGGGGCCAGATCCAGATGCAGCTCCCGGGCCTTAGATTCCCCATCCCTGGTCTATAATTACATTATATGGCCTATAGTTTTTTTATATTTTGTAAGAACGTAATTGCCTATGAGTGGCCATACAGGGCATTTTGCCCAGTATTCTGCCGTCAGCAGTGGCCCATACCAGAGTTTCAGGGGGAATGTATAGAACAGGGCAATTATGGTGTGATCTGCCCCTGTCTTCTGATTCTAGCTTCTGGTAATCAGAGGTTTAGGTTTGCCCTCAGCAAGGAGTCGCGTCCTTGAGCATCTTATAATCATAGGTCATCAAGTCCAGTGTCCTGTGCTCACAGCAGGACCAAACAACAGCTAGACCACCCAACAGGTGTTTGTCTAACCTGCTCTCAAATATCTCCAATGATGGAGATTCCACAACCTCCCTCGGCAATTTATTCCAGCACTTAACTAACCCGATGGTGAGAAAGTTTTCCTAATGTCCAACCTAAACCTCCCTTGCTGCAATTTAAGCCCATTGCTTCTTGTCCTATCCTCAGAGGCTAAGGAGAATAATTCCCCGACCACACACACACCTCCTTGTAACTTCCTTTTAGATACTTGAAAGCTGTTATGTTTCCTCTCAGTCTTCTCTTTTCCAAACGAAACAAACCCATTTATTTCAGTCTTCTCCCAGAGACCTTGTTTTCAAGACCTTTAATACTTTGGCTATGTCTAAACTGCATTGCTTTTTGGGATACTGCAGGTAACCCAAAATAGCAACGCCACGTCCAAGGAACGCATCCGCTTTTTCAAAACAATGTTTGAAAGAACGGACACGCTATTTCACCATCCCTGTAAACCTCGTTCTATAGGAATAAGGGATGGCTCAAAAGAGCACTTTCTGTCGCAATTTGGCACAGTGTAGACTCACAAAATTTTGAAAGAGCCTCTTTCATAAGTAAATCGAAAAAAGATACGCAATTTGAGTACTGAAATTTGAGTATCTTTTTCCGATTTAACAGTGCAGTCTAGATGTAGCCTTTATCTCCCTTTGTTCCTCCAGTTCAACTACTCTGGCCTCAAGAGCCCATGTTCTGTGTCGGAGAGCTATGAGTAGCTTACATCACACTCATACATATGCCACCTGGCCGCGAGACAGGCGATCATGCATGCTGCATTGAGTGCAATAAACTGGATAGCCAGAAAAAGGGTTTGGAAACAGCCAAGTATTATCTCACTGAGCTTTTCTTAACTCACACTTTCTTTGCTCTTTCTGGTTCACATCAGTGTTATTTTAAAGTTTTATGTACTTAATAAAATACTAACAAGAAACAGAAGGGGGTGAAAAAATCCAACAGAAGAAAGATTGAGGTTCAGTGCATATGAGGGAATCCAGAGTATGCATCTGATAAAGTGGTTTTTACCCATGAAAGCTTATGCCGATATAAGTCTGCGAGGGTATGTCTACACTACCCTCCTAATTCGAAATAGGAGGGTAATGTAGTCATACCGCAATTGCAAATGAAGCCCGGGATTTGAATTTCCCGGGCTTCATTTGCATAAAGCCGGCCGGCGCCATTTTTAAATGCCGGCAGTTCGAACCCCGTGCCGCGCGGCTACACGCGGCACAGAGTAGCTAGTTCGGATTAGGCTTCCTAATCCGAACTAGCTGTACTCCTCATTCCACGAGGAGTACAGATTCCATGAGGAGTACAGCTAGTTCGGATTAGAAGCCTAATCCGAACTAGCTACTCCGTGCCGCGTGTAGCCGTGCGGCACGGGGTTCGAACTGCCAGAATTTAAAAAGGGCGCCGGCCGGCTTTATGCAAATGAAGCCCGGGAAATTCAAATCCCGGGCTTCATTTGCAATTGCGGTATGACTACATTACCCTCCTATTTCGAATTAGGAGGGTAATGTAGACATACCCCTAGTCTCTAGGGTGCCACAGGACTCCTCGTTGTTTTTGCAGAAACAGACAAACTCACCTACCCTTCTGAGACTTGATTTCAGAGTGTAAATTATAGGGGACAGATGTCCATCTTCTAAGAAATGCCTTGTATCAGTAGAAAATACCCGGGAAAGTGTTATTCATTACATTTATTCATTGTTTTATATGGCAAAGAGCCTGGGTATTTAAGTTCAAATAAGAGAGGGAAAAAGCTCAGCAGTATCCGTGCAAGTATCATCCATGCTGAATTTGAGCAGCCGTAAAACCAGAGCACAAATTAAAGCAGAGAACATATAAGAAGAAATAAAAGGATCTGCCTAGAGATCAAATGAAGCATTTGTATAGAACCTTATTCAAAATGGATACAAATGCATCAGTTCCTCAGAATTATAGGTGAATCAAAGGAAAATTACATCCAAGAAGATAAAGTAGCCAACCAGCAGCCTAACCATGTGAGAGGCAGAGATGCAACTTTGAAGCTTCCCATATGGGCTGCCAAAGAGCCAGATGTTGCAGGTGGAACAATGTCCTTTCTGGCTTAGCATCTGGTTCCTGTTGTTCTGATCCATAGGAAAAGAGGAGATGTGGAAGAATGTGGGGAAAATCATTTTATACATTCATTTAAAAAAAGTGTCTTCCTTAAAAAATGTTGAAAAACATTTTTTTCTTTTAGTGGTAGAAGTTCCAGAACAGAAACCCGCAAAATAGTGCATGTGAAGTAACCATTGCTGTCTTTCCTGCTGCAAGGTCAGATAGGTCACTCATTTCTTTCATATCCATTTTCATTAGCATCTTCCATATTGGAACCTATTATTTGGCTGGAAGCTTGTTCTACTCCTGGCTTGGCCAGTAATAGGTGCATTGAAGGTAGTGAAGCCAAAAAAATCAGTCTTCATATATGAAGGGAAGTATTATCTAGTGGACAAAGCTGGGATTTGTCAGTCTTCTACATGGCATTCTGGACTCTGTCTGAGCCATTGTGCAGCATAGGATACACCTTAACCTACACTTACCTCAGTTTTGCCATCTTTATAAGGGTGTAATAAAAAACGTGTCATGAAGGCTAATGACTATATATAATATGCTTTGCAGTCCTTGTATGATGGGTGCTACAGCAGTAAAAACTATTATCATCTACATGTTCTGTTTCTTGTCAGAGCTCAGAATCATTACAGCCTATCTTATGCTAACCTCTGCCTTTGGTTTCATTCAGAGTTTAGTCTGAATGACTGAGAAACAACTAAAAAACATTTTCTGGATTTGGTCCAGATATATCAAAATAAAAAGCCAACAATGTCATCTGCAGCTTTCTTTCTTTCTTTCTTTCTTTCTTTCTTTCTTTCTTTCTTTCTTTCTTTCTTTCTTTCTTTCTTTCTTTCTTTCTTTCTTTCTTTCTTTCTTTCTTTCTAGATATCTGAATGCCAATGGTCTCTCATAGGAAGGTGAATTCTGTTAGACTACATCTACACAGCATAGCTATTTCAAGATACCTCTGGTATCCCAAAATAGCTATTCTGCATCATAGAATCATAGAATCATAGAATAATAGGACTGGAAGGGACCTCGAGAGGTCATTGAGTCCAGCCCCCCGCCCTCAAGGCAGGATCAAGCTCCGTCTACACCATCCCTGACAGATGTCTATCTAACTTGTTCTTAAATATCTCCAGAGAGGGAGATTCCACTACCTCCCTTGGCAATTTATTCCAATATTTGACCACCCTGACAGTTAGGAATTTTTTCCTAATGTCCAATCTAAACCTCCCCTGCTGCACTTTAAGCCCATTACTCCTTGTCCTGTCCTCAGAAACCAAGAGGAACAAATTTTCGCCTTCCTCCTTGTGACACCCTTTTAGATATTTGCATCTTAAGAGCAAGCCCATTTTATCAAAACATAATAGGCTTGCTATTCTGATGTCCCTGTAGACCTCATTGCATGAGGGTTAAGAGATGTTTGGAAAAGTGCCTTATTTCAAAATAATCTCAGAATAAGCTACACAATTTGCATAGTGCAAATGCGTAGCTTATTTCGAGGTAAGGGTGCTGTGTAGACACACCCTTCGCTATGTCTACACAGGCGGCTTCTTGTGTGAGTAATATGCAAATGAGGCTAAGCGTGGAATATCGCCGAGCCTCATTTGCATACCTAATAAGCCACCATTTTTTTCAGAAGAGGATCTTGCGCAAGAAGGAGCATCTACACTGCCCCTTCTTGCGCAAGAAAAACCCTCTTGAGCAATGCCATTACACCTATTACTTGACAGGAAGAATGGCATTGCGCAAGAGGGTTTTTCTTGCGCAAGAAGGGGCAGCGTAGACACTCCTTCTTGCGCAAGAGCCTCCTCTGAAAAAAATGGTGGCTCATTAAGTATGCAAATGAGACTCGGCGATATTCCACGCTTAGCCTCATTTGCATATTACTCACGCAAGAAGCTGCGAGTGTAGACATAGCCTTAGAGTTCTACTAAGCCACTGTCAGACAAACAGGATTGCTTACTTTGAAGAATTGATTGGGCCTCACTTCTGTCAGTTTTAAGTTATGTAATGTCATTGACATTAATGGAGTTACTTCAGATGCAAACTGATGGGAGAGGAGCATCTGCTTCCTGCTTCAACATTAGTATGTATTTTTTAACTTTTCTGTTGAATTTCTTTCTCTCCTACTGAGCAATTTTTTGCTTCTCTCATCAACCACAAAGTTGTAGGATGCAAGATTGACAATACTAGTGGCAAATGCAAAAGCCTGCAGATTGAAAATGCTACTTCATGGTCATCAAAAGTAGATAAAAAGGCAAAGGGCAGAAAAGATCAATACAATGAGGTAGTTGCCACGTCATATTACAATTGTATTTGGTTGCTGGATTCTTATGGTAGTCTGTCATGAGGGGACTGCAGGAATAGTCTTTGTCCTTGGTGGTGTACGCTGACCAGTCTGGGCTACCGCAAGCTCTCTGTTCAATTTTCTTGTTTTTAAATCTAAAATTATTTTTTCTACCTCAGAAATGATAACAAATAGTACTACTCCAAATACCCTCTAATGACTAATAAAGAGGTGCTCATGAACCTCCAAAGATGCAGTCCTAAAGGCTGTGTAACATAAAATGTGTTATGACATGATAACATAACAGACACTGACAAGCTGTCCAAGCGCTTCCAGCAAGAAGACAAGTATCTCAGTACTACTGGCACATCATTATAGAAATTAGTAGTGAGTTATCATATACTGCAGTTTTCAGAAGGCATCTGGGTGGAGGAGAAGGAGACTGCTGGAGAAGCTGATTTTCCAAGCAGGATTGCTATGCAACTGGGCCACTAAGGAGGAATTGGCAGTCAATCAATCAATCAACCAAATAAAGGGAGTTGGAGAGGAGGTGGGAGTGAAGACCCATGACAAAGTTTGCACAAACTCATTCATAAAATGGGCTTCCTTTTATCACTAAATACTGTAACGAGATTGAGACTTGCTCAACAAGAAGGCTCTGCTGATGTTGATTGCTGCTTTTTGTTATTTCTAAGATTGATTATGGCAATTCATGCATATTGGCAATTTTGGCCTGTGCTGTTAAAAGATTGCAGCTGATACAGAAAGCTGTTGCCAGAGTCCTTACAATGTCTATATTATTTGATTACATTATTCCAGTCCTGAAATCTCTTCATTATCAGTGAAATTTGTATAGATTTCTGTCTGGAACTTCCTACAAGGTAAATAGCAAAGCTGGGCTGAATTTTTTCTTGACTTCTTGTGTCTCAGAGGACAGAATCTTCTCCTTTGTAGATTTTTCCTATAGATGTTGACATATTTGGGGCTAGGTATTTTAGTGTTTGTGCTCCGGGGGCGTGCAATCACATATCTGTATATGGGTAGGCAGGCCACTGATGCATCTGGACAGTCTGGTACTTGTGGACTGGCATGGGACTACTCCTGCCCAGTGGTGGTCGGATGGTGCATTCTGCAAAAAGGTATTTTCCGGGAAGATACCAGGCAAAGAAACATCAGGTAACAGACAGGGACAAACTTTTCCAAAACCTGAACTGTCCAGCTTAAAACCAGACAAATGGTCTGCCTATCTCGGGCCGGATCCATCCTGCAGTCTGAAACAGAGGTGGGCTGTAAAGGGTTGTTCTACTCCTTTAAGGGATGGGTCAGAGCCTAGAACCAAGACAGTCTGGGAGTAAATAAAGAGGCCTTGTTTTACCCCGGAGCTAGGATATTTAAACTGGAAAAAGAAACTATCAGTTGAGCAAAGAAGAGGGAGGCAGAAGGTGTGCAGGTATCTGTGTTCAGGTTCCAGGAGGCTAACGTGACCTGACTCAGGGTATGTCTACACTACAAAGTTAAATCTAACAGCCGTTAGTTCGAATTAACTTTAATAGGCGCTACACATGCAAACCACTAGTTCGAACTTAATTCAAACTAGTGGAGCGCTTAATTCGAACTAGATAAACCTTATTCTACGAGGACTAACGCCTAGTTCGAATTAAATAAACCTTATTTCACGAGGAGTAACGGTAGTTCGAACTAGGAAGCCTAGTTCGAACTACCTAGTTCGTGCCCCGTGTAGCTGCGCTGCACGGGGTTCGAACCAGCAGGGTTTTAAAAATGGCGGCTCCCCACTTATGCAAATGAAGCCCAGGAAATTCAAATCCCGGGCTTCATTTGCAAGTGCGGTATGCCTACATTACCCCGCTAGTTCGAACTAGCGGGGTAGTGTAGACATACCCTAAGAAGGCTAATGGCATATTAGGTTGCATTAAGAGGAGCATTGCCAGCAGATCCAGAGATGTGATTATTCCCCTTCATTCGGCATTGGTGAGGCCACATCTGGAGTATTGTGTCCAGTTCTGGGCCCCCCACTACAAAAAGGATGTGGACGCATTGGAGAGGGTCCAGCGGAGGGCAACCAAAATGATTAGGGGGCTGGAGCGCATGACTTATGAGGAGAGGCTGAGGGAGTTGGGTCTGTTTAATCTGGAGAAGCGAAGACTGAGGGGAGATATGATAGCAGCCTTCAACTTCCTGAAGGGAGGTTCCAAAGAGGATGGAGAGAGGCTGTTCTCAGTAGTGACAGATGGCAGAACAAGGAGCAATGGTCTCAAATTATGGTGGGAGAGGTCAGGTTGGATATTAGCAAAAACTATTTCACTAGGAAGGTGGTAAAGCACTGGAATGGGTTACCTAGGGAAGTAGTGGAGTCTCTATCCCTAGAAGTGTTTAAGTCCTGGCTTGACAAAGCCCTGGCCAGGTTGATTTAGATGGGATTGGTCCTGCCTAGAGCAGGGGGCTGGACTTGATGATCTTCTGATGTCTCTTCCAGTTCTATGATAAGGGGATGGTTTGAGAACATGATCTTGGTAACTAATTGACCATTCATTATCAGTGGGAAATAGGTCAATGGAGTTACTATAGAGAGCTGGGTGTCTGGCTGGTGAGTCTTGCCCACATGTTCAGGGTTTAGCTGATCGCCATATTTGGGGTCGGGAAGGAATTTTCCTCCAGGGTAGATTGGCAGAGACCCTGGAGGTTTTTTGCCTTCCTCTGTAGCATGGGGCACAGATCACAGCTGGAGGATTCTCTGCATCTTGGGGCCTTCAAAGTATTTGAAGACTTCAATATCTGAGACATAGTTGAGAGGATTATTCTAAGAGGGGTGGGTGAGATTCTGTGACCTGCACTGTGCAGGAGGTCAGACTAGATGATCATAATGGTCCCTTCTGACCTTAAAGTCTATGAGTCTATGAGCACTCTTCTGCCCCCCTCCCAGCCCCGGAGCCCTTAAAGGGGCACGGTCTGGCTACGGTGCCCATGCCAGGTGCAAGCCTGCCAGCACCCAGCCAGCAGACCCTGCATCTGGCACGGCACGAGACAGCCACCCACTGCCACCCAGCCCTCTGCCTCTTCCTGGGACCAGACTGGCGGCTCCCAGGAGCCTGCCTGGGGCCGCAAGAGACGGGCGCCCGCCTGGTCTACTGCGGAGATCGTGGACCTCATCCAGGTTTGGGGGGAGGCCTCCAACGTCCACAACCTCCGCACTAGGCACAGGAAAGTGGCCGTCTAGGGCAGGATAGCTGTCAGCCTGGCCACCAAAGGCCACATGCGAAACCAGGAGCGGGTTTGCATGAAAATCAACGTGGTCCAGTGAGACCCCTGATCCTGAGCCCTGAGCTTAGAACATAAGAACATAAGAATGGTCGTACTGGGTCAGACCAGAGGTCCATCTAGCCTAGTAGCCTGTCTGCTGACAGCGGCCAACACTAGGTACGCTGGAGGGAATGGACCGAAGACAATGACCAAGCAATTTGTTTCGTGCCATCCATCTCCAGCCTTCCACAAACAGAGGCCAGGGACACCATTTCTACTCCCTGGCTAATAGCACTCCATGGACCCAACCTCCATGACTTTATCTAACTTCTCTCTAAACTCTGTTATAGTCCTAGCCTTCACAGCCTCCTGCGGCAAGGAGATCCACAGGTTGACTATTTGCTTTGTGAAGAAGAACTTTCTTTTATTAGTTTGAAGCCTGCTACCCATCCATTTCATTTGGTGTCCTCTAGTCCTTATACTATGGGAACTAATGAAGAACTTTTCTTTATGCACCCTCTCCACACCACTCATGATTTTATAGACCTCTATCATATCCCCCCTCAGTCTCCTCTTTTCTAAGTTGAAAAGTCCCAGTCTCTTTAGCCTTTCTTCATATGGGACCTGCTCCAAACCCCTGATCATTTTAGTTGCCCTTTTCGGAACCCTTTCCAAGGCCAAAATATCTTTTCTGGGGTGAGGAGATTACATCTGTACACAGTACTGAAGATACGGCGGATCATAGTTTGATACTTCCCCTCCTCCTTCTTTCCCTGGCTTCCCCCTTCCAGCTCCCTCCTCCCAGGTTTCCCCCTCCCCTCTCCCATTCTCTCCCCCTCTCACACCTCCTTTTCCCAGTCTCCCCAGAGGTTATTCGCCCCTCCCCCAATTTTGTTAAATAGAGAGAGTTTCTATTTTTGAACACACGTGTCCTTTATTTTGTACATTGGCAAGGAGGGCTAGGGAGGGGTAAGTGGAAGGAGGTGAGGGAGGAATGGGGTACGATCCTCCAATGGGGAGGACTGGGGTGGCTCTGCGGGCTCCTTGTGGTGGAAGCTCTCCTGCAGCCCCCCGATTGAACCCCCCAGATGGCAGCCTGCAGCAAGTGAAGCCAGTCTGGTGGCCGAGTGCTGTGATGTGCCGAGTGTGGGCACTCAGGGCACTCCCAGTCAGGACTGCTTTGCTGTCCCTCATCGACGTAGACAAGCAAGAGGGGAACCCTGAGAACTGTCTATTCAGGGTTGGGGTCAGGTCCCTTTAAGCTCAGCCCTCGGCTAGCCTGAGGCAGCAGCTCTACGCTCTAAGTCCTAACCTGATGCCCTGCCGGCACTGCTTCCAGCCAGCCTTAACTTCGGTTCAGGGTTCACTCAATGTGGACATGCTATTTCGAATTAGCAAAACGCCAATTCGAACTAGTTTTTAGGACTAGATGCACTAATTCGAATTAGCTTAGTTCGAATTAACTAATTCGAATTAAGTTAGTTCGAATTAGTGCTGTAGTGTAGACATACCCTCAGAGTCTTTATTTTACAGACTTTAAATTTGGGAGCTGGGCACCAGGGTCCCCAGGTGAGGGCCTTATGAACTGTTGGTATAAGCGCTCCTCTCCTGAAATAATATTGAAATCTGGTTGTTTGGTTTAAAAGGGTGGCACTTTCCCTTGCTTCTGGTGGCTACGCTCATTGCACACAATAGGGGCTCCTTGCATCCTTCTATTCTCCTCACAGTCTTGCTGTGTGCCACCTTCCCAACCCCGGGGCCAGCTCTATGCATATGCAGCATACATGGCTGTCAGTGATGCCTCAAATTATGGTAACATGAGCATGCAAATGCTGAGTGAGGATGGTTACCTGGTTGCCTTCACTGCCAGCTCCTCAGGGCTGTAAGCTGCCTGAGCCAGGCTCCCTGCTTGCTGGAGTGACTGACTCCCAGTGAGCCATGTAGCCAAAAAGCAGCTTCCACAGCAGCCAGTCAATTAACTCCCTCCCTGCTGGACTCTCCCAAGTAAGGTGCCATGGGTAGAGCACAGGGGACGGGAACTAGTCACATGGGGAAACACGTAGGATGTGTGTGTGTAGGGCACCATAAATTCTAAGGACAGCCCTGCTCATTCCCCTCTATTTTAGGGACTCCTCGGAACTACCCTATCACTTCTGTTATGCCAAGGACTCTATGGGTATGTCTACACTACCCCGCTAGTTCGAACTAGCGGGGTAATGTATGCATACCGCACTTGCTAATGAAGCCCGGGATTTGAATTTCCCGGGCTTCATTAGCATAAGCGGGGAGCCGCCATTTTTAAATCCCCGCTGCTTCGAACCCCGTGTAGCGCGGCTACACGGGGCTCGAACTAGGTAGTTCGGACTAGGGTCCTATTCCGAACTACCGGTACTCCTCGTGAAACGAGGTGTACCGGTAGTTCGGAATAGGCACCCTAGTCCGAACTACCTAGTTCGAGCCCCGTGTAGCCGCGCTACACGGGGTTCGAAGCAGCGGGGATTTAAAAATGGCGGCTCCCCGCTTATGCTAATGAAGCCCGGGAAATTCAAATCCCGGGCTTCATTAGCAAGTGCGGTATGCATACATTACCCCGCTAGTTCGAACTAGCGGGGTAGTGTAGACATACCCTGTGTGTCTCCCCCTCACCCCATGGTAGGAGTTCTCTGTGTCCCCCCATTCTTCCCCTATAGCTATCATAAGAACAGCCATACTGGGTCAGACCCTTGGTCCAACTATCTCAGTATCCCATATTCCAAAGGTGACTAATGCCAGGTGCTTCAGAGAAAATGAACAGAATGAATTGAGCGAATTTCCTGTCATCCAGTCCCAGCTTCTGGCATTCAGAGGTTTAGAGACACCAAGAACATGGATAGAAATGTAGCCGTGTTAGTCTGGGGTAGCTGAAGCAAAATTCAGGACAATGTAGCACTTTAAAGACTAACAAGATGGTTTATTAGATGATGAGCTTTCGTGGGCCAGACCCACTTCCTCAGATCAAATAGTGGAAGAAAATAGTCACAACCACATGGGGTTGCTTCCTTGACCATTGTGGCTATTAGGGTCCTCTGTGAACTTATTTACTTATCTCTTTTTATTTTTTTGAACCCTGTTATACTTTTGGCCTTCACATCCCTTGACAACCAGCTCTACAGATTGACTATGCAATTGTGTGAAGAAGTACAATACTTCCTATGTTTGATGTAAACCTGCTTCCTATCAATTTCATTGGGAGTTTTGTGTTATGTGCAAGGGTAAATAACACTTCCTTTTTCACTTTCTCAACACCATTTATGATTTTATAGCCTTCTATCAAATCATAGAATTGTAAAATACTTGAGCGGAAAGAGACCTCAGAGGGTCATCAAGTCCAGCCCCCTGCCCAAGGCAGGACCAATCCCAACTAAATCAACCCAGCCAGGGCTTTGTCAAGCCGAGACTTAAAAATCTCTAGGGATGGAGATTCCACCACTTCCCTAGATAACCCATTCAAGTGCTTCACCACCCACCCAGTGAAATAGTTTTTCCTAATATCCAACCTAAACCTCCCACGCTGCAACTTGAGACCATTGCTCCTTGTTCTGCCATCCATCACTACTGAGAACAGCCTTTCTCTGTCTGCTTTGGAACCTCCCTTCAGGAAGCTAAAGGCTGCTATCAAATCCCCCCCTCACTCTTCACTTCTGCAGGCTAAACAAAGCGAAATCCCTCAGTCTCTCTTCATAGGTCATGCGCTTCAGCCCCCTAATCATTTTGGTCACCCTCCGCTGGATCCTCTCCAATGCGTCCACATGCTTCCTGTAATTGGGGGCCCAGAACTGGACACAATACTCCAGATGTGGCCTCACTAGAGTCAAATAAAGGGGAATAATCACTTCTCTGGATCTGCTGGCAATGTTCCTTCTAATGCACCCTAATATGCCATTAGCCTTCTTGGCTACAAGGGCACACTGTTGACTCATATCCAGCTTCTTATCCACTGTAATCCCCAGGTCCTTTTCTGCTGAACTTCTACTTAGCCATTCAGTCCCCAGCCTGTAAAAATGCTCGGGATTCTTCCATCCCAAGTGCAGGCCTCTGCACTTGTACATGTTGAACCTCATCAAATTTCTTTTGGCCCAATCCGAAAATCTGTCCAGGTCACTCTGAACCCTATCTCTGCCCTTCAGCGTATCTACCTCTCCCCCTAGTTTAGTGTCATCTGCAAACTTGCTGAGGGTGGAATCCATCCCCTCATCCAGGTCATTAATAAAGATGTTGAACAAAACTGGTCCAAGAAGTGATCCTTGGAACACTCCACTAGAAATTGATCGCCAACCTGACATCAAGTTGTTGATCACTACCCATTGGGCCCGACAGTCTAGCCAGCTTTCTATCCATCTTATAGTCCATTTATCCAATCCATATTCCTTTAACTTGCTGGCAAGAATATTGTGGGAAACCATATCAAAAGCTTTGCTAAAGTCAAGGTATATCACATCCACTGACTTTCCCATATCCACAGAGCCAGTGACCTCATCATAGAAGCTAATCAGATGGGTCAGGCACAACTTGCCCTTCACGAATCCATGTTGACTATTCCTGATCACCTTCCCCTCTTCCAAGTGCTTCAAAATGGATTCCTTGAGGATCCCCCCATGATTTTTCTGGGGACTGAGGTAAGGCTGACCGGTCTGTAGTTCCCTGGATTGCCCTCCTTCCTTTTTTTTAAAGATGGGCACTACATTTGCCTTTTCCCAATCATTCAGGATCTCTCCCGATCTCCACGACTTTTCAAAGATAATGGCCAAAGGCTCCGCAATGACATTTGCAAACTCCCTCAGTAACCTTGGATGCATTAAATCCAGGCCCAAGGATTTGTGTATGTCTAGCTTTTCTAATTCCCCTTAGTTATCTTTTTTCTAAGATCAACTGTCTCACACTAGGCTCTCCTTGGGTGTAAATTGTTCCATACACCTAATCATTTTTGTGGCCCTTATCTGTACTTTCCCCAATTCCAATGTATCTTTAATTAGCAGGGGTTGACCAGAATTGCACATTAGTATTTCAGGTGTAGGCATACAGTGGACTTCTGGAGTGGCATGCTGATCTTTTCTGTCCCTTTCCTAATGGTTCCTAACATTCTGTTCACCTTTTTACGTGATGTGGAATACTGAGACGATGGTTTCAGAGAACTACCTGTGAAGATCCAAGATGTCTTTATTAAGTGGTAACAGCTAATTTAGACCCCCTCATTTTGTAGGGATGGTTGTGAGTATATTTTCCAATGTGCATTACTTTACATTTATCAATACTGAATTCCATCTGCTGTTTTGTCACCAGAGGTGATGCGTGAGGAGCGCATGCTGGTGCACCTGCATCCCCAAAAGTGGGTAGAGCCACTAGCAGCCAGCAGGAGGGCTTGTGGCAGGGAACGGCAAGGCGACGGGTGAACCCTCCGCCATGTTGCAGGAGTCCGTGGCAGAGCAGAACACCTCCCCCCTCCCACCTTCCACTGACCAGCAGTAGCAACCAGCAGCAGTGGCTGATGGGAAAGGAGCAGGCCGGGTAGCTTCAGCCTGCATGATGCCACTCCCTGGTCGCACTACTCTGCGGAATGCTTGGTTGAGGTGGGCAGAGAGGGATGGAGCAAGGATGGGGGGGTCAGAACAAAGGGGTGAGGAGAGGCAGGGCCAGTGCCTCCCCTTATTTCCCTGCCACATGTCATCCCTGCCAATCACCAAGTGATATCCCTTTATAAATCTTCACAGCCAGTTTGGGACTTAGCTAATTGGATTAATTCTGAATCACCTGCAAATTTTGGCACTTCACTGTTTACCACTTTTTCCATATTGTTTATGTATATGTTAAGCAACACAGATCCCAGGACAGAACCTTGGAGGAAACCACTATATGCCTCTTTTCCACTGTGAAAATGGACCATAATTGGAGCAAGTAATTAAGGAATTCATCTGCAAACATCTGGAAGAAAAGGAAGTGATAGGTAACAGCACGGATTTGTGAAGAACAAATCATGTCAAACCAATCTGAAAGCTTTCTTTGATAGGATATCAAGTCTTGTGAATAAGGGAGAAGTAGTGGATGTGGTATACCTAGACTTTAGTAAAGCATTTGACACAATCTTGCATGACCTTCTTATCAATAAACTAGGGAAATGCAACCTAGATGGGGCTACTTAAGTTGAGTGCATAACTGGCTGGATAACTGTTCTCAGAGAATACAATAGACTTCCGATAATTCGGCATCCTTGGGACCCAAGGGGTGCCAGATTATCGTATATGCCAGAGTATCGGGAGGTACTCCAGCGGGTCTGCTGGGACCCGCACTGCGTGTGTGTGTGTGGGGGGGGAGGTTAGCAGGGAACGGCAAGGCGAGGGGTGAACCTTCCGCCATGTTGCAGGGAGGTGGTGGAAGCCCCACGCTGCCGGCTTGCAAGTGGGGAAACCCAGCTTCCGGCTTGCAAGTGGTGGTGGCGGCAAGGGGGCGAGAGGCAGGCAGCTGTTTAAGGCGGGCATGTCTCTTGCCCTCTCTCTGCTGCCCCGACTTGCAAGCCGGCAGCTGGGTTTCCCCGCTTGCAAGCCAGCTGTGTGGGACTTCCACCGCCTTCCGCAACACGGTGGAGGGTTCGCCCCTCGCCGCGCCGTTCCCCACTGACACTCCCCCCCTGCCTGCCTGCCCACCCGCCTTAAATAGCTGCCTGCCTCTCACCCCCTCTCCTCCACCGACATTGCTTGCAAGCTGGTGGCTAGGCAGCTCCAATTGTCTGGCTGGCCAGAGCACTTCTGGGTTCCAGTTGGTGCCGGACTATTGGGAGTGCTAGACCACTGGATGCTGGACAATTGGAGTTTTACTGTAGTTATTAATGGTTCAAAATCCTGCTGGAAGGGTATAACAAGTGGGGTTCTGCAGGGGTCTGTTTTGGGGCCGGTTATGTTCAATATCTTCATTAATGCTTTAGATCATAGCGAAGGGTATGTCTACACTTGCACCCGAGTTCGAACTAGGGATGCAAATGTAGGCAACTGAAATTGCTAATGGAGCGGGGATTACTCCACTGAACAGCTGTTTCAAAAGTAAAAGTGCATGCCGGGATGTGTTAGTTCAAACCAAACCCATTGGATCGAACTAACGTTACTCCTCATAACGTACTTTCACTTTCGAAACAGCTGTTCAGGGGAATAATGCACGGACGAGATCATTCTAATGAAGCGTGGGATATTTAAATCCCCGCTTCATTAGCAATTTCGGTCACCTACATTTGCATCCCTAGTTCGAACTAGGGTGCAAGTGCAGACGTACCCATTAAGTATGCTTATTAAGTTTGCAGGTAATACCAAATTGGGAGGGGCTGCAAATGCTTTGGAGGGATGGGTTATAATTCAAAATGATCTGCACAAACTGGAGAAATGGTCTGAGGTAAACAGGGTGAAGTTCAATAAAGATAAATGCAAAGTTTTCCACTTAGGAAGAAACAATACATTTCACACATACAGAATGGGAAGCAACTGTCTTGGAAGGATTACTGCAGAAAGGGATTTAGGGGCCATAGTGGACCAAAAGTTAAACATGAGTCAATGTGAAACTGTAGCAAAAAAAGAAAACAAGATTCTGGGATGCATTAACAGGAGTGTTGTGAGCAAGACATGAGAAGTCATTCTTCCTCTCTGCTCTGCACTGATTTGGCCTCAATTGAAGTATTGTGTCCCATTCTGGGCACCACATTTCATGAAAGATTCATAGAATTGGAGAAGGTCCAGAGAAGAGCAACAAAAATGATTAAAGGTCTAGAGAACATGACCTATGAGGGAAGGCTGAAGGAATTGGGTTTGTTTAGTTTAGAAAAGAGCAGACTGAGATGGAACATGATAGCAGTTTTCAATTATCTAAAAGGGTTTTACAAGGAGGAGGGAGAAAAAATAGCCTCTGAGGATAGGACAAGAAGCAATAGGCTTAAATTGCAGCAAGGGAGGTTTAGGTTGGACATTAGGAAAAACTTCCTAACTGTCAGGGTAGCTAAACACTGGAATACATTACCTAGGGGGGTTGTGGAATCTCTATGGGTATGTCTACACTACAGCACTAATTCGAACTAACTTAATTTGACTTAGTTAATTCGAACTAAGCTAATTCGAACTAGTGCATCTAGACCTAAAAACTAGTTCGAATTAGTGTTTTGCTAATTCGAACTAGCATGTCCACATTGAGTGGACCCTGAACCGACGTTAAGAATGGCCGGAAGCAGTGCCGGCAGGGCGTCAGATTAGGACTTAGAGCGTGGAGCTGCTGTCTCCGGGTAGCCGAGGGCTGTACTTAAAGGGTCCTGACCCCCACCCCAGACAGACAGTTCTCAGGGGTTTCCCGCTTGCTTGTCTAACTCGATGAGGGACAGCAAAGCAGTCCTGGCTTGGAGTGCCCTGAATGCCCACACTTGGCACATCACAGCACTCGGCCATCAGCCTGGCTGCACTTGTCGCAGCTTCCACCCCGAGGAGCCCGCAGAGCCACCCCAGTCCTCCCCATCGGTGGCTCGTACCCCATTCCTTCTTCACCTCCTTCCACTTACCCCTCCCTAGCCCCCCTTCCTCATGTACAAAATAAAGGACACTTGTGTTCAAAAATAGAAACTGTCTTTATGAACAAAATTCGGGGAGACTGGGAAAAGGAGGTGGGAGAGGGGAAGAGAAAGGGTGGGAGAGGGGAGGGCAACTAAAATCATCAGGGGTTTGGAACAGGTCCCATATGAAGAGAGGCTAAAGAGACTGGGACTTTTCAGCTTAGAAAAGAGGAGACTGAGGGGGGATATGATAGAGGTCTATAAAAGCACGAGCGGTGTGGAGAGGGTGCATACAGAAAAGTTCTTCATTAGTTCCCATAATAGAAGGACTAGAGGACACCAAATGAAATTAATGGGTAGCAGGCTTCAAACTAATAAAAGAAAGTTCTTCTTCACAAAACAAATAGTCAACCTGTGGAACTCCTTGCTGCAGGAGGCTGTGAAGGCTAGAACTAGAACAGAGTTTAAAGAGAAGTTAGATAAATTCATGGAGGCTGGGTCCATGGAGTGGTATTAGCCAGGGGATAGAAATTGTGTCCCTGGCCTCTGTTTTGGAAGGCTAGAGATGGATGGCACGAGACAAATGGCTTGGTCATTGTCTTCGGTCCAACCCCTCCGGGGTAGCTGGTGCTGGCCGCTGTCGGCAGACAGGCTACTGGGCTAGATGGACCTTTGGTCTGACCCAGTACGGCCGTTCTAAGCTCAGGGCTCAGGGTTGAGGGTCTCACTGGACCACCTTGATTTTCATGCAAACCTGCTCCTGGGTGGCCAGGCTGCCAGCTATCCTGCCCTAGATGGCCACTTTCCTTTGCCTAGTGCGGAGGTCGTGGACGAGGTCCACGATATCCACACTGGAGCAGGAGGGCGCCCGCCTCTTGCGGTCCCAGGCAAGCTCCTGGGAGCTGCCAGCCTGGTCCTGGGAAGAGGCGGAGGGCTGGGTGGCAGCGGGTGGCTGGCTCGTGCGGTGCCAGGTGCAGGGTCTGCTGGCTGGGTGCTGGCAGGCTTGCACCTGGCACGGGCACTATAGCCAGACCGTGCCCCTCGAGAGGTTCGGGGCCGGGATGGGGGAAGAAGAGTTTCCCTGGTGGTGTTCAGAGTGGCCACCAGGGAAAGCTGGGGAGGGGTATCCTCCCATTAGTTCAAATTAAGTGGCTACACAGCCCTTAATTCGAACGACTTAATTCGAACTAGGCATTAGCCCTCGTAGAAGGAGGTTTACCTAGTTCGAATTAAGCACTCCGCTAGTTCGAATTAAGTTCGAACTAGCGGTTTGCCTGTGTAGCGCCTATCAAAGTTAATTCGAACAAACGTCTGTTAGTTCGAATTAACTTTGTAGTGTAGACATACTCTATCAGTGGAGATATTTAAGAGCAGGTTAGACAGAGACCTGTCAGGGATGATCTCTAGACAGTGCTTGGACTTGTCATGAGAGCAAGGGACTGGACTTGATGACCTCTTGGGGGTCCCTTCCAAATTTCTAGGATTCTATGATTCCATGATTCATATATACTATCTTTGTTCCCCCTCTTTTTAACAGCAAGGGATATTTGCCTTATAACTTTATTAATAATTGTACATGTTGCCACTGACTATGAAGTAGTGTTCCATAGCATATTTTGCAATGAAAAAATATAAATGCCTTTACATAAAATTTAGACTGAAGTTCCAAATATAGCTATTTCGTTTCAAAAGTTATTCAGAATAACACATTTATTAGAGTAAGTGCAATCTATGATAAATGAGAACACATCTGGTCCATAGCCTGATAGAAACCCTGCAGTATTAATTATATTGATGGTTAAAGCTGAGGAGTGAGTTGGACATTATTTATAGTGATCTTTGCTAAGTAAATCATTTAAAAAATGGCTTTCTGAATGTAACATTTCCCTTTTAAGAAGCCCCACAGAATTAAAGAGGCTTTACAATGGAACATGAAACATATTGCAAAGGGAGAGCCAGAAGCTTGCTTGATTAATGCACACGATTATCAGCAATGCAAATCACTTTCACTTATTAAGTCTTGTTTAATATCCTAATGAAGGCTTCCTGAGCAGATTTGATAATTCCAGAGAAAGTGACTATGAACTAATGCCCTTTCAACATGTTGAGAATGAGCAGTGCTATAAAGAAAACCTCATTTACTATAATTCCAACCAAATGTGGTATCCTTTTCGCAGCTTCTACCTCACAGCAGGAGACAATTAACCTTTTCAGTGCCAGACGTGATTCCCAATACATTTCAGCTGTGAAGGTTAGCAGGTCAGGCATGAATGACATTTACCATCAGCTTTTGCTCAAAGCCCCCACAATTAGGTAAACATGTTAAGAAAGCTCTGAGCAACACTGAGGGTTTGCACTGGAACTATAGGCCTGTGGAAATATAGTATTTATGCTTACAGAAGTGTAGAACAGAGTATCATATATTGAGAATTCCCGGGGATGCCTTTCTTCCTCAGAAAATAACAGTACATGGTTTCCTTTAATCCGCTCACCCTCCTTTCTTGGAGCAGTAACATTGATGCTAGAGCACAGAATGGCATAGCCATTGCAAATCTTGTTTATGAACTGTAAGGCACATGCTCACATGCTTTTACCAAAAGAAGCGAAGGTCCAGGGAAAACACAGAAGCCTTAATAAAGAGTGCATTAATAAAACTTAAAGTAAATTAAAGCAGATGCTTTTTGAATACTCGTAAACCTGATAAATGTTTGACTCCTTTTTCTGAGCATCCAGGAAATGGAACTCTGTCACCTCACTTTTTTCATTGTATTCCTTTGGTATATATGGTCATGCCAATTCTCTTCCAGAATATGATCTGAGGAAGTGAGTCTGGCCCACAAAAGCTATTAAACCATCTTGTTAGTCTTTAAAGTGCTACATAGCTTTTCCTTTTGAGTACGTCTAGACTACAAGCCTCTTTCGAAAGAGGCTTTTTCGATAAAATCTTTCGAAAAAGCCTCTTTCGAAAGAGAGCGTCTAGACTGCAACCTCTTCTTTCGAAAAAGTGAGCCACTTTTTCAAAAGAGAACACCCAGGCAGTCTGGATGCTCTCTTTCGAAAAAGCCCCGTTTGCATTCAAGAACTCCTTTTTTTGAAAGAGCACTTTTGAAAAAAGGCGTTCTTCCTCGTGAAATGAGGAGTACTGCCGTCGAAAGAAAAGCCGCGTTCTTTTGATTTAATTTTGAAAGAACATGGCTGTAGTCTAGACACAGGTGAAGTTTTTTTGAAAAAAGGCTACTTTTTTGGAAAAAATCCTGCAATCTAGACACCGCCTTTGTTTCAGCAAGATCAGACTAACATGGCTACCTCTCTATTACCTCTAAATTTGGAAGTGATGGTATGTAATGGAAAATGTCACATTTTTCCTTTCCCTTTTTCAGTGCTGTATACATGGCATGTATTGATTAACATTCCCAAACTCTTCCTAACATTAGGATGATCACACCTAGACACAAAGCAAATGAGCTTGTCAGATTAATGTATCTGGTCCCTACTTTTTGTTGAAAAGTCCATTATTGTTGGCACATGGGAAACTAATACATTCTCAGCCTGTACTGCAAGCTTTACCTTAGACAGATAGACGACCAGCATTTTCCCTAAACAGAGTTGAAATTCAATCCATTAGCATTTTAGAGATTTACAAGCTCCCTCTTTAATTTAACAGAAGAAAAACACTGTTAAAGATATAAAGAACTAGCTTTGGGTTGGGAAAAAAAAAAGCATTTCACCTTCTGCTTATCTGGAGATTTTCTAGGAAAAACAGACTCACAGTTAGATTTGTTTTTAAAAGAGCCAGTCCCCTGGGAAGAAAGCACCGGGGGGTGGGGGTGGGGAGGATTGAAAAGTAGAACACCCTTAAGAATTTTGTGAACATTATTTCCATTAGACCATTATTAGGACAAAGAATATGGATTGAATTCTAGGTTTGTAGGCCACTTCAGAAAACACATACCTAATCCAAACCACTCACAGGGGACTGGTTTTAATATAGATTTATAATAATTTGGATTGGTGGTAAACATTTCTTCATGACTTATAATTTCTATATAAAATGAGACCCATGGACTCTGTCGTGTGTGTTTTGTACTTGGTGTATGCAAGTAACTACAGATTGCATGCTGAATGTAACAGGGACATGTAGATTTCAGTTGCTAACATGGTAAAACAAGCAAAAAAGTAAGGAAAGTCTAAGATCTGTAAGTGCTACAAATAAAAGTTGACCCAATTCTGAAGCATTCAAAACTGTAGAGAGCTTAAACTAAATGGCAAAGGTAATTTCCTACAAAAGGGAAATATAAAGACAAATCAAATTAATTATTTGTCAGTCAAGGAAATCTTGTATACAGATCCGATTGTTATACTTCAGTGTATACCAGAATCAGAATCTTTTTTTTTTTTTAAGTTTACAGGCAAAGAGAGTGATTATGTGTTTTGTGGTCACAGGGAAAAGGATGGACACCAGTGGACATTGTATTGGAGATGGAAGTGAATGGAGTAGTTGCCCCCAGCTTAGCACTATGTGTTTGTGAGTGATGTCGAATGCCATTTGCTCATATGAGGAGCTCTAAGCATCAGAACTCAGAATGACTTTATTGACAGAATCTGAACTTTAGCAAGTCCCTATCCCATTTCTGAGCAAAGGGCAGGAGTCACTTCTGAGCTTCCCGCCACCTGCATGTGAGAGCTGGTTAAAAATGAAAACTCGTCTGAAAGGAAAATTGTAAAATGGTATTTGCTTCCAAGTGTTTGAAAGAGATCCACTTTTTACTTTTTTTTAAACCCAGAAAAACTGAAAACAGACTACCGAGAACAAAAGGGAGAGAGAATGGAAAGGAAATGAACAGTCATGGAAAGTGAGGACTAAATAAGTTTTGGGGTCATATTGGATCCTTGACTGTGATTCGGCTCCTGGGTGACAGCAGGGCAGTGGAATGCATTGCCTTTTCTCATTGTGGTTGGCCTCCAGGCTGTGATTGTTCCTCTCTCTTATTGACATTTCCATGTCTTTGTAACGTTTGTATCACTAAAAGGCCTTCTCTTCCTAGCCTGCTCCACTGATCTCTCCATTCCCACTGTCTCTCTACAGTCTCTCATAATTTTTTCTCTTTTCTTTATGTAGGTTGGGATGATTTTTCCCACACTTCCCCCATCTTGTCATTCAGGTACCCAAGGCTCTGGATTGCAGTTTCTTTTAATTAGGCCTAGTTAGGCAGATTGGGATTCTCATAACCTATAACAAAGAAGCAATTGACAGAAATGCTACTAAGGGTATGTCTACATTACAATGTGAACCTAGGGTTAGTAGAACTTGAGCCAGCAGACCATGAGTTAGGGAATCCAGGGCTTGACCATCTACACTGGTTAAGAATTTTCTACCCAGAGCTCTACTGTCCATGTTGCAGTACACAATGCAACTCCAGTCAAACTGACCATATCTCAGACATCCTAGCACACTCCTGAAATGTGGCTCCTCTAGCCCCTTGTCCATGGTGCAGTGTGGGAAAATTCAACTGTCCACCAAACTTGACAGTCCAGAAGACAAAAAAAAAGTCTGCCTCTGGGATTTTGGGATACTTTTGACAGACTCCCAGAGCATGAATGCAGAGTGGCTACATTACACTGTGCAGCAATAGAGCATGAAACCTTGGTCCTAGCTTGACTCAGGCTCAGACCTTCCTTCCCCATGTTAGGTGCCTCAGCCCTGGGCTAGTGCAATTTGTGTGTAGATGGGGAGGTATTAGGGTTGAGCCTCAGTTTGATCTATACCACCCAGTTCAGGTGCTTAAATCTTGACCTAAAGGGGAGTGCCTCTAAGGAGTGCGATTACATCCCAGGCCCATTGAATCCATTCTCAGCAGAGGTATTAAAAGGGCCTTGTCAGTAGTTTTAGTGAGATAAACACTTTGCTGGTGGAAATCTAACTGAGGTCACCAAGCTGCTTTATACTCCATAGGCTAACAGAGAGCCACTGAATGGTAACCTGTGATCACTTATGATGTGGGTGGTGTTCAAGCTACTAGTAAAATCCTCAGAATCATCAACTCTTGTTTAAAAACAGTGAATTTTAAGATGCACTTCCCATGGCTCTAGAAAAATTGTATGGCTCCAGGTCACTGATTCTATGAAAGTAAAAAAATGAGTTTCTCTTTCTTAATTCACATCTCTGTATATTTTCCCCTCTTGTTTACACTTTTTAATTATATGAGTTATAAAAAGGATATTAATCTTCAGTTTGAATATGCTATTTTGTGTCAGTCATAAAAGTCTATAGAAGAGTATCATTGCCAGGCGCTGAATACCCACAACTGCACTTGTAATTAGTTGGGACTTAGAAGTATGATGCTCCTCTCTAAATCAAGCTTACAGGACTTGTGATTTTTTTAAAATGGAGTCTTAACTTTGTCTTTCAGGATCACAGCGGTTTGTATCCCAGCTTCAGTGTTACTGAGATGTATGTTTAATATTAAAAATTAATAATTTTTCAAGTTGAAAAATAATTAGCGATAAAATAAAACTGAATCCTGAAAAATGTGCTTACTTCTATAACACAAACTATTAAGTGATATATTTCTCCATCTCACCCCAATGGAGCCATTTCTCCTCAAAGGAAAAAGTTCTTTCAGGGGGAATAAATTGTTTAAGAATTGGTAAGAGGATATGAATCCCTTCACCTCTAGGTTGCTATTTCATGGGTGTTAAGTGGCTTACATGAAATACATTAGTGGTCCCACTCTAGTTCCAAGGAGGCAGGTACCCATGTCACATAAACTACCATCGTGATTGACACCCTTGTTGGCAATTTCTAATGAGAGGCCACAGTCTGAGGGAACATGGAGCCAGAATCACTCTTTTACCTCCCAGAAATATTTGTTTTAGGTAATAATTGAGAGTTTGCTGTGGGATTGTGGAGAAGCCACTAATGAGGCTATACTTTGTTCTGGGTCTAAACAGAGGTCATGAATCTCCAGCACTGCTAATTCAATGGCTCTCATAAGTACTACATACATTTTATGAAATAATTCATTAATTTGCCATACCTAGCTATGACATTAGGCTGTGCTCTATTTTTGGTGTACTACCCCTTTAAATTACTAAGCAGTCTTCCATTGTAGATAGTTGAACAACCATTTTGGTTTGTTGAGCTTACTACAGACTGTCCAAAGAGACAAACATACTATGTTTTCTCATGGTGTCTGGCTCTTTCTTGTTCTTTTAGTCTTTGCATGTAAAACATAACATTATCCTCTTGATGACCAGAACCTATTGATATCTAAAAAAGGCTTGCACTGATTTCTGTTGATTGGAAAGGGAACTATCTTCTGATCCAGTGAACAGAAACATGGAGTGAAATTCTGGTTCCATGTCAATGGGAGTTTTGTTCTTGCCTTCACGGGAGCCAGGATTTTACTTAGGCTGCTCATAAACCCCACCTAGAATGGGACACTAGGCTTTTATTAGCAATATCAAACCAAATGTTACAGAGGCTGAAATAAATCATGGTGGAAACATGGTAGTTGATGATGACAGGTATACACAAAAATAGGTGGAGTCTCTGGAGAGCAAAAGAAAATAATCCTTCTGGATCAGCTGAACATTTCACCACCCAGCTGTGGGGTGTGTAGCTAAAGATAATGGGTGGGAGTACAGGTTTTGTTTCACTATTGACATGATGCCCACATGAACTTTGACATGTCAATGACTGTAGTTGTTTGATAAGTGTAAGATGTGAAAAGCCAGAATAACACTAGATGGTATCAAATTTCAAAAATAATATGTGTTTGAAGGGGTAGGAATAAAAAAACCGCAGTATAAAAATAAAAACAGAAAAAAGTTACTGTTCATTCATGGAGGTAAAGAAACATCAGAGGAAACAGCCCTTTCATTTTATTTTAGGTTTTTAACAAGAAAATTACATAAATACAAAAATCTTTAAAATGTTGTAGGAAAGCCAAGTGATGTGCTGCCAACATCTGTACGTAGGAATCCTTAAAAAATGTTCCATCTCTTGTATTTCTGATATATTTGATGCTACGCAGGTAAAAAAAACATTCTCTCCCCACTCCTTCTAAAAAACCCACCAGTTCCACAGCCTCCATCCCCCCAGTACTTTCACTCAGACTTACACCACTGTGGAGCAAGGGGGAAAAAGGGCAATTGCCCTGGGACCCGGAGATTGCAAATCACTGCTGAAGTACACATGGTGCCCTCTGGATGGCTCTAAGGACTGTTTTTTCAGGGCGAGAACCACCAGGGGATGTGCTCCAGGCAGCACTGAGGGCTGGCTGCCTCCCTTCAGACCTGCCCCTTCTGTCTGAGGCTCCGCCCCTTCCTGAAGCACAGAGTCACCCACCCCACTTTGTCCTGGGGCCCGGCAAGTCTGTCAGCTCCCCTGCTTTCATTGCTATTCCCTGTGTTACAACTGCTGTCTGACTAAACAGAGAGCTTGACTTGTCTAGACTGTCTGTTCAGTGACTTCCGTAGGTTTAAAAGGCACCTGAAAATGTGTTCATAAAAGTTAACTGAATTAACATTCTCATGTTTTTAACCTGTGTCATGAAGGTTACATTCAGAATCTTTTAGCAGGGCCAAATCCAGCAGACCTTGTTTGGGCAAGACTAGTATTAAAATGTTTATTGACAATTTGAAATCCTAGGAATTTTGTTCAAGTCAGGACTGCTGGATTGAGTTCCTAAAGGCCATACTAGCCAGGATGGTGAAATGTTTGACATTCAGCTCAAGACTCATATGAAATCTTAGGAGTTTACCCAATTTTTAATCTCACCCTCTTTGATCTGGAAACATTTTGAGAACAGATTTCATGAGAATAAATCTTATGAGACCAGCCAAGGCTGAAGGTATAGAAAAGAAGAAATATTACAAGATTGTTCTGTCTTTGGTGAGCTTGCTATAGACCTGTTTCAGGTGGGTAGGTATGTTAGTCTGTTTCAGCTAAAACAACGAGTCCAGTGGCACTTTAAAGACTGACAAATATATTAGGGTAACAGGGCATGAGCTTTTCATGAGCTATAGCTCACTTCCTCAGATGCTGAAGAGAAAAGAAAAAAAGAAAGGGATACAGAGATAAGAGTATGACATCCGCTTCTCATCACTGCCCTCCCCTGCATATAAATGATGGTTTTGGTATCAGAATCCCCCTGCATTATATCCATGCCAGTCAAAGTACCCTTTGGCACTCTTTTCCCCACTATCCTGTCCTACAACGCTGGGGGCCTACCTGATTTTTCTAAACACTGTAGCTCTGTAATTTTTTCTCCCCTCTCCTATACCACTGCAGCTATAATAGGGACATTAGAGAGAGACAAGTTGGGTGAGGTAGAGTCTCATTGAACCAACTTCTGTTGGTGAGCAAGACCAGCTGTTGAGCTTACTTAGAGGTCCTATACAAGATGCTGCCTTATCCATCTTGTCTCTCTAATGTCCTGAGAGTTATATGGCTATAACAACCCTGTCTACAATATTGGGGGATGGGCACTCCTGGTGCTCTTCATCTGACTAACCCAGGGAATCTCAAACTTCATTGCCCTGTGATCCCCTTCTGACAACAACAATTACTACATGACCTCAGGAGGGAGGAAGAACCTTGAACCACCCAAACCCAGCAGTTGAAGATGGAGGGACTAAAACTGAGGCCCAGATGCTGTGGCTCAGTCTTCAGGTGTGTACCTGGTCCTCAGCAAGTCTAAGCCAGCCCTGGTGACTCCACTAAAACAGTGTTGCAACTGGCTTTTGGGTCCCGACCCACAGTTTGAAAACCACTGGGCTAACTCCATTCTTCCTGGAACCTGGAGAGAGTGTGAATCAGTCTCAGACTTTCAAAATTAAGTATTGAATTTGGGGGCCCCAACTTGCAACATCGTAAAAGGGCCTGATTTTTAGAGGGTAGGTGCTCAGCATTTTTTGAAACTTGGCCCTTTTAAGATGTCACTAGTTGGGGACACAAAGTCACTTGTTACTTTTGAAAATCTTGGCCTTCTTACCTAGCATTAGCATGAACAACAGCTTCTGGAGAACAGCAGGGGGCCAAAAACATTGGGGCTGTGTCTAGACTGGCCAGTTTTTCCGGAAAATCAGCCGCTTTTCTGGAAAAACTTGCCAACTGTCTACACTGGCCCTTGAATTTCCGCCAAAGCACTGACGATCTCATGTAAGATTGTCAGTGTTTTTGCGGAAATACTATGCTGCTCCCGTTCAGGCAAAAGTCCTTGCCAGTGTAGACAGCCCAGATTTATTTTCCGCAAAAAAGCCCCGATCGCAAAAATGGCAATCGGGACTTTTTTGCGGAAAAGAGCATCTAGATTGGCATGGACGCTTTTCCTCAAAAAGTGCTTTTGCGGAAAAGCGTCCGTGCCAACCTAGACGCTCTGTTCCGAAAATGCTTTTAACGGAAAACTTTTCCATTGAAAGCATTTCCAGAAAATCATGCCAGTCTAGACGTAGCCTGGGTGATCAGGTCAGGAAGTTGTGAGCACAGGAAGTTGTGTATTAAAGCAGCAACTTAACAGGTGTGCAGTAAAAAAACAAGCCACAAGGCACAAGCCTTACAAATAACAGAGCTGTTACTCTTTTTGACTTGAGCAACTAGGCAAAGATTCAGGGGTGGTAGGTTTGAAGCCATTTTGTCTAGTTACAAAGAAGATATTAAATCCCGTATCTCTGAACACAGCAAGAAGTGCACTGCAGTTCCTTTTGCTCACAGAAACACCCCTGATCTTTTTAGCTCTCAACGGCAAACTCACTCCCTAGTTTTTTTCCCAAGGTCTTACACTGATTTCAGTGTCTTGTTTAGGAGATCTGTGTGGCTTTTTTGCTTTATCTCTCTGTCTGTTTCTCTCTTTGTTTCTGTGTATTCTCTCTTGTCCTCCACCCCACCCAAACAATAAATCAGTCCAAAACTCCTACATGGGTTCACAATCTCTTTTGTCTTAGGTGGGGCAATTGTGATTAATTTATCCTCACAGCTATGTTAATTGAAGGAGACATTCACACCCAATCTCAATGAAATTTTAATTCAATCCTTAACCCGGGTTCATCCAGCTCATTAACAGTACCAAAAGGTTTCAATATTTATTACAGCTTCCAGGTTAAAGTTACCATCCCAGTTCGGGATTTCTCTGAGACACTAGCATGGACTCTGAGAATAATGGAACTAGGAAAGATCCCATATCGAATGCCATCTTGTTTCTTTGACCAGTCACCTTTTAAATATTTATGTTTTATTTTTATCTCTGCATTAGTGAGACATTATTTGTGCACAGGCTGTTAAAAACAGTTCTAAGGGAAACACACTTCCAGCTGGTTTCCTCCTGTTTTCCATCTGCTGCATGGATGTGTCTTTGGAGGCATTTAACTGTTTCTTGTCATGGTAATTGGTATTTTTGAGTAGCAGAGGTGGGAGGGGTGAGGGAAAGAAACCCTGAGGCATCTGTGTTTGTGCTCAGTTGATCTAAAAGAGATTATCCTGGTTATTTCCTAATAAACACTGCACTTTTTTAAACAAGATGGGGTGGGACAGGGGAAGGGTAATAAACATAAAGTGACAAGTTTTTAAGAGTTAACTGCCCCAATTGGTATCTTTGTATTCCTCTATTTCTGCATCACTACTCTTTCCCCATTTAATCTTAAATATGTAAATCCTCAATTTATCTGGAATTACTTAGTGAAAGGCTGATGTGTGAGTGTGGCAGATTATAATATTCCATCACCACCCCTGATCCTCTTTACCTCTTATTCTTTTCATAGCAGATCAAAAAAAGCTGTATGCGTGCCACAAGAATATATTATTTTAAGAGACTTGGACTTAGAAATTGATTTCCTTGATGAGAAAAGGAAAAGTCTCCTTGTGACCTAAAGGGTCACTTCATAATCCTGTCACTCTACATCAAACAGCTTTTTTTTTCTTTTAGTAGAAGATGAGACTATTTCTGAAAAGGAATTAATTTTTCAGATACAGTGAAAACGATGACTTAGAGAGACTTAGCAGATGAGAGGGCTGTCCTATTCAGAATACATCTCCTGTGATTAGAACAAGCTCCAAATATATTTTAGGGTCAGGCAGTTTTAGATGGAGATTGGGATTTGTACTTTGGGATGAAACCGATCTTATATTTTTATCAAAGTACTTAAGGTTTAAGCTGTAGTCTTCCCTTTTTGCAAAAGGATTTTGCAGGTTTTTCTAATGGGGATTGGTACAAGCAGCCAATAATTTCTATGTATAGATTTTAGTTAATAAGATGTTTGAAATGAAATGACTTTCATCACAAGTAATTGGGTTCAATTGGTAATAGTTTTTAAAAAGTGTTTCTTAATAAAGGACAACAGATTTAATTTCATAAGTATTTCATAAACTATTTCATGTATAGAATAATTGAATTTAACTTAAGGAAATCTCATAAAGTCAGATGCTTAAAATAACCAAAATCCCAAACATTATTATAAATGTATAACATTCTCTGTACGTGTGTGTGTGTATGTGTGTGTGTGTGCAAAATATGAAAATCCTAGCTATCACGTATGTACAATAATGTGATAATTATACTATGGTAAGAGGTCAAAAGGCTGTGAAAAGGATCATGGCCCTGTTGTACTGTAAGTTGCACAAAAATAGAGGTAGATACAGTCCATGCCGCAATTATCATAGAAAGATGTTTGTATTCTATGCCCAATAAAATATATTTTATAATATGCAACTATGTTAGTATGCATGTATATTGTATATTTTGAATGTAATGTATATATAGACAAATGCAAGCCCTCGTTCTGCACTTAGATCCATTGCAAAGGACTTCTGCACCTGTGTGTGCAGGGATCCATGTTAGTGGATCCAGCTGCAGGATCAGGACCCTTTTAATACTGTTTGGTCTGGGAAAAGCACCGCAAATCGTTGCCCAAAGGTAAAAACAGTTCATTAATAAGAAGAGTACATGTAGTACAGTAATATTCTGTACTTTACAAATATCATCTTAGAATAAATTCTCTGTGCATTAGTATAATCTGAAAGATGGGGGGAGGGAGCTTATACAAAGCAAAACTAGAAATAAAGATTTCACATTAGCCATGTAAACGCCAATAGCTGAAGTTCATGCAGTTCTAGATACTGACATTTAAAGAAAAGTTGAGAGGCCAATTTCCAAAAGTTCAGCCATTTCATAAAAGCCAGTGCTGAATCTTTTCAGTAATCCTTAAAATAACCAACAACAATAAAACAAAAACAAAACTAAACACAAAACCCCAAACCAAACCAAAACAAAATAACCTTCCTCATTTATTCTAAGGGGTTATATTGAAGAAGTTCCAGGTTGCCTACATCTATCAGAACCCCTCCCCTCCATTCACAAAACAAATACAGTTCAAAATTCTTTTCAATTCAAGTTCTGAAATGGCACCCATCACCATGGCATTCGAGTGTCTTCCCATTGGGCATCAAATGGCATGTCTTACATCTGTAATGTCTGGTTCTTTATTTTAAAACCAGCCAGGAACTTCCTCCGGCTTGCCTTTCTTCTGACCTCTTTCAAACACTGCTCACTAGTCACACGTAAGTGTCCCTGATTCATCTGTACTGCACAGTTTACCACACTTAGAACTCTTCCCGTCCCACCCTATAGCACAGCTTTGAGGCTGAGTTGCTTCAAATCTTAACATTTCTCTACAAATCTCCATTTTGTTTTTCTTTAGCTTAAGACGGACTCTTCCCCCAATGCCTTGTGTGATGCTGTATGTAAAGGAACTTTCATAAAAATGAACCACATTATATTATAAATATGATCTACAAATTCCAGAAGTTGCTTATTTTATGGAATGATTATTATAATGGGATATTCACACTGACATAGCCCTCTATTTACCAGCTACTATGTCATTCCACATAGCAGTGCTCTAAAGATTGTTGAAATACAAACTTACTGTATTTGATCCCAGTGGAAGCAGGATGTGGTTGTTCTCTGAACTAGCTTTCAGAGAGGAGTCTTCAGAACTCTTGTAACTATATTTGATCAAAGACGCTAAACCCCAAAGTGTAGTATATAAATATTGAAACATATTGCAAAAAAATGTCTATCAGAACGGAGAAGTCAAATGGGTGTTGGTAAAGGATTTGCCTATTGTTTCTGCAAAGGGGAAAACTCAGCTCGGAGAATGATTTCAACAGAGCAGTTCCTTTAAAGTGAAAAATACAGAGCCAGTTCCATTCTTTCCAAACGAAATCTAACCTTAAGCCAAAAACTGAGCTGTCCAGGTTGTCAGCATTCAGGAAACTGTGCTCTTCTGGAGAGATGACTGTAGTGGCAAAGATAAACCGGCAGGAAGATTTCTTTGGAATGATATGAATTTAATGAATCATATCTATATAAAAAATCCCCAGCTGGTCTTAAATTTCTGGGAGATTTGAGTGATAAAAGATATTTCCCTTGTCCTCTTAGATGTATATTAGAGATGAGAGAGCTTGGATAAACCCGCCTGGGAATCAAGTGTTCCTTTTCTTTAATTTGTGGTAAAGAATGTAAAGAGCCATCTATGCTCTTGGCCTTAAAAGGGTATAATTAGTTATTTGCTATTATTGGACTTTAAAAAAATGATCTACTCCTACTCTTTTATATTTTAAAAAAGTGATTGTTAAACTACATATCTGTCCCCTTCCCCACTGTTCTCATTTTCCCTCCTTCCCCCATCATCTTTGAAAGCGGCATCCTGTCCCCCCTATTAACACATTGATTTATTTAAATTAAAAATAATGATCTTCTTTCTCCCCTCTCTTCCTCCAGCTGCAGAGCCTCTCCCTGATCCTTATTAACAAATTGATTGTGGTATTGGTGTCAGTACGGCTCATTTGGTAGGCCTTTCGCCCAAGGTCCAGAAGATTGGTGGAAGCAAGGTGGGGGGAGGGAAAAGGGTTTTGGCTTTCACACATGAATTTTGGACCATGCCTAAAGAAAGCTGCCACTGCTACAGTGGACTGGACTGCTGCTAGAGATGCCGACGAGACATTATATCAAGACTCCCTTCGTTGATGAACGTCCAGTGGGATGCTCTATGAAAACCCCCATGGGAGCTCTTTGAAAAACATATGAGAAATAAATGCCAATGTCCTGGCTGACATCAGCTCTAATATCTGAGCCTGCAGTTCTCGCTCAGGCAAGCGGTTCCAATGTACTCACTTGAGCTAGCTGAAATCAATTAGGCTCCTTGTATGAATGAGGATTTCAGGATCTGCCCCCAAATCAGTATGGATGCTTTCACTGAGTGCACAATGACTGTTCCACACCTACTCCATTCACTGCATTGCCAAATGAGTTTTAGGATACCATGAGTTCCAAGGATACCACATAAACCCCAATTCTGCAAAGGCGCTCACCAACTGTGGCTGCACAATGCAGATAGAAGGAGAAGTATCTAAGCTATGCCTAGAGGATCAGAGAAGGAGGAAGGAGATCCACCAGAACAGCCTGGGAAAGGAGCAGGATTGCGACTCATGCTTCCTAGAATACAACCTATGAGTCAGAAGCAGAAGGAGAGAGCCCCAATCAACCCATTCAGAGTTTAGGTGGAAAGCTGCTGTTGCCCCAGAAGACAAGCAGACTTGAGGGGAACTCAGATGGAGGATTGTGGGAAAATTCAGAGGTGGGAGATTGAGAGAGAGAGAAGGGGAAAGTAAAACAGAAAGCAGAAAAGAAGCGTCAGAGAGCGGGAGGACAATGAAAATGGATGGGTTTGGTGGTGAGATTTAGATGAATAAGGTAATGCATATAAGGGTGTTAGCTTCTTTGCATTACATCTCCAGATATTTAGGACCATAGGGTTACCCAGATGTGTCTGAGAAATGAATCGAGATCATTTGAGTCCTGGCCAGTGCCTTAACTAAACCATCACAAACCATCATTTTTCTTCCTATCGAGAGAGATTTCCACTATGACCAGCAAGGACCAGAACTGCCAGTAAACATTTTTTTTCACCTTTTTGTGAAATTTGCTGTTCTTTGTGTGATTGTGCTCTGAAGTCACAGGACATTGTTTCTGTTTTCTGATTGAATGGCTTATATCCCTTCAAAAACCTTTCAGTATGACCACATGAACACTTTTGGTACAAATACACGTGTAGCTTCCTTTACATGGGACATTCTTTCAACAGCAATTCAGTAGCAAGACAAAGGGATCACAAGTACAACTGAAGCAAATACATAGTTTTCACTCAAAGTAATGTGTGAAAAAACCTTTTCTCAGAACCTGCCTAGGTTTATTCTGTTCTATGGTCATTATGTCCTCACTTAGTACTGTGCTCAATTTTCTATTCTATGCCATTTTATATGCTTCTTATTGCTTTGGGGAATACACTGCAATAAGCTGAGCTGTAAACTTTTTAAAAACTGGAGATATCGATCTTCTACAGCAATTGCCATCTGCTTAGTTCTAGTTTCTAAAAATATTCAGTCATTGCTCTTGCTCACATGATTGTTGAGAAAATGCGAGAGCTGATAAGTCATAAAAGCACCCTGGGCGTAGGGAGGAAGAGGAGTATCTATGAGATGAATATGCCGTCTGAAGGGAAAAACAGAAGAAAAGACATCTCCATTTTATGTTTTCAAAAAGCAAAAATGAAAAAGCAACATACGTTTCAGAGTACTAAAAAACTGGGAAAAATTAGACTAGATTCTGATTGTTACTATTTTCTTTGTAAGATAACATGAGCTAAATTTGCATCTATATGGTACCATGATAGACTATGTGATTTACATGTCTTCAACGAGGGGAAAAGTCCACTAATCCAGTTCCTTGAAAATAGAATTCAATTTGATACATGAATGAATAATAAATTAAAGACGCTAGAGATGGAACAGACTTATTGGATCACCTAACCCATCTCTTTGACAGTGCAAAAAAGCTACTAACTAGAAAGTAAGTTTTGACAAATTGCTCCATTCAGCCAATGACTCTAAGGTCTCCAGAAGAATAAAGTTTAAGTTAATATAGTTGACTAATAAATATTCAGACTCTATTGTTCTTTCTGAATGACATGGTTGATATTTTAAAAGCCAACTAGGAAATTTAGTCATATAATATCCAGTCATTTCAAATGAGAGGGGGGAGTTGTTGCTAAATTCCTTGGCAAAGTTGAGATTTTCAAAGCTATCAAAGGTTTTTTACTATCTAAATATTTTTCAGAGTAAACATCTATATGGAGATTGCTAGTGAAGTTAACCAGATCATTATGTATTAATTTGTGAATTGCTGATTTGAGTGTCAGTGTAGACCATTCATTATGGAGAAGGCATTTTGGTATGATTATAACTTTTATGGTCAGGATAAGACAGCACATACCACTGCATGATTATTTACTGATCTATCTAAGTAACTCTTGTTGGGGCTGGGAAGCAAAGATGAAATATGCCACTCATAGTTTAAAAGCAAACAAAAATAGACTTGGGCTGGAAGGTTAAGGTCTGAATCAAAACTTCTTTAAAGATGGTCCTGCAAAAGAAGAAATATGGATATGCCCTTTCTTTACTTCTTGATGACATATAAAGATGATCTGATAAATGTGTGTGTTGGTCAGGGATTTATTTCTGCTTTTCTGACTTACTTTCTTTTTTAAAACTTAGAAATATCTGGAATGTCAATTCATCTTAGGAATCGTCATAGCAGATCAGAGTAGAGGTCCATGGAGTTCTATTTTCTTTGATATTGACCAGGATCAGAGGAGAGACGTCATGGTGCTGTGATGGACAACATAGGCTAGTGAAGGCATGTCTACACTTGTTTTGAAATAACCAGGCAAATGTCCACACTACCTAGCCTTTTATTTCAAAATAACAACTCCTGCTTGTGAAGAGGAATAAGCTTATTTTGAAATATTTATTTGGAGAGTTATTACTTTGAAATAACTTATCTCAAAATAACCTAGTACTGTAGACATAGCGGCTGTGTCTACACTGGCAAGTTATCAGCTGCTTTTCCGGAAAAACTTGCCAGCTGTCTACACTGGCCGCTTGAATTTCCGGAAAACCACTGACGATCTAATGTAAAATCATCAGTGCTTTTCCGGAAAAACTATGCTGCTCCCGTTCGGGCAAAAGTCTTTTTCCAGAAAACCGTTCCGGAAAAGGGCCAGTATAGACATCACAGTAGTGTTTTCCACAAAAAAGCCCCAATTGCGAAAATGACGATCGGGGCTTTTTTGCGGAAAAGCGCATTTATATTGGCCACGGACGCTTTTCCGGAAAAAGTGCTTTTCCGGAAAAGCATCCTGCCAATTTAGACGCGCTTTTCCGAAAATGCTTTTAATGGAAAACTTTTCTGTTAAAAGCATTTCCGGAAAATCATGCCAGTGCAGACGTAGCCAGCCTGAGTGCACAGTATGAGTAGCTCTCCTTCATCTCAGTGGGCCACAAGATTGTCATAACCATGATGGTCTCCCAGGATAGGGTAGTTTTGCTCACTGTGCTTGTGTACCTAGAGTTTGTGGGGTGTGCCAATTGAACTGTAGCAGCACTTTGACTGGCTGTAGAGAGGATGCACAGCTCTGAGAGCCAATGTTATATGCAATCAATCAGTTAACATAACTTAATGCTCCTCACTTAATGTGCCCTTGCTTTAGTGCATGTCAGGATAGTAATAACTTTTTTTTTTTTTTTTTTTTTTTTTTTTTGTTACTGGTATGTGGACAGAAACCAGGTGAATCTGGTAACCTTGTGTGTGTGGACAATAGTAAACAAAATGTTTTGTGGGCCACACTAGACCCCTACAGGGCCATGCGGCCTGCAGGCCACAGGTTGCCTATCATTGCCATAGTGGCCATTTATGAAATAACTTGCCCAAAGGGGAAGTTAATCTCCCTTGCTATTGCCAGTCAGTGCTTTTCCCATTTCCCAAGGCAAAAGAGATTGTGGAGTTTTTCTTCCTGTCTATTGTAACAGTGAAAGTTCTCATCCACAAAATGCCCTTTCAAATATTACTGAGCTGTTGGCCTCTGACATCTGGTGGCAATGAACTTCACAAGTTAACTTCTCCCATGTATTCACAAGGCATTGCAGTTTAAAAAAATAAAATAAAAAAAACAATGTGTTTGAAAATTCCTTTATATGTGTATGTTTTAATCTCTTTGTCAGTGAGGACATTATTTCATTGTCATAGAGTTTTACAGGGTGGAGACAACCTGAATTACTAATGTAAAAAACAAGCAAAACAAAAATCCACACTAACTTATTTTTTCCATTGTGGCAAAAATCTTGCAGGCTTCTTTCTATATACCAAAGAAGTTAAATAAAAAGGCAAAGACCCAGTACATTCTACCTTGAAGATCGGGATGTACACTTCCATGGGCTGGGTTCGCACCTTTAAATACATAGGTTTATGGCAGAGTTCTGATTTGGTCCTGGTTGGATCTGGAGTTCTAAATTATGGCACAAGTGAAGGAAATGAAAAAATGTAGGCCAAAGCTTGCTTAATTAGAAACATCCTGAAATTAAAATATTTGCAACTGTGAATTCTTTTGTGGGTGGGATGTACTCAGAAGTAGACAGGTAACTAACCACCCAAGTTTTCAGGCTGGGCACATGGGGAAAAAAAGGACTCTTAGAAGTTCAGTAGCTGAACTAATTACCTGAAAAGGATTGCCTGGGGTTGGACCTTTTATTATCTCATCAGCATTCAGCGCTACTTTCCTAAGATGAAGGAGAAGAAAAAAAAACCCTCCAGAACATGAGAAGGAGATCAGATAAAAGGAGAGCAGTTAGAAGGGAGGGAAAAAAATGTTTCTTAACTCTACTCAATGCTTTGTCTCTGTAATAGAGTCCCCCCTCCCAACCAACTGTATGAAGAGCAATTGGCGTGCAATGAGTTCTGCAGAAATGGATCATCCTCAGCATGCAGAGGTGTCTAGTTGTCATTGACTTGCTAGCTAGACTGCAGGCACAGTTGGGAGCATGGGAAGAGGGAAGAATAGGGGTTCGCAAAATCCTTATCAGAAGAGGCCATGCAATTTAGTGATGCTTCTCAGAACTTCCCTCTTTATGTTGATTGGGTATTTAGTTTGGGCTAACAGGGAGTTTCCAGTATATATTAAGTACATGAGGTACTCACCATTGGATACACTAAAACGAGACTCTGCCATTAGCACTGAAGATGTCTCATGGGACAATTCACCATGGATAGTTGGAAACATTGTCTTCTTACTGCCTGAGGTAGTGACAGCTGATATCGTTGCATCACTAATGTCCAATATTAAAGGTCTTCCCTGACACCTCTGGATCTTTTAGTTATGCAGATAATCTTCCACGAGTATACCCAAGATGCTATGTGTCTGAACTGAGCTACCCAGCTCCTGCCTGATGAGAGAGGGCCAAAAGCCATCAGTACACACTGTTTCACTTAGAAAGGGTGTGCTGATATGCTTTGCAGCTGTGGCGGGTGTGACTGCCTGGCTGTGGCTATTGCTCTTTGCACTCTGGGATATTCCGTGAACTTGTGCACTTTCTGTTTTGTGAGATTTTCTTGGCCCATATTTTAAACCAAGGAGGCCAGGGAGGAAAAGATGGTAGTAAGTCTAGCTTGAACCCGCAGTGGATTTGAGAGAGTACTCTTTCCAGAAGCCACATTTGTGGTAGATGGAAATGTTTTGGCCTCACTCCTGTCCCTGAAAAAGTGGTGTAATAGGAATTTAAGAAATCAGGCTTTCTAAAGTATTTTATTAAATAGATCTAGCTACTCATGTAATTTTCTAAAGAGGGAAGAGCCAGGGATTTTTTCCCCCTTCACATAGGATACTAAGACTAATTCATTTTAGTTGACTTACAACCATATCCAATTTTTGAGACTGATTTGTCCCTCAGAAAGTCTGGGATATAACATCCCAAAATGCCCATCAGATGGGGCACTCTTTAAAAGAGAAGCTAAAGCAACTTTCTGTCCAAATGTAAGACACACCATCTGTGAGGTTGTCATTCCAAATCTTGCAGAAGGGGCTCACTTCTTGCCTGTACTGTTGTAAAAGTGGCAATAATAACTGATGAAATAGCCAGAAACTCAGCCAACTAAATTAAATATATAACTGCCAGGTGGTTGCAACATGTACATATATCAATACCCTCTACTACAGAGATACTGCCCAACTATGTGTCAAGCTCTCTGTTGGCAACAGCTAGTGGAGATTCTCTTTTAGATTAGGATGTGTTATGGATTCTGTTTTTACTACTGCTGTGAAGTTTCCCATGGCATACACAGCATTCTGAAAACTGAGATGTCCTAGGTGGCCACAGATTTGTTTCAAATAAGGTCTCGTAGCTGTTATTTTGAATCAATACATAAAGCTGTTAGTTTGTGTTTCCTGCATAAAGATCACAGATGAACGGCAAAATGTATCTTTTCAAACTAAGTTTCCCAAATAAAAAATGAAATCAGGAAATTCCTATTCATACAAGCAAAAAAAACCCCTAGATCTGAACATTTGTTTGCACATGGTATTATTCCACAATAGCAATTGCTGATTAACTCCTCATTGGACACTTTTGCTCTGATTTTTAGTTTAATCCGCTTTCCAAATCCAAAATAGATGTATCCAAAATTGATTCAACTAAAACAGAACAAGGCACTGGTATTCTGGAATAGGAGCATCCACACACAGAGTTATAGTCAGGAATAGCTTTTTAAATCCATGCCCTACCTTACTTTGGATTTACTTCCAAGTATAAATAAGCCCTAAAACTTCAAACACTCTTGGGTGGAAGAGAAGGGACCAAGAGTCTATCCTGAAAGACCAGCTTTTTGCTTCGCATATAACATCTGTAAAGCATTCCATGGTGAGTGTAGGGTAAATGCCAATATAGCAGAGATCAGAGGTAGCACTTTAGAATTATTACTGCCCTGGATGCACATTGTTCGGCTTAGAGAGAAATGTAATTACATACTGACTGTCCAGTCACACAAAAATCCCACTCTTTGCAAAAACAAAACAAAACAACAACAACAACAACAACAACAAAAGGAAATAGCTACCCAAAGGTTGGAATCTGTACAATAGTGTATTTGATCAAACCAGCCGTCCCAGAGCCCCTGTAAACGAATATTTCAGGACTCTGTCACATTTACCTTAACAAGAGATGGGCATTAACACTTTCTCAGGCTTTGGAGAAGTTCAGTTCTAGCTCTTAGCTGGGCAGTGCAGGCCTGTAACACTTATTCCTGGAGACTATGGATACTGACTCCTGTCCTGGGACAGCGATAATAACTGTATTGGTCACTGGTCTCCTTTTACAAGTTTTCATCTCCATGCTCTCTTCATGCATGAAAGAGAAGAAATTAAGCGGCTGGATTTTTTAAAACAATGATTTCTGTGTCTCTGTTCTCTATGCTCCTGTCCCTTGGCCCTCTTTTTTTTTTTTTTTTTTTTCTTTTCTGTCTTTCACACTTACTCAGTTAGCTGGATAGCGAGTCCCTTCCATCATCCCTCATCTCCCATAAACATACATACATACATACACATCAATAAAAGCCATAGGAGGAATACTATGGCAGTGCTTTTACCCCTGTGTGCAGTAATTAATCCCTCACTCCCATGTATTTATATTGTAGTCTCAGGCAACAAGATGAGAATTCAGACTGAAAGTAAAAATGCTAATTAGGAAACTTTAAAAAGTTTTGGCGAGTGCTTTCCGGTTTTGTTGTAGGTGTTTTGCTGACTGCCTGCATGAATGCTTTAATAATTCTCATTGTGGGAAACTACTATAGGGCCAGATGCTGAGAGGCATTGTCTGATGCGGGAGTGACAGGCACAGCACCTCTCAAGACATGGTTGTGCTGTAGGCTGGATGCCAGCAAGCAAACGGCAGAGGACAGCAAGATTACCTTTTGAGTCTTTAAAAAAAAAAGCTTTACTTAAGTTACTTCCCCGCTCCCCAGGACTACCTCTGATCTCTCCAATCACTCCTTAAATCTTCCATAGCTTGCATGAGCCTAGAAGCCTTTGAGCTAGCTAGCCTGTTGATGGTGGTAATGTGGTATTAAATACTTCCGACTTGTGAAAAGCCTCAGATTAGGAAATAGCAGATGTTTTTGAAACCATATCAAGGCCATCTCCATGGCTATATATTCATTCTGTTGCCAATGTAATTGTCGTAGTACTAGACTGGCAATGTCTCTTACTGATTCTATGTGTCTGCCTGTACTTGAAAGTTAGGGGAGGCAGGGATGGAGTTTGGCTGCAATATTTTATCCCAGCATGTGCCTGAGTGCCCTATGCAGTCTCCAGAGAAGCCACTAGGTGTCAGTGAGTCATCTCATTTTCATTACCCACCAGTAGGCAGGCAAATGCAAAATCCAGCGACAAAATAAACATCTTTTCTTTTTTACTCTTAAGTGTTATTTAGAAAAGTTGGATACTATTGAAAAACATTGCACACTGAAGGTGGCAACTCTTCAGTGACTGGAAGTTTTTGTATTTAAAAGAAAACCAACCAAGCCCAAATGCATCATCATTGGATTTAGGAATGGTGATTGTCATATTTAAAATATTATTGTGAAATGTAATTTAAATCCAGTATGGTCAGATCCATAGGCTGATTCTCTAATCCCAAGTGAAGCTTGTCATTGATTTAAGAAGCTTTTCTGTTGGACTGTGTTCTTGGACATAGAAGAAAAAAATAGAAAGAGAGTAGAATTTTCTTCCAAGAGTGGAAAGCAGATCTTGTTAGAGGTTTTAAGAAGATTTGGAGAATATGGATTAATCTGCTAATGTCAGAGAAGAAATATGGTTGCAAGTATCAAAATTTCCTAGCATATTTTACCAAGGAGGTGGAGATATTAGGGAACATTGCTTTTATGAGCTAACTGATGCTTCCTGAGTTTGTTAAAAAAATGTATTTGCAAAATGTTTTTATTTCCAACATGGTTTTAAAGATAGCTCATAAGATTGGGCACCAAACTGCTCTGCCCCTGCGAATGGTCATGTTGGGAAAAAGTTTAGGATGTGTCTACACTGCACCATTATTTCTAGATAACTAGCTGTGACGGGGCACTCGCGCCCCGCATGGAGAGCGCGCTGGGAGGTGCCGGGCGGTGTGACGGGGCACTCGCGCCCCGCACGGAGAGCGCGCCGGGAGGCGCCGGGCAGCCACACCGGGGGGCGGGGAACACGGCCCAGCCTGCCGCGGCGGGCGGCAGGAACACGCCGGCAGCCGGCGCAGGGAGCGTCGGGAGGCAGCGGGCGCCGGCCGGCAGGGCCCAAAAGGGAGGGGCCGGCTAGGCGCAGGGGGATGATGTCACGGGGGAAGGGTGGCTGGGAGGCGTCGCAGGGGAAGTGACGCGGAGGGGGAACGGAGCCGGCGGGGGATTTAAACCTGGGGTCGGCACGGTGCAGGAAAGCGCGGCAGACGGAGCTGGAGGAGGGGAGAAGGAAGGAGAGGTGAGGCAAGCGGGGTCAAGGGAGACGGGCCGGGAGGCCTGGTGGAGTAGGAAGCGGCCCAGGGCGGGGTCGTGGAGCCCGTGAGCGGGTGTGTTTTGGGGCGTTCCCCCATCCGCGAGGGAGGGACCACGGGTCCCTGCCTTTAGGGCCCTGGGCCGGGGTTCGGAGAGGGGGCGGGCCCGAACCCCCCTACTCCGCCATCAGGCTGATCCGGCTCGGGTGTAAACGCGAATGTGCGTAATAAAAGGGCCACCGGCCTTAATGGTGACTGCTCAGGCTGAACTCTATGTATCACAATTAGCTCGTAGTGGACTCTGAGGGTCGAACCTGTTTACACTAGCGTTATTTCAGAATAACAATATGAGCATCTACATGGTCATTCTGTTATTTTGAAATAATTTTGAAATAATGGATGGCTTATTCTGAAATTCTACGAGGAATAACACCAATTCCAAATGAGCTATTTCAGAATAAAGTGCGTGTAGATGCTCCACTGCTGCTATTTCAAAATAGCCCTTTTCCAGGGCCATTCTAAGTTATTCCTCCTGAGTGCCTCCTGGGACTCTAACTCAAGATAGCATGTCTACATTAGGGAAGTCCGCCTCATTTTGAGGTTTCCCTGCAGTGTAGACATGTTATTTCAAAATAAGCTATTTCAGAATAACTATTCCAGAATAGCTTATTTCGAAATAGCCATGCAGTATAGATGTTCCCTAAAAGAAGTGAACTTCCTCATTGTTACCCCTTCATTTGCTGAGCCTCAGTTACCTGTACTTGTACCCAATAAATGCAAACACCCAACTGGATCTTGTTGTCACTTGGTAAATGTCAGTGTATGAGAAGATTTCACATAGAATGGTCACAACGGGTTCTAACCACAAGCTTAGTTGAAGGAATATAAATGCTATGTCAATAAGGGCAAAGAATTTAAAAGTTAGTCCTTCCATTTTAAACAAAAATCTTAGGGGATCCAAAAATAAAGCCCCAAAGGATTTCTAGGGAATAGTTAGAAAACACTTCCTCTTTTTTTTTTTTTTTTTTTTAAGTATGATGGGTAAGAGGCGGATGTGACTTTGCACATGGTTTTGTGTGGTGCTTCTGCTTTGACTGGAGAGCCAGAAAAAGAAAAGGCAAAAAACATGGTTTTTTTTATATCTTTGCTCCATGCAAATGTTATCTGATAACATATTGACTTACTAATATCTTACAATTATGTTGTGCTTTTCTTCCCTAAGAATCCCAGGCATTTTGCCCACCAACTTTACAAGGGTTAGAAACAATTCACCAACTATGGAAGTGCAGCCACTTCTGAAGTGAAAAAGCTGCAGCTGTTTAACCACACACAACAACAATATTTAAATAGTTTAGGACTGGACATTTCATTATCTAATGGAAAGTGCAGGGGGAATTTAGTTAAATGTTAAGTAATTTGCAGCTTAGCAAGAACATGACAGATAAGACTCTTCTACCTGGATAAAGTGTCAAGCATCAAATGCTCTTTCTTTTGTACATCTGCCAAAAGACAGCAACTGCAACATCACGGTACCCATTAAAACACACTAACTCAGTGTCACCAACTGAATTGCTCGCATCACTTTCTATAGCATCTGCTTTCCTTTTGAGACCTATTGTCCAAACACTGGCTAAGCCCAGCCCTTCTTTAACTGGGGAAAGTTGTAGAGACCAGAACTCCAGTGGTATGGCTGCAGGCCATGTTTAATATTGTATGCTGGCATTATATTATGATGTTTGTTATCTTAAAATTCTAATGACACTGAAAATTTGTGGCTGTTTTTGCACAGACTGTTTAAAAGGCAAGGAAACCTCAGGAAATACTTGTCTGGAACTTGCCTTGAGGTCTATGGTGCTATTTGTCAGAACTGAGGTTGGACAGATTATTAAATGCACATAAAGTCAGAGGGTCAGAGTTCTCACTGTTTATCTCGGCTTGATGGTGTTCTGAGGTCTTGAGACTTAATGGCTGAATTTGACCTGTCCTGTCTTGCACTGTGCACAGGAGCTTCTTATTAAATAGGCAGTGAAGACTGAATATCAGTGTGGATGCAAGCCCAAGTTCTTTTCTCACATGCACACCTCCTGCTGGGTTCAACTGCAGTTGCATTCATGTGTCTGAGGGCAGAATGGAAAGTCATGGTCTTTACCTAAGAAACTGCTAGCTTCTAGTGCAAGTACCATAGGCACTCAGCTCTACACTTGAGGGCAGACAAAGATGTTGCCATGCACTCTCTGATTAGGGTGACCAGATGTCCCAATTTTAGGAACAGTCCCAATATTTGGGGCATGTACTTATATAGGCACCTATGATCCTGGCCATCGTATTTCTGACCAATCTGTTCTATCTGATCTTACATTATCAGGGACCATTAAAAGGCTGATCAGCTTGCTGTGGCAAGCTCAGAGATAAGAATGAAGGAATTAAGTTCCACACATATGTGTTGTGTGCAGGTGGGGTCGGGTTTAAGTGGAGCCAGAACAAATGGATAAAAGACATCTCAGAGGCAAAGGACTTCCTGAGAATCAAGAACATCAAGGAAGGAGGGTCCCATGTCCTCTGCCAATGACATCTATTTAGAGGGATGCATGTGTAGAATTGAGAAAAATAGTGATCTGATATCCAGAAAACGAGACTAGTCAAACTCAGGTGATGCTAATGGGCATCATGGCAGTGACAGAGCATAGTGATTCAACATCCATCAGGGAGGTGTGTGTGTACCAGCATGCACAAACCAAGCACATACAGTGTGCAAACAGGGCACCTCCAGCCCTACTGTCAAAATTGCAGCACCGGAGCAAAAGTGCAATTGAATGCTCCCCATGACTTTCACTTTCCTCTCCTGTGAGCCGAGTTGGCAATTTCCAAGTTCTTGTTGTTACTTATTTCTTCTGGACTCCTTTCTCTCTTTTTCTTTTGGTATTTCCTACCAGTGTGGAACTTAGTGGGGACAATGGGGTTGTGTTGGAAGACACTGGCAGCTTTACAAGGTGTGCTGAATTAGGAAAGTCATTGAGTGTGAACTGAGTTTCAGAAAGACCCAGGACTGGTGGCCTGTTACATCTCTGTGTCTGAGAGAAGATCAGGATCCTGGCAGGCTCTACTCTAGTGCTGTGTTAGGAGGATGTATCTTTCTCACTCAGTAACAATATAGAGAACTTTTGTGAAGTACATGCTTTATCAGAGATGAGTCTGGGCTGAAGGAGCCAGACTTTAAGCACCCAAAGTTTGGGAATGTTTGGATCCAAAGTTTTGGTTCAGTGGATTATAAAGTTGGGACCATCAGTAAATTGTATTAACATTTTTCAGCATCTAGAGAGTCCCATTGAAATCCCATCACAGTAGACTCAGAATAAGAGCCAACTGTCCCACATGACTTTACAATCTCAAGAGACAAGACAGACAAAGGATGAGAGAGAAGTAGTATCAATGTACCCATTTTACAGATGGAAACCTGAGGCACTGAGAGATTAAGTGGTCTCAGAGAGAGCAAGCCAGGACTCAAACCCAGATCTTCTGAGTCCTAAAACAGATCCCAAACCAAAAAGTTATCTTCTCTGATATGGATCAAGATTTGGGTTCAGATTCTGGCATTTTGGTTTGGGCTTAATGCTGGATTTAATTTTTACTAACCCAAGAGCATAATACTGTTTCTGTTTCCTATTTCTATCTCTCTTCCCTCCGGAGCTGCTACTTTGCAATAACCAAAAGGAAGTCAAAGAAATGTGCTCAGCTGGCTACATTTTTTGCGAATATTTATCAGGCTCAGAATTCCATTTTGAACATGACTATCTCATTCATATTTCACGTGGGCTTATTTATTCATTCATTTTTTCTAGTTCTAATTTTTTCCAGTTAAGAACTGTATAAATAGCCCTAATGAGCCTTGAGGGCTCTCATTCGCTTGGAGAGATTAAAACAATCTGGGAAGTCTCCAAACACGTGGGCTGCTAGGTACAGAGTCTTTCTCACCTCGAGCTGATCGAATTATTCATTGTGAATAATTTATCAGATGAACTGGACCTTTTTTTAATGTTCAGAGATTATCCACAAACAGCTCATGATTTTTTTTAACCAATTGATTTGATGAGTTATTTGTGCAAACAAAGTTTAGCCTATGATTTATTCACAAATGGCCACTGGTGAGTATTTGCTATTATTATCCTTATGGTGTGATTGGTTACCTAGGCCACAAGGCATGATTTCTTTCACCTTTTCTGTTTGCATGTAACTCATATATGTTCTTATTTGTACGACCGATCCATTCTGTGACTAATATGAATGTCTGTGAGTATTCTGGTATGAATACTCCCACAGATATTTACAGATAGTAGTTTTCACAGTGCTTTTGCTCTTAGTTCCACTTCCTGACTTATTTGTGAATATGCCAGTAAGCAAGTCTTTATGGGGAATACATGCTATGAATGAATACCAGCAAAGCAAATAATAGGATTTTTTCCCCCAAGTGTCATAATCATTGTACACTCATGCTCTTGGGATATATGAGGTAGGATTATTTCACATAAACTAATATCGGAGAAACATCACTGAGCTTCATGTTCTGGGTGAGATTTTTCTCTTGTCACACTCAGAATCTGACAGAAATTCAGAATTCTTGACAGAATCTGTTTCATTTGGAAGCTGATGAACAAAGAATGAGCAAAGAATGCTTCCTGGTCTAGTCTCAGGAACAGGCCCGCAAATCTGGACCTCACTCCCGGAAGAAATCAGAATGACCGTGAACATTGGTGACTCCAGAGTGAAAAGCAACAATCACTTCTTTGACCTAGACTTTTTATGCTAACATCAGTTAACCGTTTTTTTAACTACCCCTCTCCCCCCACCCCCACCACCACCAGTGAAAACCCTGATCAAACAAAGAAAATGTACAAAAGCAAGTCCAGTTCCTATTGACTGGAGGGAAGATTAGGACTATAACTTTTGGAGGAACTCAGAGCATGGGTGCTGAAGCAATTATTTCTGCATGGCAGTGGCTGATTATAGTTAGTATAACCCTGAAGTCTAACAAATACTGACCTTGCCTGTAAAAGCAATACATTGTTTTTAAACATTGGTTTCCTATTCCTGACAGATAAGATGAAAAGTTAACAATGCGTTAAGGCTGTAAAATATTGGCCAGAGTTGAGATTTCACCTCTGTTTAACTTTTTGTCAACAGATTGGCATTTTCCTCCTCATTCAGAGCAGTCGGGTTTTGCTTTCAGCACTGAGTAATAGCTCTTAGATGCTCTCTCACGCAGAGATTTGAGTAAAATATTAAAGCATTGATAACACTCTTATTATCAGAAAGACATGGCCTATGGGCTCAAAGGGAATCTAAAACAGCTCTTCTCAGAGCAATAAAAGAATAGTTCTACATTATCTGGCATGAAGTTCCCAGATATATTACTTAACCAGCTCATTGCATGCCGGCCTGTTCAGTCTTTCCGAAATAGCTTCCTTTCAAGAAAACAGCGCCCCAGTGTAAGATATCTTAGATTACACACTGGGTACAAATTACTGTTCATGCATGTTAAACAGCAGAACCAATATTCCCTGAGAGAGGCCTTGCTGGTTGAACAAGGTGATGGAATCATGCCACGGGGATGTAAAGAGTTAACGAAGTTAGCTGGGGGCTATGTTTCATTTACAGTACTTTGCTCTGCTCTGTGCTGGAGTTAAATGCAGTTGAAACAAAGTTAAGGCCAATGCTGAGTATCAGTCTATCCACTGAGCCAAGGAGATCCATTTATTTTTAATTGAATTAAATTGCTCACAAAATGAAAGTAGCATACTTTCATTAATATTTAATTACTTACAGTGTTAAACAATGATCACAAAGAAAACTTTGCTGCTGTCTTTTCCATCCCTGCATTTTTTTATTACTTTGTTACATGAGATACTGTACTCCCATTAGCTTTTCTGTGCCTTGAATTTTAAAGGCCATCTACACTGTAGCTGAATAGGTATCCTAAGGAAATGCAAATGCTTCAGTGTCTCCCTGGAGTATGTGAACATGAACGGTGCGTATCATAGGCCAGGGGAGACTAAGCCTCCTCAACCCAGGTTGTGGCCTTGCCCATGCTCTGCCTCAAGGCCTCCCCCCACCCTCCTGAAGCTGGTAGCCCTGGATCGCTCAAATCAGTTGGCAGCCCTATATTCAGGCCAACAGCATGGGCTGGCAGATGGCCCAGAGTTCGGGCCAGTCAGCACATCGGGGACAAGGATGCCTGGTGGCTTGGGGCAGCTAGGCTGAGGCTCCTTTAGTTGTGGGGGCTCCAGTAGTGGGGGCGGGGCCTCAGACAGAAGGGGTGAGGCCAGAGGCTAGTCCCCACAATGTGTGTGTGTGGGGGGGGAGGAATATGCTGCTCATGTGTATGAATGTGGTGAGGAAACACCAACCAGGAAGAATCCACACTCTTTATCTCTAGCACTGAGGAGCAGTGAGAAGGGTGAACCATCCTTGCCCAGGACAGAGGAAGAGGTCTTTGAATCCACTGTTCAAAAGAAAAAGAGACTGAGTGCTAGCATGAAAGCCAGCAGATGGACAGCACAATCCCTATGATCTCCAGGTTAAAAAAAAAAAAAAAAAAAAAAAAAGCGGGGGAGGGGAAGTCACAATCTTAAAAAAAATCCTAGTGCTTTTCAAAATTTCAAAAATTTCCACCAGCTCCATAGGAGGGGATAGTGTCTTCTTAAAATTTCAGAATGCAAAATGTCATCAATTTTGAAATTTGTAAATTGTAACCAACTGGTCCCAATGCAATTAGCAGAGCACAGCACCAAATGTGGTGCTAACATTGGCCTGAAGTCTATAATCTTGTATGTCTTATATGGCATGTACTTTTCCTAATTGAGGCACATTCTTTGGGAAAGGGTGGGTCTATAGAGTTGACGCCTAGAGATATATACAGCTCCTTCTAGGTATGGTGTCCAGCACAGCAAAGCAGCTATGTGAAAAGGAGCAGAGTTATGATCATATTAGGATTTGGGAGGAATCCCCATAGATGGTGCACACCTACTTTGTCAAACTGAGAAATACTACATAATTCTGCTCATCCACACAGCAAGCACACAGCAACAAAATGTGTATCAAAGACATTAAAAGTTCCCAAATTTTGTTTCAGTGTTCACTTGGAGCTGAATTCAGGTTAGAGAGAAGAGGAGTTTGAGTACAGAGCACTAAAGGCTGACTGTGGCTGAAGGTACCTGAGGCCAGGTCCTCAGCTGGTGTAAATTAGCCTAGTACCTTTGATTTCAGTGGCCATACCAACTGAAGTATTTTGGCACACTGAGTAGAAGTTGGTGTTTCTGAAAAATAATTTATTTTTCTTTGCTTTTTTCAGTGAAGAGAAATTTCTATTATATCGCACCGCTTCCCCCAGAGACTTTCACAGTGTGGGCACAGTTATAAAACAAGCATGATGGCTGCTAATAAAGAACAGCTCCTAAGTGAAGATTATATGGTGTTTTCCACTTGAATCCTGTCCATATTCTGAATACAGCTGGAGGGATTTCTCAGCTTCAAATCACCAGGTTGTCAATGTCTACTTGGTTCAGAAATCACTTAAATAGAATCATAGAACCATAGAGCTGGAAGAGACCTCAGAAGGTCATCAAGTCCAGCCCCCTGCTCTAGACACGACCAATCCCAACTAAATCAATCCAGCCAGGGCTTTGTCAAGCCGAGACTTAAACACTTCTAGGGATGGAGACTCCACTACTTCCCTAGGTAACCCATTCCAGTACTTCACTACCCTCCTAGTGAAATAGTTTTTCCTAATATCCAACCTGGACCTCTCCCACCACAACTTGAGACCACTGCTCCTACTGAGAACATTGTTCTCTACTGAGGACAGCCTCTCTCCATCCTCTTTGGAACCTCTCTTCAGGAAACCGAAGGCTGCTATCAAATCCCCCCTCACTCTTCGCTTCTGCAGACTAAACAGACCCAAGTCCCTCAGTCTCTCCTCATAAGTCATATGCTCCAGCCCCCTAATCATTTTGGTTGCCCTCCGCTGGACTCTCTCCAATGTGTCCACATTCTTTTTGTAGTGGGGGGACCAGAACTGGACACAATACTCCAGATGTTGACTCATATCCAGTTGGCACACTGTTGACTCATATCCAGCTTCTCATCCACTGTAACCCCCAGGTCCTTTTCTGCAGAACTACTACATAACTGGTTGGTCCCCAGCTTGTAACTATGCTTGGGATTCTTCCGTCCCAAGTGCAGGACTCTGCACTTGTCCTTGTTGAACCTCATCAGATTTCTTGTGGCCCAATCCTCCTATTTGTCTAAGTCACTCTGGACCCTATCTCTGCCCTGAAGCGTATCTCCCTCTCCCCCTAGCTTAGTGTCATCTGCAAACTTAATGGCTCCTCAATGACATTTGCCAACTCCCTCAGTACCCTCAGATGCATTAAGTCCGGACCCATGGATTTGTGTACATTTAGCTTTTCTAAATAGTTCCTAACCTTTTATTTACCCACCACAGGTTGTCCATCTTCTTCTCGTCTTGCGTCACTTAGTGAACAAGTCCAGGAGCCAACCTTGTCCATGAATACAGAGGCAAAGAAAGCATTGAGTACTTCAGCTTTCTCCACATCATCTGTCACTAAGTTACCTCCTTCATCCATTAGGGGCCGCACACCCTCTCTGATCACCTTCTTCTTGTTAACATGCCTGTAGAAACCTTTCTTGTTATCCTTCACATCCTTAGCCAGTCGCAATTCCATCTGCGCTTTCGCCTTCTTGATAACCCCCCGGCACTCTCGAGCTATACATTTAATCCCCTCCCTGGTCATTTGTCCAAGTTTCCACTTTTTGTAAGCTTCCTTTTTGTGCTTTTTTGTACTTAGAAAAGGAGAAAATGCCAGCTCTACAAAACATAAAACGTGAATGCAGACCGTGCATGCTAGAGTGAGACTGGATTCCAACTTTTATTCTAACCACACTTTTAGGAAACTGTGGTGTTCAGAACTTTCAGATATATATATATATCCCCCTCTGGGGCTTTTCTTAGCAGAGAGAAATGGTGGATCATAGGGGCTAAAGCTACAAAATGGAGGACTCATCAAAAGAATGTCAATAAGATGTCCAACAGCACATTTGTAGGCAATTGTGCTACTTCCAGTATGGTTAAAGTCACTTGGCCTTTGGAGAAATGCCTCATCATAACACCACCCGAGGTGTGCTGTAATTGCCAAGAAATGCTCTACCTGTCATGTCTTATTGCTTAAATATTTATGCTTATGACATTTGATTCCTACACTCTATATGTCATCAGCATGTTTCACTCACACTAGATATGTCATCACCCACAAGGAACAGCTGACACTGAGGATTAGAGCACTTTCAAATTAAAAATCCCTAAACAAAGAAATGACCTATTAGCAATTGTCTCTCATAGTATAAATCACACACATGATTATTTGAATTAATAGATTTTTAAAATTAAGATGACCCAACCATTCGATGAGTGCTGTGCCTTGCTTTAGTGTGGTTAAATGGAACCTACGTAAACAGTAATTCTCTGAGGGTATGTCTACACTACCCTCCTATTTTGAAATAGGAGGGTAATGTAGGCATACCGCAATTGCAAATGAAGCCCGGGATTTGAATTTCCCGGGCTTCATTTGCATAAGCGGGGCGCCGCCATTTTTAAATCCCCGCTTGTTCGAACCCCGTGCCGCGCGGCTACACACAGCACGAACTAGGTAGTTCGAACTAGGCTTCCTAGTTTGAACTACCGTTACTCCTCGTGGAATGAGGAGTAACAGTAGTTCGAACTAGGAATACTAGTTCGAACTACCTAGTTCATGCTGCGTGTAGCCGCGCTGCACGGGGTTCGAACAAGCGGGGATTTAAAAATGGCGGCGCCCCGCTTATGCAAATGAAGCCCGGGAAATTGAAATCCCGGGCTTCATTTGCAATTGCGGTATGCCTACATTATCCCGCTAGTTCGAACTAGCAGGGTAGTGTAGACATACCCTTATTTCCTCTTTCTATCACTCCATGGAGTTGTAGGGAACAGTGCACACATGGTCCCAGACAGATGTTGGGTCCATTTTTTAAAGAATATGGTAACAGTCCATATACAATGAAACACTTCTAGTCAGTAATTCCTGTGTGTGCAAACTATTTTGCTGTGTCTCCAATGCTTTCAGTACTGTTTTGATTGACTTTTAATTTTAAAAGCAATCTGTATTAGAAAAATGATTTTCAGTCGCCTAAGTAATTTTTCAGGGGATAAAACTGGAATACAGATTTTTATGACTGAACTAGTGAGTGTGTATGCAAGTGCCCTCTACTACAGTAGATAGAAACAGAATTGCTCAGTGGTGTGCTATAAACTCTATGCTGCTTACACCTCCTAGAGATTCTCTGTTAGGTCAAGTGTCAGGGACCTGTGCTTCTACAGCAAGAAAATCTGAGTTCTAGTCTCACTGCCTCGATGGGGTGAACTATAGGATCAACAAAGTGAGTTCCTAGGACATCACAGATTTTTATACCTATCCTGCATTTCACTATAGTACCCATCAGTAGGGTATTTAATTCTGATATCTATGTAAACAGTCTCTCTCTCGCTCTGTATGTATTAGCTAAGGTCTACATGCACAGTTCCCTCCTTACCTATACTTCCTCCTGTTCCTAATCAACTGAAGTAAAGGAATCTATCAAAACATATTAGTAATAGAAAATACAAATTAGAAGGCCTAATGATTTTACCATTTTTTTGGCAGTCAAGGACTTTAACTTTATTTCTAACATTCTTAGAGCAAATTTCTGCTCTCAGATCTGCATGGTGGATCTCAAATTCTGATAATTTGCTCTCCCTATGGATGTGTAGCACCATGGACATCCATGGGACATCCAGAACATTAAATGTGGGAGCTCCTGCATGGCTCTCAGGGAAGAATTCCGCTGCTTGTCTCAATGTTTCCCGCGTGGATTCTGTACATCCCCTGTCAAATAACGCAAAGTATACACACATCATGTGGTCTCTTCTGGCATTGGCTCAGAAAGGAGGCATCGAACAGTTATGTATATTTGGCACACTGTGTATGAATCTGAACTACTAGTTAGATCACCCACAACAGTTAGTGCACACCCATAACGATGGTCAGTTGTCCACATCCATTGGCATTGGTAAGAGCTAGCCTCTTCTGTGATCAATTGAGTGCTTGAGTCAGACTTATCCCGCTCACTCTCTTCCCCTGATTATGAAGTTATCCGATTTTATGCCCTTCTCTTTAACAGAGGGTTATCTGGGGATGGGGAACGGAGGTTGTTTTTGGCTGGAATTTCACAAGGCACAGGTGGTACAACCAGCTGCAAAATCTTTAGTTCTTGTTGGCTGTACACCAGCTTTTGGTCTTTTCACAGTTCTTTCACTGGTGATGGAGGAGGAGGAGTGGCAGGAAGGGACAGTGGGCCCTTGATGAGGTTGTTCAGCGTTAGCAGCTGTCTCAGGTTGGCATTAAGCGCTGGAACCATTCCTTGGAAGGTGTTCATGCTGAACAGTTCCCTGCTGACATTGGACACAGTAGCAAAAATGGTAGCACAGTTAAACCTTTGATATACATTGAAAAGGAATGTACAAAATCATCCCCATCTTTCAATTTCCCAGAGCAGCCTATCTTCAATGCTTCCATCTTTTGACCTGTAAACTCTCTGAGGCAGGAGTTATCTTTATTTTTTATTCATTGTATAGCACCGAACGCAATGTTGGCCCTCAGCAAATCGGGACAGATTCTGTACCTATTACTCATCAATATCTAGGAGGTGTTTGAAATCTGTCCCCAAATTCAGGGATCCCAGGAAGAGTTTGCTCCTTTTATTTGCACAACACTGTTTGAAGCATGTTTGTGTTTTCTTCCCTTTTATCAAGGCCTGATTCTTACTGAACCATGTCACCTTTATTCTGCAATCCATTGACTAGTGGCATGTTGCCATGGTGATGTGGCAGCTACAGCCACATCAACACCTACCACAATTCAAACAACAAAGAATGGACAAGGGGTAAAAGGTGACTTTGGTGCCTAACTTCTATTTAGGAACATTGTTAGATCATATTGAAAGTCTCTTTTGAAAATGAGGCTAAGCCTTCCACGTCACTTGAATGTTTGAGAATGTTGCCCTACCTAGGTTTTAGTTCCTCATACTTAAATTTTTTTCATATCCAGTATGTTTGGAAGAGGATTTATTCAAATGCTACAACAATCAAATTTTTCCTCCATTAGAAAATCAACAAGATAGCAACCAACACCTCTAAGAACTGATGTAAAAAGCCTTGATTCTTAGCATAAGGAAAATCAATCTCCTTCCCCATATAATATACAGAATGTGTGAATAAAGATAGAATGTAACATTTGTGAGATCCAGAAGCTCATGACAGCCACTCAGAGAACTAAACACATGTATTATGACAAAATCACAAACTGCTGGCTTGGCAGATTCTCTGGGAACAGGCGGGGAAGGTGATAGATGCTCGAAAGTCAGAGAAGAGATCAATATTGAATAAATCAAAACAAATATGTGATAGGTTCTGAGTATTTTCTGAAAAATGAAATACCAGGGAATGTGAGGATTAGTGCGACAGTCACTGTGATAATTAAAAGGGGGGGGGGGGGGCATTATGGAATTGGGGAAGAGGAAATAACTGTTGATGATGATACTTACATAGAGAGTGTTTAATCTCAGGCTCTCAAAATGCTTTACAATGGAGAGCAACTATCATTATCTCTGTTCTACCAAAGGGGAAATTGAGGCACAGACAGCTGTAGTGGTCTTGCCCTAATTTTCCCAGTGAGCTGGTAGAAGAGCTGAGGATAGGTCTCTTCATTATCATGGAGAACTTGTCACTCAGTGCCTTACCCTCTTTAGCACACTCCCTCAGCCTGGGAGATGGGGAATCTTCCAGGCCAGTAGAGCACATGTACCTTTAGGATAGCATTTAGGAACATGGATGCTGAGGTACATGTGAAGGGGGAAAAAAGCCCATGACATGCCCACCTCTGCATTTCCAAATGGCAGTTTGCACAGACAGCTTCCTAGTTTTCAGATACAAAACTGGGCTTGGACTGTATTCACATATGAGCACACATACAGAGCCCTACCTCCGTTTGTTGGTCAGCATGGCAGACAGATGTGTCACTTACCCAAAGTGCTCCCAGTCTAACACTGTATGTGCTATGTGAGGCCTTCCTACACTATGACCACTGAAGTCCGATGTATGTGAATTTAGCTAGCGTGCAGGACTTCGGTCTGCTCCTTTGTGTCAAACTAACTGCTCTAGATTCCTGTTGCTCTTTATTTCAACTGTCTGTGTTCTTGGGGATCCACTTCCCTGATTTTAACCTCCCCACCCCCCCATTTCCAGATTCCGACATTCTTCTTGACTCAAAGCATGGAGAGGTCCATTACCACAAACTGTGTTGGCTCATTTCTACAGAGCAGTGAACCTCAGCCCTGGGCTGGGAGCTAGCTTTAAAGCAGTTCGCTGCTAAAGTCTGACTTAACCCCGTGTTGGGAAGGACTTTAGTGATTATATCCTTTGCACTGACCCTCTGCACCATGAAGTTTACCCTAAATCAGGGACAGGGAATCTATGGCTCAGATGCAGTCCCTGGCTTGCCTGGATTCAGCCTTCTGGGCTCAGGGCTCCTCCTCCCCCTCCCCCCCCCCCCCCCCCGCACTAGAGAACCCATGCTGGCACTTCTGCCCTCACTGCTTCCTGCCTGCCTGATTTTTCTGTGGGTCAGTGGCCCCCGAACCAAAAAATGTTCCCCACCTTTGCCCTAAATGATTATCTACCCAGAATAGATTAAAATCTGAGTTCTCATTATAAACCTGGGAAGGATTCCTTGGGGGCAAGCAGTCACTTCTTTGTTTGTTCCAAAATCCTAGCCAGGTATCTGGAGGAAAGATCCCCAAGATGTTATTTATTAATATTAGTACTTATTTAAAATTTGTATTGCAACTGTGCCTAGAGGCTCTGGGCAAGATTAGTGTCCAATGCGTCTAATCCCAACCTCAAGAAGTCTAAAATCTTATCCCTATCCTCCTATTGCCTGTTTCCTTTGCATAAGAAATGTCTGATGGTGGGACTGAGCTTTTAGAAAATATTATTTATAATAAAAAAGGAAACCCATGTCTGTCCAAATTCTCTTCACCCTTTGTTTGTGTGTTTGACACCCTACAGATTGAGTGGTCTGAGCTGAATTATGCTTCTTTGATACAAGAACTATCAAGTGCCCTAACAGAAAGAATGGATTTTCCTGGGTTCTTAACTGGGCATATAACATGTTAGAAAAATGACCATCTGCCAACCTAAGCAGAGCTGAATATCTTTCACATTTCCCAAATAACCCTACCTAATCCTTTCTGCAATCCTTTTACATAAAACCTTTCTTTGGTTTATTTGGAAGTATATCCTTGCTATATTAATAGTATAGATCTTATAAATGAAGACTAGAAGACAGGGAAGGAATGTATGGAAGCATAAAAGAACAATATTTATGAAGCATACTGAGGAGGATGGAAGGTGAGCAATGGATGGAAGGTGCTGTGGAAGGCAAAGTTTTATTATTATTTTATTATCGGACAGATCCAGGATAGGATGAATTAAACTCAAACAGAAGCAACAGCAAGGTCTGGCTTCAGACATTCTTTACTTGTTCTTATTGAAAGGAAATCAATTGATATCTAAACATGTAGGCTACGTCTAGATTGCATCCCTTTTTCGTAAAAGGGATGCAATCTAGACGTAGCCATAGTGCTGCTGTGACTGACTCAAAAGTCATAGGAGGAAATAAGGTATTTTGCTATGCGTGGATTCATCCAGGGCAGATCCAGTTTCTCTTTGGTATGACAAAATATTCACCTCTAGCAAGAATCTTCTAGTCCTGAAGTTTGAATTTAGTAGTGAGATGCCTCAATAAACTGGAAATTTGAGTCCCCACTCGACAAGGTAGTTAAGCTTGTGCCTAACATTAACACAAGAGTATCCTATTGACTACAAGGTAGGCATACGCTTAAATACCTTGCTGAACAGAGGCCTTGGTTTATATAAAAAGGTGGTATCCATAACTCCAACTTGCGTACCTTGACTTGACTGTGTGAGTTAATGTATAAACAAAACAGTCCAGAATCCCAGTTACAGAAATTGACAGAGCTTCCTTCAGTCAGTGAAGCTGCCTTGAGTAGCTAAGGACCTGGCCTAAAAGAATTCTGACACCCTATTCTCTTTTGCTCACAGCAGAATCAGAGCTTTTAGCCTCTGAGCAATCGCAAAGCAATCTGAACAATTTCTCATACTTGGATTTCATTAGGTAGCTGCAATGTTAGACTGCCACGTTTTTCTCCTCCCCCCCTTTTAGATTTAGTAACAGCTGTCCTCAAAAAGCAACTTCACATTTCTTATTCAAGAAGCACCTTTGAAGTGTGAAAATCTGGGAATAAAAAGTTAATGGATACAATCACTTCACTCATGATATATTTTCTTTGCTTAGTGTAACTGTACACAGTTCTACCCTTAGCTATGCTGGTATAAACCTGCTGTTATCTAGAGTTACAGTGATGTTTAATATAAGCAGAATTTGGTCCAGAATGCATTTAGTTTGCTTCTGTTCCCCACTAAGCTAAGGAAGTGATGCTTCTAGATCTGTTCACTTAGTACCTGGGAACCCAGGGTCAGGAACGTTTTCCCTGGCATCATTAGCAATGCTATGCAATGCTTGCAGACACAGGCTGCATCTAGACTGGCATGATTTTGCGGAAATACTTTTAACGGAAAAAGCATCTAGATTGGCAAGTGCCTTTGCGCAAAATATTTGCTTTTACACAAAAGCATCCGTGGCCAGTCTAGATGCGATTTTGTACAAGAAAGCCCCAATTGCCATTTTAGCCATCGGGGCTTTTTTGTGCAAAACAGTTCTTCCCTGTGTACACTGGCCCTCTTGCGCAAGTATTCTTGCACAAGAGGACTTTTTCCTGAGCAGGAGCATGAAAGCATTTGCACAAGAAGCACTGATTTTGTACATTACAAAGTCAGTGCTCTTGCCCAAATTCAAGCAGCCAGTCTAGACGCACCCAGGGTGAATAGCCCCTCCCTCCCGAGAGACATGTGCAGAACTTAAATGTCCTAGGTGGCTTATGTGGGCTTCTGGGTTTGCATGGGCCATGTGCTTGCTACCTGGTCACTGCTGTTCTGGAGAAACATGAGGGATCACATAGTCAATGGGGACTGAACTTTCTCTCTCATTTATGAGGTTTATAAGGGTATTTTTATTCATAAAAATCCCCAAAACAAACACACTGCTAGTGTAGCAAATGGTCCTTAGCCATCGAGAACTTTCTCTGCCCACTCCTCTCACTGCAACTATTGTTTAATTTTCTCTCATCCACAAAATTGAGCCCTTCCTTCTTTAACCCCAAAGATTTCAATGAGAGTTGAGAGTAGGGTTGCCAGGTGTCTGGTATTGACCAGGACAGTCCGATATTTTCGCCTCCTGTCCGGTAAAAAAAATTCAGAAAATACTGGACACCTGAAATGTCCACTATTTTCTGATTTTCTTTCTCTGCCAGGAGGTGAAAATACCAGACAGCTGGCAACCCTACGACACACTCAGCAACTGGGCCCAGCTCCCATTTCCCCTCCCCTCGGGTTCCCTTTGCCCCCCGCTTTCCTGGTTCCTCATGGAAGCTGCCTTCTGGCTCCAATCAAGAAAACAAGATGGCCACTGGCAAAAAGCCTAAAGACTTTTCTTAAAGGGGCCATGCTGTTTTAATGCTGTTTTATGTGTTGTATTTATTTTCTTAACTCTCGAAGTCTTTTTTTTGCTCAACAACTTTGGTCTCCCCCTTTATTTTTCCTCAACAGATTTTTTTCCCCAGTGTTTTTTTTTGGGGGGTGGGAGTTTGGTATTTTTGGTTAAACCATCTGGCAACCCTAGTTGAGAGGGCTTATTATTTGCCAGGGTCAGGGTCAAAATTCCCCAGACAGCAGGAGGAGGAGGCTGTAGTTGTCAGCACTCATGAATCCTGGCACCAAAGGTGTGGAATATTGATGATAACGATCATGAGCTAGCCCATTGTGTATTTGTGGTCAAGATAGATCCATAAAGCCTTACCTGAGATCAGATATGCACTGTCCCAGTGTGAGTTCATGAGTGGATGAGGCAATAGGAAGATTCCTTGGCCCCCCCTGGATCCTTGAGTGGGATCTGTTCACAGACCCACATGGGAATCCAGCTCTTGCTTCCTCCTAGAGCACTGATAGGAAATAGGTTCCTGAAGGGCTGTGGAATGAGGCTGGGGACATGACTGCCATTTTCTGCACTGACTCGCTTGCAGAGCTGGTTATGTGCTAGATAAAGAATGCTATGGTGTTACCCAGAAATCCCTAAGAATTGGCCAGAATTCTCCCTGAAAACCTCAACTGAAGAATGGATCTTTGCACACCAAAGCATGGTGTGGAGCTCTTTCAGCGGCCCAATGAAGTCAACGGGGCTATTCACGTGAGTAAGGGTTACTAATGTGAGTAAGGCTCGCAGGATCAGACTGCTTTTGTGCATGTCTGCGTGTAAAAAATATTTCCACCCTAATCCACCCTCAAGATTCCCTTTTTAAAATGAACAATTCTCATCGGACTGAGGCAACAACAACAAAATTCAAGCCAACAGCAATAGCAAACCCCTCCTCCTCCCAGACTCTGGCCCCCTTACCAAACCATTATCTCTTGCCATGAACTAAAAACCAGCAGCTTCACTCGATTAAATTTTTGGTAATAGCAACAACAGAAATTTGCATCTGGGCTGACAATGTGTATAGTGAGCGTCAGCCCCCTGGGATTTGAAATTGGCAAGTTATAGCAACTCTCTGGAAAACATGGATTTACAAGGGAAATGCTGACAAACCCTTAACTACAGCCATACTTGCTCTATCTTACACTGCACATCAAACAATGAAATGTTTCCTTTCCTGATGCTTGAAAATATTTTTGGTTCTGCTTTGCGCTAAAACACTCATTTGAGCTTATATGTTAAATAATTTTACTCATTCAGAGTAAATTTTGTTTTGTTGTTACTAATATTCAAAAGACAGTGTAATATATGTGAGTTCTTATAAGGATACAGAAAAATCAGAGGCATTGCGGGATTGTATGAACCTATACAGCACATATTAAATAAATACAAAATGGACAATAAAAGAGTAAGGGAAATGTATCCAAGGGAACATACATTACCAGCCTTAATGTGTGAGTGTGTATAATGTCCTTTATAAAACAATCAGACATCTTTCAGTTTTCAAACACATGATCATGTAAAAAGTTTATTTTATGATCACGGTTGTATTTTCCTTCCACTATAAACTGGCCGGAGGAGAAGAGGAATAATGGACCAGGAACCTATAATAGCTCTTGTGTGTTAAATAGCCAAGTAAAGGGCAAGCATAGTTGTGCAGAGGAATCAATCATTGATCCCATCAGTGAAAATGACCCTCGGGCCCCCACCTTCTTCTCTGTGCCTAAGAATTTGCCATATTCAATCTTTAGGCTCTGAACCCAAATGACCTTTGAAAGTGAATTTACGATCATTTCATCACACTCTCTATTACCCTCCTTTCTAACAAATAGGAACGAGAAATCTATGGCAGGCACTGCACCAGGGCATTCCCAACGAATGGTTAAAATGTCAAGGTAATAATGTACAAGTGCGTTCTGCCCTCAAACACAAAAACTAAGTGCAGCTTTACCAGGGCAGTCGCCATCCCACTTCCAGTAAAAGACCTGAAAGCTTCCTTCTTCCGCTTGCCGGGCTGCAGTTTGGAATCTCGTTAAGGGCTCCGTTTGCCAGTACTATACTGTACTTCATTAGGCAGCTCTATTTAATGGCTTCAACAAAAGCCATCATTTTAGCCCAACTGCCTTGACTAAATTAAAATTTCCAATCTCTGTTTTAGTGTTCTGCAACTGATGTAGACATAAGCAAAACTGGTCAACATCTGCCAGTGGGCTGGCCAAAAGTTCAGGAAAGATGTACTTCCCATTTCTGAAGCATGTGCAAAGTAACATCGTCCTTATCCTCCTGAGAGCTCTCATGATTTTACTTCACCATTTGTTCAGACACACTTTCGCAGCATATAAGCCATACAGTTGATTCTCCCCTTGGTTGCCGTTTTATCTGTAGTGTCATTTTGAGTAATTGGGGTATGGTAGCTGATCAACTTTCAGGTTTCTCATTGGCAGAAAGGGACTGTATTGGCACCAAGAAAGAATATGATGGGTCCTCTCGGTGCCTGAGCAAGTGTCCCTCTTTTGCACTTGGCTACCCAAGGCCATTAGAAAATAAGCTTAATAAAGCAACTAAGTGTATACATCTTAACTATTCCCAGTCAAGGGGATGCAGATATAGAAGAAATATTTTAAACCAATATGAAAGATGGTAAATGTCCATATTTAGTCAGTGATCTGTGAAAGTTTTTGAATTAGTTTTTAAAGCTTTGTTAAGACCAGAACGCACAGATGTTGAAAACAAGTTCAGATGTAGCGACAGATGGTATTTGATTATGAAGCAGACTGTTCATATAATACAAAGATGCTGCTTCTGCCATACACAAGTAACTGCAGAGAGTGCAGTAGAAATTTTGGAAGGCAGAGCAGTTCAAGAGGTTCTTTGTGCCACAATAACTTTCACATTTTTCCAGCAGTGCTAGAATTGGGATAATTTTCTTCCTTTTACAGTCAACTCTCTTCTCCTGCACCCCCCCTCTCCCCCCCCGCCCCCCCGTTATACAGCAACCTTGCATTGTTCTGGCTTTCTCTTCAGAAGTGATTTTAAGAGTAAAAGAGATATCAGCTATATTGGCTGAAGTAAGGAATTACTTGTGGTTATAAAGATAAATAAAATAAATAACATCAGAAATCATACATCAATCTGTTTCAAAAGCCCTATAACTCCTTACTTTACTCCAGTACCAAATCCAGGGGAAAAACCTGACTTCAGCTGGTCATTCTCAACTAAACACACAGCCTCAGCATTTGGGTATTTTATGCTGAGAGCCTCGGACTTGCTATTCACTGTCACTACCGCCATTTTCTTGTCATTGTCCAAAATACTGCATCGTCTTTCCTGCTCCTCAGTGCGAGACTAGAATAAAGCTGCAATTCTGGGCAGGTTGATGATCTGCTTGCCTGGCTCAATAATACAATTTCTGGGACTAGAGTCTCATCTTCCTGTTGCCCCCATCCAAGAGTGCATGCTGGTGATGGTGGATGTGGGGGAAGCATTAGTGGTTCCAGCATGAACAGCCAATGTTTATTATGTTCTGCTGCAGTGTGCAGTGAAATCAACCCCTGTGCTCTGCATGCTTATGATACCGAGGCCACCTTTTTCAATATGGAGTAAAGTGCTCAGTCAGCTCTCATGTGGGCTCAGCTTCTTTATGTTGTCAAATTGCAAGGGAAGCAGGAGCCCCATCCTTCCCCCACAAAATGGGAGCTTAAGCTGCAAAGTGAAGTTTGAGGATGTCCAGGTGCTTCGTGCTCTTACAGAGGAAGGATTCACCCTGAACTATGGCTGGATCTGTATTTGTACTCTCACTGTTATGTACATAGAGCACTGAGCCGGGCATGCCGGCTCACACAGCATGCCATAGCTGTGTGAGGAAAGGATGCTGCTTGGAAGAGCATCTGAACTGACGAAGTATGTAGCTGTGCTGCTCCCGGAGATACCCAGGAAGAGAACTGTAGGCCCAGCCCTTTAAATGATGTAGTTTGTATCTCCTTGTGCACTGGCTTTGTGCAGGGATGGAGGTGAAGCCAAGTGTAGCCACCCCTCCTCCCTCTCCACCAAGCTTGATTTGAGATGAGTAGCCACCCTGCAGAGCCTGGTCTTCCACCACATGCCTGGGGCTTGCGATTTGGGCAGCCTGTGCAGTGACTTGCGATGGGGCAGCTCCTTAGGGTATGTCTACACTACCCCGCTAGTTCGAACTAGCGGGGGTAATGTAGTCATCCGCAATTGCAAATGAAGCCCGGGATTTGAATTTCCCGGGCTTCATTTGCATGAAGCCGGCCGGCGCCATTTTTAAATGCCGGCTAGTTCGAACCCCGTGCCGCGCGGCTACACGTGGCACGGAGTACAGCTAGTTCGGATTAGGAAGCCTAATTCCCCCCCCCCCCCCGCACTCCACCCCTCCACAGCCTTCGGAGTGGTGCTGCGACAGCAATTGAAAGGGCCCGTGGCTCCAGCCACTGCTGCTGCTGCAGTAGTAGCAGTCAGGAGCCCCAAGTCCCTTTCACTAGCTGGGCCCCTGAGCAACTGCCCCCTGAGTCCCTCCCCTTCTCTCCCCTCTCCTCCCCTTGGCAGGCCTAGGTGCAGGATTGCTAGAGGTTCTGGAAGTTTCTGTGTAGGCAGAATGCTGCACAGTCAGTAGCCCTGTCTCCACTCTCTGAAAGGTGCCGGAGGGATAGGCATAAAGGACATAGGAAAATAACCAAACAGTGACAGTAACACGTAGATGAGAACCACACGTTTCCCTGTATTTCCTTAATTCTGGGAAAGCACATTGCTGGGTAAACAATATTTAAAAATATTGACACCAGTAGATCAGAGGATGCAAAGGATGCCAGAAAGCAGCACTTATATTAGGAAATAAAACTGGAACAGCAACAGCATGCAGATTGCACAATTTAAAATGGGGGCTTTTCAAGGGCTGGCCATGAAGCCCTTGTCCAGGCTGTTAACAAGTAACACTAAATGTTAATAAGTAACACAGAAGATTGGCAGTATAGTGAACATGAGACTGGGGGGCGGGGGTGGGGGGAGGGTGTAGGGTGCTTGGGTCTATTCTTGACTCTGCAACTGACTTACTGTGTGACCTTGGGCAAGTCACGCCACCAACTGGTGCCTCAGTTTCCTGTAACATGGAGATAATGACACTTAATTGTCTTTATAAAATGCTTTCAGATCAATGGCTGGGCAGTACTACTATTCCCTCCCCAAGCATTTAACACATTTTAAAGCTCTGGTGTCGCCTTTGCACTAGATTTAGTCTAACTAGGCATAAAATGAAATTGTGTTTTGCTTTTTACTGTATACTCTCCTGGTGACTAATGAAATGTACGGAGCTGGGTTTGAACTACACTCCTTGATCTGAATGTCCCCAATCTCAGGGAGCTGTTGGTAATGTTTACCCAGGACTGGATTTTGCAAATAACCTCTACTCTTAGGGTATGTCTAGACTGCAGTGCTATTTTGGGATACCAGGGGTATCCCGAAATAGCTATTCCATGTCTTTTGAACCAGCCCACTCCACGAGGGTTAAGGGACATTTCAGAATAGCAGTTTATTTCGAAATAAGGGCTTTGTAGACAGTGCCAAATTTCAAAATAAGCCATTTCAAAATTAGATTGAAATGAGATATGCAATTTGCGTAGCTCAAATTGTGTATCTTATTTCAACCTACGGGTGCAGTGTACATGTCCCGTTATAAGAAGCTGAACTAGAGCTGTGTTTTGTTGCATGGCCCACTTCTAGTAAATACACTCACCACAGTAGCCATACCTTGAATGTGGGTAAATCTAAACGGTGTCACCTTAATCCAAACCTAGGGTGCAGCCAGACCCCAGTTTCGGAGAGTTTTTCAAATCCAGGGTTTTTAGCAAATTACTGGCCTAGGGCTAGTAACCATTAAGAAAAAGGATCTAAAGCATCCCCAAAATTCAGGATGTTTGGACTCAGGATTTTGACTCTTCCTTTGGCCACATTGTTGAGATAATCAGCAATTTCCCTTGGTTTTACATGGGCTGGCATGAATTATCCTTGAGTGCTGTATCCTAGGGTTGTTTTGTACTAAAAGGTGTTAAACACTTGTAATAAATATTTTTCTTTATTTCTCCTAGGACCCAGTTCTAGCTCTGGTTGGTGAAGCATAAAAAAGCGCTGTCATGCCCAGTTTTAATAGGCAATAGGATTTCAAGCCCCAAGAGTTGTTTCACAGTCTGGCAATGACCATAATGAAACTGGCCACTGTTGCCACAAGACTTTCTCCAGCATGCGTTCTCCCTTGCCACTTCCCGCAGCTGCCCGACTGGCATGTCTCTTGCAAACTGAGACTGTAGAACTAGTAGTGCTTCTTTAACTACCGCTGTGCCATTTTGCTGCCAAGCTGTACACCCAACTTTAACTTGAAAGAATAAAATTAAACTGTGCATGCAATTAACTTTCTCTGAACACAAATAACAGCTCATTGTCAGGTGTTTGGTTATGAAGCAAACAGTTTGTTTTAAGACTGATTCCCAATAAATGGTAAAGTACCAATATACCCTTAAATAGGATTTTTTTAATAAAAACCCAATTCCATTCTGGAGGTGGTAGGGAATTCCATTCTTTCCATGGGAGTCCATATTTTCCTCTGGTCTGGAGGGCTGGAAGGAGCCAGACTAACCTAAGTCACGCAGATCTGATTTGGACTACAAACAAAATTCTCCGCCTCTCCTTTCACCTCTTCCAGACACATTCAAAACCTCTAAAAATAAGTCATATATTATGTACTTTCTTCCTTGTCAAGATTTAAACCATTCTCACCCTCCTCTTTCTTGAAATCCTGGGGAAACAGATAGGTCTTGCAATATGCCTTGAAAGTCAAAAGACTTGGCCTCGTCACAAATACCCGTACAAGCATTTTGGAGGTGAGCAAGAGGGACCCTCCCAGCCCACCTGGAAAGACTCTTCTTGCTGGTGTTCTGCAAATAGCTGTGTGGATAGTGTTTTGAAGTTTTGTCTCTGGCCTGAAGTCATCAGGGAGGTGGAGGGTGAGTTTCAGAGCTCGCACTTCAACTCAAACTACAACTTCCAAGCACTGACAATGTGGCTATTTTTAGAGTATTTCCGTGGACTGGGAGGCTTGCTCCAAAATGCAGTGTAGACATAGCCTTTCAAACCAAGGGGGAAAGCAAACACATGCACATTCCAGTTTATTTACTGTAAATTTAAGAATTATGCTACCACAAAGTATGTTTTCCATCACTACTGAACAGTATGTATAAGCAAATATTTCATTTTTTCTTTTGGTCTGTGCTGCATTATATATATATATATATATAGTGATTTGTTTGAGTTAAAAAAGAAGTAATCTGCAGTGAATCAGATCCTTTTGTTTGGGGGAAATGCTGCAACTCATCCTGAGGTGTGACTTATTTATTTGCCTTCGTTTCCAAACAATGGTAATAGATCAGCAACTCAACAGTCAATTCCGCTGTTCCTCTTAACAGAGAGGAAAGACTCAGCATGATCATCTCCATGGAAATTGTATTGGCACAGCCTAAGCTGGGCATAAATAGGGGTAGAGACCAAGAGAACGAGAACAATTAACCCTTGCATGCACACACCACAGTGCATCAATCTGCATTTTGTTGTGCAGAAATGAGTGATGGGGAAGTCCCATTAGGTCTCAGGGTTATTATCTGTAACACAGAGAGACTGCTCTATGTTGCTTACAGGCAGTTCAGTTCTTCTTCATGTTTTCATGGGGGAGGGGGGGCACATTTATCTAATTGGAAAATTCCACCAAGCAGCACTGAGGCACTGCCACATAGCGATGGGTGAGAGCTGCAAAGTGTGGCACTGAACTTCTCTAATTATCTAGTGCATTTGGAGCCATGGAATTTTGTTTGGCTGCTAAGGAAGATAGAGGCTAGTTGCAAAGTTCCAGGCTATATATGAACATCCCCTGTGTTCTGGGGTTCCGGATTCAGAGTTTGGACCTATTTTACACATCCAAATGCAGGGTAAAATGAGAAATAGGGTTTTGTATTTGAAATAATAGATTCATTTTTGGGGGGAAACGTCTTGACAGGATTGTGATAGGCAGATTGTGTCAAATTGCACTGCCTGCAAACAGGCTGAGTGCACGTGGCCACTATACATACAGCGCTGCCAATGCCCCTTGCGAGGATCCTAAGGCCATGTCTACACTAGGCAACTATTTCAAAATTACTAAATTCAACTTAAGAACTCCTTATTTAACAAATTCAAACTTAATGTGTCCTCAATACGGGGAAGCATCAAAATTAGTCTGAGACAGGCTCCGTTAATGAGAACTCGCTACCCCAGACTTAGCACCCCAGGAAGCATGGGGAGTAATTAGTCTGAATTACTTTGGGAAATAATTATTTCAAAATCACAGTGCCAGAGTGTCCACACTGCTATGATGTTGAAATAACTATTTTTGAATGAGCATTACTCCTGATGAAAAGCGGGAGTACAGATTTCTAATTCTATAGCCCGTTATTCTGAAATAATGGGGTTGGTAATGTTGACACTCTGCTTATAAATTCAGTCTTAGGTGAGGGTTATTTCAAAATAAAGGCCCACTGTATACCAGGGCTAGGAAACGTTGGTACCCAAGGTTAGCTCCTCCAAATGCCAGCTGCAACACAAGACATGCCATTCTCTTTGAGCTCACAAACTCAAAGTTCTCCCTCCTCTGTACATCAAGCTGTCCCCCATCATCTGATAACCTTCTCAATCAAGATAACGGATGGCTGGGACATTATCAACGTAACATTCAGTGAAGGTGCCAACAGCTCTTTGTCTGTGTAGATTCTTGCATTAGTACCCTTCCTATCTAGTTGCTATCCTTTGATCCTTATGTGATTCTTTTTAACTATCCAATCTTCAAGTGCTTATAGATTACTAGTCCTGCCTACTTGTTTTTCCTTTTGATATTTTCATACCCTCAGCTCCTTGTTTCCTGCCCCCTTTCTTTTTTTTTCTTTCGCCCTCTCCATTCTCCCCTATTTATTTTGGGTCTGCACATCCTACACTCAAAACTCCAGTCATCTGAAGAAGTGGGCTATGCCCACAAAAGCTCATGATACCGCCTACATGTTTTGTTGGTTTTTTAAGTTTATCACATCATTTTAGTTTCTTCAATAGGCCCTTGCTCTGCCTTTGGCTGAGTGGATGGCTAGCCTCTCTCTCTGTGCTTGCCTGCTCTTATTCATTACCTTCCCCTCCCAGCATTTAGTCCCCATTCGGATTCCACGGCAGCCTTCATGGCTATTCTGAACTCATGCTGCTAGGAGCGAAGGTTTGAGGGTGGAGCATTTCTGGACTGGGCAAGGTCAGAATCTCAGCACAGCCCTTCTGTTTGCCCCCAGAAAACCAGCAAATTCCCATGTGTCAGAAAGTTGTTTAAGCAATAGTCCTGAGCAGCCAAATTCCTGACCAGAAAGTGCCAGTGGGATGGTGATTTTGTAATATGCCTAAGTGGAAGTGCAATACAAGTTGGAGGAGAACACCTCAGTCGGAAATCACTGTTGAGCTTACGGCTGCTACCTTAGGTATGGATTTTGCCCATCATGTGATTGCATTGTCCTACAGAGCTCTCCAAGACCCACAGTTTTAAATGCAGGTGGAGGGTTGGAGTCCTTGTTTGGTACAGGCAGTCCCCGGGTTACGTACAAGATAGGGACTGTAGGTTTGTTCTTAAGTTGAATTTGTATGTAAGTCGGAACTGGTACATATTGTAGGGAAACTCTAGCCAAACATTTCTCCAGAGCTCAGTTTTATTCTCCCACACCTCACTTCCCTCAGTCCTTTATTCTCAAGCTGAGGTGTCTGCTGAGAAAAGCCGCTCCGCGTCTCCCTGGTCTGCTGGGGGGGGGGGGGGGGGGGGGCGCTAGCTTCGCGTCTCCCTAGTCTGCTGGGGGGAAGCAGCTAGTGCGGGGTTGCCTCACCCCATTTGTAAGTAGGGATCCGATGTAAGTCGGATCCATGTAACCCGGGGACTGCCTGTAGTTAGAATGCAAGCTAAAGACTAGATACTGTCCTGAGAATATTATTGTGCTCTCTAGGGGTGTGTCTAGACTACAGGGTTTTTTCGAAAAAAGTGCCCTTTTTTCAAAAAAACTTCCTTGCATCTAGATGGCTGCTGAGTTCTTTCGAAAGTAAATCAAAAGAATGCAGAACTTTTTTCGACCATGGAAAACCTTGTTTTACAAGGAAGAATGCCTTTTTTTCAAAAGTTCTCTTTTGAAAAAAGGTGCTATGTAATGCAAACTGTGCTTTTTTGAAAGAGAGCATCCAAACTGCCTGAGTGCTCTCTTTCAAAAAAGCGGCTTGCTTTTTCAAAAGTACTGGTTGTAGTCTAGATGCTCTTTTTTTGAAAGAGGCTTGTAGTTTAGATGTAGCCTAGATGCTATATCACTCAAAATGATGAGAAGAAATTATCTTAGATAAAAAACCTTCAGCGATTGCATGCTGGAAACCCTATGGAAGTCCACATATATCAGTTCAAGGCTAATCAGATGTACGACTCAAGACAGGGAAAGAAAGAAAAGAATATAGAAATATTTTAATGTAAACTGATGATACATTCCTACTACATCGTTTTTCTCATCTTAAAAAACAAAACAAAACAACCAACTAATCAAAACCAGAAATAGTCAAGGGCTATGTCTAGACTGGCAAGTTTTTCTGCAGAAAATCTTGCCAGCTGTCTACACTGGCCGCTTGATTTTGACGTTCTACTGTCCGAAATCAGTGCTTTTTGTGCAAATGCTTTGACTTTCGAGCAAAAGCCCTTTTCCGGAAATGCTTTTGCACAAAAGGGCCAGTGTAGACAGCTGAAAACTGTTTTGCGCAAAAAAGCCCTGATGGTGAAAATGGCGATCGGGGCTTTCTTGCACAAAACCGCATCTAGATTGGCAGGGACGCTTTTCCACAAAAAGTGCTTTTGCGCAAAAGCGTCCGTGCCAATCTAGACGCTCTTTTCCACAAATGCTTTTAACGGAAAAAATTTTCTGTTAAAGCATTTGGCGGAAAATCATACCAGTCTAGACGTAGCCAAGGTGTAGAGAAGAACAATTAAAATGATTAGAGGTGTAGCATGTAAGGAATTGCATAAGAATAGCATAAGATGCTGAGGACTATTTTAGTTTGGAAAGGAAAATATATAAATAATGATAAAAATGATCCAGGGAGCTATAGGAGTACTGCTGCTTGTATGATGGTATAAAAGGGGGAAAAGCTAATTAAATAAAAGGCAAAAACATAAACTATGTCAAAGGAAACACTTCTTTCTACAACACATAAGTGGCTTGTGGAACTCACTGACATAGGACATTGATGAGGCAAATACACTGGGGAAATGATTGAATGTTTTCATGAATAAAAAAATCACTTCTGAGATGATTCTAGCTGAAACTGGGTTAAAGAGCTGTCAGTTTTAATGCTTCAGGACATGACCTGCACATCAAGTGGAGTCAGAAAAAAAAATCTTGGTGTGATATAATATTGCAAAATTACAGGAATTATGGAGGTTTTTACATCTTGGCCGATAGGATATTGGGCTAGATGGATCATTGGTTTGAGCCAGCATGGCAACTGCTGTTTACGTTTTTAATTGTAATGGAGAATCTAAAGGTAAGCAGGTGCACACGTGTTTGTAGGATTGAGACTCTATAGAGTTTCTTTGTTTTTAAGTACACGAATATTACTCACATGCTCAAAGTTAAGCATGTGCATAAATATTTACAGGAGCTAGGCATAAGATGCAACGATAACAGCAGCAAGTTGTAAGAGTATAATATAGTTGTTTATTGTAGGCTTCCCAAATACCACAGGAAATATGTGCTAGATTTGTAAGATAGCTGGCAGGTTTCATTAACAAATAAGAGGGGGAAAAGTAACTATAAGTGGGATTGCAATCTTGCACAATAAATTGATTCCAGAACACATTTTGTTTGGGGATTCAATAAAAGAATGTTTTTAGAAAGAAATATAAACAATAGCAATGAGCTTGTAATTTATATTTTATTTTGCACAAGCTTGCATATATACTGCACATACATTCAGTTTAGAGAAGATGGAAGGCACACAAGGCAATTGAACTACTGTATCCTTTAAGTGGTACAAAGCAAAAAGGTAAAAGTCTGGAGAGTATACAAAAGCTTAAAACACACAAAATAAAATCCCCCCCCCCCCGAATTTTTCCTGTTTCTTTTCAATTTAGTAGCTGCCAAGCTAGAATTGTACAATTTTTTCAATTAATTGTCTACTGCACTTTTTTCCATATGGACAGGAGAGTCTTATTGTTTTTTATCATATCATCAATTAATATTACAGTACATCCTGGGTAATACAAAATTGTACACCTTCATCAAATAAATTAGGATAAATTAAACCAATAAATTATGCAAAATCTTCAGAACAATAGACAACAACAAAAAATCCACAGTTGAAATTGCCTCTAGCTAAAAAATAAAATTAAAAAAAATCAAAAAATGACTTTATAGGTTCAGTTATTGTACTATCTTAAAATTAAAGGGTCTTTATTACAAAAAAGAGCTTAATAATGCTATTTACAACATATTGCTAAATAATATAAAGGCAGTGTTTTGTCACTTTTGTAACTATATACATATGAGTAATGGCTGGGACAATATCAGTTAAACTTTAACCTTTGACTCTTCTGGGCAGCAGTAAAACCAACTTAAGATGCATTTTTCTGACCCCTGATTTCGTATTACCTGGTAATAACATATTTTCATTATAGTATTAATTGTTGGGCTTTTTCCCACTTGAGGAGTACATTAATGCATTTTAAAACTTATATCAAGGATGGGTATTAGGTATAAGTATAAACTCGTGTCCTCTAGAGTTGCTTCTACATATCTCAGTACACTTGTGCATTTTTGAAGGTGTCTGGTTAGGGGAGCGAGGTGATTGTGGCTCAGATGAAGAGACTAAATAAAGTCACACTGCCACCACCTTTCATACACTAAAAAATATATTCCTAAGAAGATGCAAAGGTTAAATAACAGTTTTCATCCCAGCTCTAAGTATGAGCATTTTTAGCCTCAGTTTATAGATGGTTTACAACCAACAGTTTTACAGAAAACAAAATTGCATTTCTTTCAACAGAACATTTAAGTGCAATACGTAACTGCTTACTCATATAAACCAGTTACATTCCTTAAGGGGAGCTTTTTGAAAACAATGCTTATTGGAATTTTCAAACACATAGTTGGTACCAGAAGGAAACATTTGCACTATTAACACCAATGATTACTATATAATACACATGGAAAATATAGTTTTTGCTTTCACTTCCCATGTACAGTGCTCATTTGGGGGGTTTTGTAAACCACTTTTCATTTATATATATATATAATGAAATATATATATATATATATATAGCTATCTGTCTTTCAATGCTGCTGGTGAAAATCCTATCTTTAAAGCCACAAAATCTTCACCCTTATTTCTTAGTTAATATTAACCTGTGGAAAAAACATTTTGCTATTAAAATGTCTTCATGTACATAGAAAAAAATTGTGTAATTGTACAGAAATTGTATCACCTATGCCATTGACATCTGCTGAAAGAGACTTATTTAAAAGTAGAGAGCTGGATTTTCAAGAATGCTTTCAACTATCTATACAGTTACTGTGGTGTTATAAATTTCAACAGATGTTTTCAGAATGTAGCTATTAAAATCTTATGTCTTTATGCAAGAACAACCATAAGATTGAATATTTACATTGCTTTATAAAAGTTCCCCTCAGTTTTCGATGTTCACCCACATACCTGGTACAGTAACAAAGATTCTGCAAACTTAAAAAACACTTTTAATTAAATAATACTCAGAGGCACAAAGCAAACCTCAGGAATACATGGGTGAACACTTCCTTAAATAATCACTACATTCTAACATCTTCCACATGTTTACCATTTAGTGTGAAACGTTCCCATTAAACAACCAGAGATACAGTAAGAATTAAATGTTTTGTAATTTCAAATAGAACATTCTTTTCACAAAACATAACAAATGTCTAAAATAGGTTCTTAATCTAGATAGGAAAAAGTAAGCTTTTCACTTCATACGCATATTTTATGTGAGTATATACATACAAACATATATGTAATGTCTATGTGTGTATATATGTGTGTATATGTATACACATCGATATTTCGTATGAAATATTGCTTCTATACTACCTTTCAATATGCTAGGAAAACACAAGATTTGCACCACAGTTACAAAAAATTGGCTTCTACAAGAATTTTCAAAACTTGAATGCTGCTCAAACAATTGAGGAAAAAATAATTTGCATTATCAAACTGTTCTAAAAATTCTCTTCTTCAAAAACGTATTCTCTTGCTTTGTTTTGTTTTGTTTTTTTTTTTAATTTTTTAAAAAGACACAAAATATGCATAGCTATCAACATTATGTCAAACAGCCGGAAAAAAAATCTAGTGTTTATTGCAGCTGTAGTAATTGAAAAATAATGTTTAAAAGATGTAAGCCACAGAAGGCACAAGAACAATTGTACTTGTGGGGGAAAAACTGGTATTTTTGAAGGATTTTTTTTAATCCTTCCGCTGGTGCATTTAAGGTCTAGGCACAGACTACAACCTCAAGTTTATATGTAGAAATAAATTGGAATTAGCAGTAAATAAATGGCAACATGGGATTTATACACAGATGTATCAATTCTTTCCCTACGTAAACATAGCCTCCTGCCTTTTAGCCATTGTTTTAAAGTAAACAGTATTGAGATTGTTTGAGAGATTCTGATTTCTACTTTCAATTTAGTAAGAGTTATACTGTATATTTATCCTTATAATTTTAATGCATTGGGAGGCACAAAGGCAATATGGCTATAATGCAGTAAAATCACCATAACTGCAATGATCCAATTTTTTTTCCAGGTCAAAAAGTTGATTTTTTTCTTTAAAATGAATTTTTTACTCTTAATTCCTATGCCTCATTTACTATTGAAATTATGCTACTTATAAATAAATAAATAAACACAACAACATCTAGTTCTGTGTACAGTTTCACTTATTTAGATTATTAGAATCACATTGCAGCCAAAAATAATAATAATAATAATAATATAATATAATAAAAGCAATGATAATATCACAGATCAAGATGGTATCTAGTCCTGGGTCCATGTAGTATGACTAAAGTATGGCTTTACTTTATTATGTCCAAGGAGGCATTGCAGTGTTATATTTTGTATTTGATGGGTTGCCAGTGAAAAATTAATTGTATTAGAACTTGGGTATTTTATTCCATTTCCTCCCATAATAATAAAAAAGAAATAAAAAAGAAAAAAGTGCATAAACACAATTTTCCTCCTTTCTTACTTGCAATCAATTGGGTTTACATCCTTATCAGTTGTAATAGTAATCAAATCATGCATAAAATAAAAGAATGACATGCTGTCTACTGTCTCCAGTGTTAGGTACTTGCAGGGAGTTTAAGACCAAGAAGATTTGTTTTGCTTTTAATGCATAGTGAAAATGTTGGCACTTCATCCCATGTTATTGTCTGCATTGCCTATACTGCCAGTACTTGAAAATAATGACAGGGCATCACAGGATTGTGCTGTTTAATTTGAAGTCAGCAGGTTTTTAAGGCTTTGCGCTGACAATAATTGCTTTCATCCATTTCATCCATTTCAGCAGTATTTGTAAATGAAATGAAATTATAGCAATCAGGTCAGCTCTATAGCCACATGGGTAAACTTTCACTCTCCAAAGTCAAAATGCAATTTTAAAATTAAATTCAAGAAATAAAATATAGCTCTTCTAGATGGTCTAATTGTTGGTTAATTTATAACTTTCTCTGGATTTGTAACAAATTACCTATGGAGAAAATACCATTCAAAATAACAATAAATTCTTACTGCATCTGTGCAAAAGGTGAAAGCGAAAATAATAAATACATAGTGCCATAGCATCTTTAATAACATCCCCCCCCCAAATTATTGGCAACTATATCTTTTTGAAAATTTGAAAATAAAAAGGAGAACCACTGAAGAAAGCACAAAAATAGCAGCTAGCTTTCTTGTATCATGTTCACATTTTGTGACATACCATTCAGATGAATCCAAAACTTTCATATGCTGTATGTTTACACTGTACTCATATTTTGGTAAATACCATCTTTTTGCTTTACATCACAAGTGTGGCACCCTGATCAGACAGATTTGTTCTTAAAGATAACTTTAGCAGTAATGCAAAAATTAAATCTGGCGATCTTCACTCTCTGCATAGCTAATGGTACACTACTGTAATTTTGTGTATGGTTTACTGGATTTTTATAAAAATGTTATTTTTATACTTGCGAGTAGGTAAAGATTCACTGTATTCCATAGCTGCAGACAATGTCCTTTTTGCTTCAGCTCTTTTGGGCTAACATACTTTCTTTCGCTATAGAAAGATAATTCCAAAAAATTGCTTTTCAGGGCAAAACACTAGCTATCAAATATGGACAGCAATTTTTTTATGCCTGGGAAAAAAACTGAGCAAAGAATAAATTTCAAGAACCAAGTGCCAATTAAAATATGACTAAGACACAGCAATATAGCATGATGAAAGGCTTTGTTTTTACTTGGTGGAGAGTGAAATGCTTCCGTTTTAGTAAGCTGACCATATTATAAAATTAGTGTGATTTATACAATATTGTGCATGAATTACTGGCTTCCCCCTGCAAGAACAGTATCTGTTTTGTGCAAAATTGCTTTGCCTCAATAAAAAATTACCTGGCATGTTAATTACTGGGGCAGCACACATGTTGTTCCTGTAAGGGAAAGCTTGAAGAATAGTGTTTGCCTTTTTGGATATCACCTTTTGGAGTGAGAACCTAAAATGGATGCTTGTAGTTTTAAAAAATATGAAACAAAATCTACCTTATTCATTAAAAAGCAAAGTAAAGTAAAATAAAATAAAATAAAATAAAATAAAGCTCTAAGTATATGAAGAAACTTCACAGACCTTTAGCAATATAAACATAATATAAAATTCCTTATTTGTAATATTGTGCCATGACATAAGTCTCGGTCAGACAAAATGCCACTTTGCAGCAAGCAATAAATTTGACAAACAATTTTGAAACATAATGCCCTAACTTGCTAAGACAGGCTTTTACACACTTCAAAATTATTTTCCCTGAAAATTAACCCAATTTATTTTCCAAATGTTAAGGGTCTTGGGCAAAAGTAAACTGAAGGGTGAAGTAAAATAACTATCCCTTCTTGTAAATGACCAAAAAAAAAAAAAGCCCCTTATAGTCTGATTTCATATACATAGATGTATATGATATATCTATATATGAAATTAAAATAAAGACACACAACTTGGGCATCAGAAGGGGACTGCTACTTTTCATACATTCATAAATAGTTTCTGAAATCTCTACTCATGAAGAAGCTCTTGTAGGCAGTTTGGGGATTTAAAAATCTCAGGGACCTCACTGTCCAGCTTACAGATGACCTTGTATATGGCCTTCTTCCAGGAAGGATCAACATCTTTGCCTGCGATAATGGCATTGAAAAACTCTCGTAATGTGATCTGAGCCACTTCCAGGAATCTCTCTGGAACCTGCTGATACAAGGAGACAATGGCATTAATGAAGTTTTCAGTTTCAAGTCTCTGGTTCTTCAAAGGAAACTGAGCTAAGTTCTTTCTTTCAAAAAGGGGCTTACATAGCACCCGCATTTTCTAAATATGGTAGACTTCTATTCTCTTATGCAAAGCTGTTTATATATAGTACCATAGTAATAACTTTAATAACATGTGTTAGATATCTTTGCAATGTCTGACTACAGAATGTAGGTAACGAAATGTTAATGTCTGGATTTAGATAGCGAGGGACTTACAAGATATAATTAGCAGAGGAAGGGGGTAGGGGAAACAACAGCAATTGTCTTAAAGAAGATAAAGCTCGCTGTGAAATTTTACCCTTGTACTTTTCGGTATAGTCTCTGCATGAGAAATAATATGAAAATTATACATGCATTGGAAGGTGCATAGAACTCTGAATTTCTGTGTTTAACTTTGGTCAGAACCAGTGCTCTCAGAAAAATAGGATATCCATGAACGGTTGTTTACTGTTTTAAAAACAAACAAAGAAGCCATCAATCAATGGCCCAATTCTGTAGCTGCTCTGCACATAAAGCTCCCACAAGACACCCTCCTTGGGAGCCATTTTGGTTTTTCTTTTTCTTTTTTTCAGAAACCTACCAATGAAAACCAAACCTCTTCAACGGGTGTGTCATGAATGAAGTGGCAACAGAACTGGGCTCTGTCTAACAGTTAAATCAAACAGCCAGCCAGCAGGGGTAGCCATTTCTAGTTTCCCAGGCCCACAGATTTATAGAAAAACAGCCATTTTCTGTAGGTAATGTACTGTAATTCGTTTGTCTGAAATCATCCTCATCTTTTTCTTGTTCTTTCCTTTTTTTTTTAACATTAGGAGAAATACAGCGGAGTGACAATTTGTATGGCAAAGGTTATGTCTCCCAATTTACAATGGAGCCACAGCTCCATAGCCGTCGGCCCAACAAGTATCGCTTGTGTGGGTACTGCTTGGAGTACTCCCACTGAGATGAAGAGTCCCCTCATGGTAGGAATTAGTACATACAAGTGGAAGTAGTTCTCAGGGCCATGAACCTGCCCTGGGCAGACGATAGCAACCACACAGAGTCCAAAGCAGCAAGGCCCTATGCAAGTGCAGAGGGTTCCACCCATGTTCAACACATTGTAAGATGAGGGCCTATGATTTTCAATATTCTAGCTTATACCCCATTTTGCCTTAAACTTTAGAAACAATCCCAACAACAATTGGCCTGAAAACTGCCTCATCTCATGTTATAAAGAACTGGGACACACACTAGCATTCTAAGAGACAAATTTTGCTATCAGACAGCTATGTAATCAGGTCCCACTGAAGTCAGTGGGAGCTTTGTGCAGGCATCTGAGGGCAGAATTTGGTCCCAAACACCTGTCTTTTCCCACCTTCACCCTGCAGGCTGCAGAAACTTCTTAGTCAAGGGGCTACATGGAGAAAGTGTGTTTTGGGGACACTATCACAGCAATAATTACCAAGGATTAAAATAACTATTGTCTCCTCTTACTCTCTGGTCGGAGAAATTAATCTGTTGTCCGATAACATATTGCTGTGTTTCAGGGCTCAATGAAACATTTACAAGAGATCCCCTGACTGTCTATTTCTGGTGTTGCTTTATGAAGTGTTGCACTCACTGTTTGTCCAGTTCCAGCTGATGGTACTTAGTACTACCCAAATGCGGCCTGGAGACACTGGACACTGTGGTGAGGCAGCCAGTGACCCAATGTCTTAAGAGGGCAATAAAGATATTTGATAAAATCAGTGGTCCCCAGATATGTAGTTAGCCACCAGCTCAGAAAGAAATGACATTTTCCTTCCAGGATTCCCTCACAGTGTCAGCCGTGGAAGATGTTCAGCACAAGTGCAACAGCCTGGGTTCAAGTTTGGTCTATGCCAATAAACCTCAACCTAGGCAGGTCAGAATTCTTCAAAAAGGCCATGAAAGTTTTCCACGCCCTACGTGGTAAAAAATGCTGTGACCCCTCAATAGATGTGTGACACCTCTAGACACCTCTCCCCGTAAAGACATATAAGGTAGGAGGCAAGAGGTTCTCAGATTTGTGCTAGGGGGCTGCGTGTTGCCTTTAAAGCCTTCATATCATTGATCCCAAGCCTGCCAGTGAATCTTCAAAGGTGGGTTCATGTCCAACCCTGTGAAACAAACTGCAGGGATCAGTTCTCAAACACTTTGGTGAAATGTATCCCATAGAAGCTGTAGAGGTTTACTCATAATTCAGTGTTCCCAGAGAGCCACGATACTCATAATGCATTGGAACTATTCATAACTCATTCCTTTTGTGGTGTTACTACTAACTTCTTCATGTCGGGCTACGTGACACATGTTACTTTACATGCTATAATGTGGATTGCAATGTGATCAATTCCAATGGGAT